>NC_086128.1:23674322-24014251 GCF_963921235.1 Mobula hypostoma
AGGCATGCACTGAAGGTGAGAGGGGGCTAAGCTGAAAAGAGAATATGCAGCACAAGTCGTTTTTCACATAGAAAGTGATGTGTGTCTGGAATGTGTTGCCAGGGATTTGAGGCAAATTTGATAAGAGGCGTTCAGGAGGCTTTTAGACACATAAATGTGCAGAGATTGAAGAGATATGGACTTGTGTAAGCAGAGGGACTAATTTAGTTAGGAATTTAATTAATTCTTTGTGCACAAGATTGTGGGCCAAAGAGTGTGCTGCACTGTTCTATGTTCGACATTAAATTCTCCAAATTCCGGTGAACTGTTCTCTCATTCTTTAATATTTTTACACTTTGTCACTTTCTCAACTGTTCATGTTCTCAGAATGTTTCCCTGTTGGTCTGAAAAAACAAACTGCTGGATGAACCCAGCCGGTCAGGCAAGCAGAGGAATGGTCGACATTTCGGGTCAAGCCCCTACATCAGGACAGAGAGTGTAGAGGGGCGATAGTTAGTATCAAGAGGTGGAGCCAGGGGCATAGAAACAAAGGCTGGAAGGTCAGCCACTTGTCTTCTGATTCTTCCTCACGCCCTGCGTGGGAGTGTCCCCACGAAGAAAGTAATTGCTCTTAAAGCCCACTTACCCCCGACACAAGGGGACCGTGATGGAGCTGACCCTGGAGAATGCTGTACCCATGGTGAATTAGATAATGAGGGGTGGAGAGGGGAATTCCAAACTACATCTATTCCATACCCAAGGAGTGGGATGAGGAGTTTCTTGGTGAGTAAAGAAGCAGGTATAATGACAGTCATCAATACTGTGGCACATTTTAAACCATGATGTGTCTTTGAAATACTGCACTTGCTTTATACTGATGGAGAGCAAAACGATGTCACAGAGGCAGTCCCTTCTACCTAGCTCGTCCAAGCTGACCAAGTTTCCTACCTGAGCTAGCACCATTTGACTGCATTTGTCATATATTCCTTAGAACCTTTCCTATCCACTTACCTGTCCAAATGTCTTTTAAGTAATGTAATCGTACCCACCTCAGCTACTTCTGGCAGCTCGTTCCACATACCCACAATCCTCTGTGTGAAAACCTTGCTCCTCTGGTCCCTTTTAAGTTTTTACCCTCTCACCTTAAGTCTACACTCTGTACTGTTAGACTGCCCTACCCAGGGAAAACGTCTGTGACGTTTCATGATTTTATAAACTATAAGTTCACTCCTCAGCCTCCTACACTCCAGGGAAGAAAGCCCCAGTCTATCAAGCCTCTCCTTATATCTCAAGCCCTCCACTCCTGACAACATTGTCATGAGTCTGTTCTGCATCCTTTCCAGTTTAATGACATTCTTCCTATAACTGGGAAATCAGACCTGCACTCAATATTCCAAGTGTGGTAAGGCATGTACAGTTGTAAGATAACATCCCAATTCCTATACTCAGTGCCTGCGCACCAAAGTCCTTCATCATCCTGTCTACCTGTGTCACCACATTCATGGAATTATGTACCTGTACCCCTCAGTCTCTCATACAACACTCCCCAGGGCCCCGTCACTCACTGTGTCAGTCCTGCCCTGGTTTATCTTTCCAAAATGCATCAGTACTTCACTATTTTTGATCACTTTTTGCATTCTTATGTATTTTTTTATTATTATTAATTTTTATTGCATTCTTATTTATATATATATATTTCTTATCAGATTAGGAGAATGGGCAAAGAAGTGGCAGATGGAATACAGCATCGGGAAGTGTATGGTCATGCACTTTGGTAGAAGAAATGAAAGAGTGGACTATTTTCTTTTGCCAATCACCTGTCCAGCTCTTGGCTCCATCGCTCCCCCTCCTGTCTTCTCCTATCATTTTGCATCTCCCCCTCCCCCTCCCACTTTCAAATCTCTTACTAACTCTTCCTTCAGTTAGTCCTGACGAAGGGTCTCGGCCCGAAACGTCAACTGTACCTCTTCCTAGAGATGCTGCCTGGCCTGCTGCATTCACCAACGACTTTTATGTGTGTTGCTTGAAATTCCAGCATCTGCAGATTTCCTCGTGTTTGCGGATATAAAGGTAAACCCCAGGACAAAGGAGCATTGAACAGAAATGACTCCCTCTTCTGGAAAGTTTTTGGTGAAGGATACCGGCATAAACTCTGTTGGGATTTTATCCAATGGGGAATGTTAAAATTGGGCTGAAAGTTGATATGTTTCATCAAAAACCTCTCAAAACACTTCAGCACTGTGGATGTAAGTGCTACTGGACAATAGCATTCTACTGTAATACTGATACGTCTGACTTTAGCTTCTCCCTCTCAAACTGCAGGGTGAATTTGATTATATTATGATCACTGTCTCCCAAGGGTTCCTTTACCTTAAGCTCCCTGATCAAATTTGGTTCATTACACAGCACCCAATCCAGAATTGCCTTTGGGCTCAACCACAAGCTGCTCTAAAAGACATCTCTTAGGCATCTTACAAACTCCCTCTCTTGGGATCCAGCAGCAACCTGATTTGACTGGAAAACCAACACCAAGGCTGTTTACAAGAAGGGGATGAGCAGACTCTGTTTTCTAAGGAAGCTGAGATCCTTCAACATGTGCAGCAGGATGTTGGAGATCTTTTACCAGTCTGTTGTAGAGAGCAGTCTTCTTTGTGGCTTTATGTTGAGGGAGCAGCATCGGTGCTGGTGATGCAAAAAGACGAAATAAACTCATCAAAAAGGCTGGGTCCATCCTTGGCTACAATATGGACCATTTTGAGTTAGTGTTGGAGAGGAGGTCACTATTAAACTGTTATTCATTATGGACAATCAGACACATCCTCTCCATGACCTACTGAATAAGCAGTGGAGCACCTTTTCGAACAAACTCATTCAGCCCCGCTGTCACAAGGATCGTTACAGAAAATCTTCCCTACCAAATGCAATAAGCATGTACAACAGTTCATCTCTGTGTGACAGGAGAACACACGTCATAGTACAACAGTCTCCGTTTTATTATTTTGTACATTATTATTGTATATTATTGCATGTTGGTACACTATTTTTACAGTATTATTATTCTGTATTTATTATTAATTAAGCACACTACTAAGTGTGTTTTTAAATGTTGCTGCTGTAATGAAAGAATTTCCCACTTGGGATCAATAAAGTATTTATTATTATTATTATTTTCCCAATCTACCTGTATATTGAACTCTCCCAAGACTATCGTTACATTGCCCTTATTACATGCCTTTTCTATTTTCCATTGAAATTTATATCCTACATCCTGGCTACTGTTAGGAAGCCTGTATATAACTCCTATTAGGGTCTTTTTACTCTTGCAGTTACTTAACTCTACCTACAAGGATTCTACATCTTCCGATCTTCTTTCTCAGGATTTGATTTCATTTTTCTATATACTGCATGCATTCAAATATAACACCTTCGGTCCTGTATTCATCACCCTTCTTGATTTTGTCACCATGTTACTCTTCAATTCATCCCACTGACTGCAGTTTTTGGACTATCATCTGCCTCTTCTTCTTCACAGTCTCACTGCACACTGCATCAGCTTGTATACCAACTGCCTGTCCTCAGTCCTACCACTCCAGTTCCCATTACCCTGCCAACCTAGTTTAAACCTTCCCCAACAGCTCTAGTAAACCTCCCTACAGGTGGCCCTGAACAGAGGCACCATTGGAGAGGGAGCCAGGACTCCGAAACCCTGGTGGTGGGAAGGGTCTGTAATCTGCTGGAACAGCAGGAGAGATCCAGTCCACAATAGCTCTGTTGCTACAAGAGCCCACGGCAAGGTGAGATGGATCAGTACCCGGTGATGAATGAAGGGGTGTCGATTTGTCCTGGCAAGGTTGGGACACACAGAAGCTGAGACTGGGTGAGTTTTGGGGAAGGGCTCGGGGTCAACAGGCCCCCTCCTCTTCACAGAACATCCTGAATGAGGTACATCCTGAGTTGAGACTTTGAGAGAGGATGTACCACAATGTGGGGGCAGCTCCAGTACTCCAAAGAGCCCCTGACAAAGTGACGGTGAGCAGGAACTGGCCGATATCATCAAGTCTGAGGGCAGCGAGACAGCTCAAGTCAGAGCCGGCAGAGGTGAAAGATCACCCTGAAAGGGAGGATCAGTGGAGGCAATCTCAGCAGGGACTGCAGGAAGGAGGAACAATCCTGTGTCCCATTGGGTTACAAGACTAACGGATGCCTTAATAATAATAATACAGGGAATTACCAGTGTCTGGAGGAGACACTGAAGGATACAGGGTGAAGAGCTCAGTGATCAACAGATTTACAATTGGTTCAATTTACAAAGCACATTGATTGATGTAAATAGTTAATTTAATGTATGTAAAAAATTAAGAACTTGTATGTATTTCTTTAAAGAGCAAACATTTAAGAACTGGGAATATGACTTTGAAACATTGTTGTACTGGGCACTACCTTCAGTGAAGATGTCCTGATTTTAGCTCTACATCAGACTTATTTTTTGTTTATGCAAGCAGCAACTCAAAGTTACCTGCAGCTATTGCATGTGGTTGGTATGCGAGTGAGTAATGAAACAAGGTCTCTGGGTTTCGTGAGCTGAGAAGCAGCATACTGTGAGGACTGATGTCACAGAGTCCATGTCTGGCATTGAGGACGTGTCACCTGCTGAAGTGGTAGTCACTCCAGGAAGAACCTAACTGAGTTTCCACTGTGACCTGGAAGTAATCTTTAACCATTTACTCCAACAAATACCAAACATTTAACACTGAAAAAAGAACGAGCAATGTCACTGAATTTCTTCCCCTTTCTCTCTTTCCTATCTTCCCTCCTTCCTTCCAGTCTTTCTCCTTTCTATCAGTGTCTGTTTCCTTTCTCTCCTGTCCCTCCTCATTTAACCACCTCCATATCTCCTACACATCTTCTCCTTCTCTCCTCTACCTTCCTTCCTCTCTCCCCTCCTGTCTTATCTTGTTATCATCCTTATCTCTATGGGCCTCATTCAAAGGCATTAGTGAAGCACCAGATGGCTTCTGGTGTGGGCAGAGATTGCCATTGGGCGCCTGTGTGAAAAGCACTTGACGCTTCCAATTTGTCGTCAAATCATACAGCAGCCTTTGATGCTCACTGCTTAGCATAAGTTGATGTTCTGTAAATTCTGAAACTGACTGCTCTGAGGTTATTTAGTCCCAGCACACATCCAATCTTATTTGTCAGAAAAGTTATGTTGAAGGCTAACATATTTAATCACATTTTGCTGCACTTGTTACCATATATTCCTATTTCAGTTTGTCTGCAGTGTTGGTCGAGAATTCAGGAGAAGTGCAAGGCAGATCCAAGTGGAAAACAATGGCTAAGATTCCATGAACCGCAAAAAAAAAAATGGGAATATGAACTGGAAACAGAAAATGCAGGGAGCATTCAGCAGGTCAGATAGTGTCGGTGGAGAGAGAAACAGGATGAATGAGCTCCCAGACTGAGCTGGGAATGAGAGAAGACAATTTCATCTTCAATAGCAGAGTAGGTTAATAGAACAAAGGAAATATCATTGATACGGTGAGACCAAGTGAGTTAATGGGAGCAGATCTAAATGAATTAGGTTTCTTTGAGTTGTGTGTTGTTAATATCAAGGCTAGGACATGCCCAGCAAGGCAGGATGTACTGATAGAGAGGAAAAAAAACGATCCATTGTTACAGACAGATGACTGACGGAAATGGCCAGTTCTAATGCAGTCAGAGAGAAAGATATAGTGTGTGGATAATCTGCCAGATCTCCTTTATTTAAAATATATCTATTGTCTTGTTCATTGGGAGGCACACCAGGGGAGATTTCCTTGTAAAGAACAGAAAGTATGTCTGAACACTCTCACCCATTTCAACTGACACTCTTGTTTCAGTGTCATAGAAGCACAGAGTCACACAGTATGGAAACAGGCCCTTTGGCCCATCTGGTCCATGCTGACCAAGGTTACCATCTAAGTCAGTCCCATTTGCCAGTGTTTGGCCCATATCCCTCTAAACCTTTCCTATCTGCGTATGTGTCCAAATGTCTTTTAAATGTAGTGATTGTACCTGCCTCTACCATTCCATGCACCCACTGGCTGCCACTCCGGACCCCTTTAAATCTTTCCCTTCTCTCCTTAAACTTATGCTCACTAGTTTTGGACTCCCTTACCCTGGGAAAAAGACTGTGACCATCCACTTTCTCTTTGCACTTCAAGAGTTTATAAATCATGACATCACCCCTCATCCTCCTTTGTCCCAAGGACAACAGTCCCAGAATATCCAGTCTTTCCTCACAACTCCAGCCGTCCAGTCCTGGTAAAGATCTAGAGCACCTACTACTGACCTGAGAGACAGCAACCCCTTCACAGCAGAAAGCGCAGTACTGAATACTGTAATCCTGAGGAAGGTTGAACCAAGGATTTATATAACGGATGGCCCATTCCAATATTCCATGAACTTTTTTCATTAATTATTGAGCTTGTTTACTGGCAATCCCTGTAAACATTCCTCCACACTTTCTAATTACATACTGTAACTATCTAGAGACACTGAGGTCCTTAGACCTAGAGTGAGTGGCCACATTGCCCTGTTGTGTAATCATTTATAGGTAGTTATGGACAGAATTATGATTAGATATATGCTGTTAATGCATGTGCGTGCGCACACACACACACACACACACACACACACACACACACACACACACACTTTGGTCACATTCCTATTGGAAAGATACAACTAAGCTGGAAAGAGACTATTTATTGGAGCATAGGAGAATGAGGGATGATGTTATTGAGGTGCATAAAATCATAAGGGGTGGTGAATATTTTCAGTCTTTTCCCCAGGGTTGGGGGATCAAGAGGATATAGGTTTAAGGTGAGAGCAGAGAGATTTAACAGGAACGTGAGGGGCAACATGTTCACCCAGAGGGAGGTCAGTATATGGAATGAGCTGCCAGAAGAAGTGGTTGAGGCAGATACATAGATATATATAGATAGTAAAGGTTTAGAGGGATGTGGGTCAAATATAGGCAAATGGATGAGCTTAGATGGGAATCTTAGTCAACATAGACCATTTGGGCTGAAGGGCCGGTTGCCTTGATGTATGACTTTGATTCTACCCAAGAAAGTGAGCCGGCAAAGAATGAACACTATCAACCCTTGTATCAGGGACCACAGCAAAAAAACAAATGTTCTCTCCATGTTGGCTTGAAATGGTTTACCATCTTTGTCAGAATGGCCAGCAGGAGAATTTCACATGAATGCCCCATTAATTTGAGTTAGTAGGCTCATCAATAGTAATTAACAATATGATTCAAGCCATGTGGCAGAGAAGGGAAGTTTTTAGCTAAATGCCTATCATAAAGCATCTATGGACAGGCCCATCTTTACACACAAATAAGGATGTATAGACTGACCCTGGGATATCCCGAGCTTGTGTTGGTTATTAACATAAGCATCACAATTCACTGTATGTTTTGACGTATATGTGAATCTGATTCTGAACACTTAAGTACATGAAGAATAAACTGCAGTATTGGAAAACAAGTCAGTGTGTAGCTGCAAACAAATTGTCCAGGAGGTACTTTCAGAAAGTAGTAACAGTTTTGAAGTACATTGAACTGTATAAAGACAAGAGATTCTGTAGATGTTGGAAATCCTGAGTAATACATACAAAATGCTGGAGGATCTCAGCAGGTCAAGCTGTCAGGAAATATAGAGGAGGCTTGACCCAAAGCAGAGCTGCTGAGATGATCCAGCGGTGAATGATAACTTTTAATAATAGACTTCAAAATAAAAGCCATGAGGGGGCACAAGACAAGAAACTAAACACAACAGGCAACAAGGTGAACTTTAGGCAGGGAGAGTGAAAACTAAAAGTAACTGGTTGAGGCTGGCTGCTTCAATTAGTGAAGAAGGACTGTGGATGGAACTTGGGCTAAATAGGCTGCGGGTGATGAGTCTGGAATGAGCAGCAGGCAAAATCTATTGGCTGGGTGGAGACTGGGATGTGCCTAAGGCCAGCCCTCCCACACCTCAGAATGATCTTAATGGGTCAGGTGAAACTCGCCAATAAGAGTTGGCTCCAAGATATAACTGGATGGCACCCAAAATCTCTCCTCTGGGGCATACCCTTCCCAGTCGACCAGGTACTGCACACCCCATGCACAGCGACGTTAATCCATCAACTGGCTAACTGTGTACACTGGACCACCTTCCACCATCCTAGGTGGGCAGTTCCACAATAGGTGCACAAGTTGTTTCTCCACTGACGGTCCTGCTCTTGGGGAGCTAAGGAAGCTCTCCCTAACAGCCTGGGTTTTGGAAGTGTTGGTGATGATCTGGAGGGCCGTTCCATAAGACACTTGTCAATTTGGAGGGCCGGAGTAATGAGGCTTTCAAGGTTGGTGGGTATCTCCTGGGTAGACAGCTCATCTCTCATGCATTCTGAGAGGTCGTGATGGCAACGCTTCCACATTCCAGCTGCACTCTACTGTGAGGGTCCTGAATTCCACAGTGTAGTCCAGTGCAGAGTGTGAGCTTTGGCATTGGTGAAGTATCTGAGCCACTGCCTCCCTTCCACTTTCCAGATAGTCAAACTCCCAGTGCATCTCAGCAGTGAAATCTTCATATTTGCTGCAAATGGTGACTTTATTATCCCAGTTAGTGGGGGCCCAGGTCAGAGGATGCTCAGTTAAGAGAAAGATAATGACAGCAATCTTGGTCCGGTCTGTAGAATACAGAGATGTCTGGAGTTTGAAGTGTAAGACACACGGTCTCCTAAGCTACTGTACCCATAGCAGTCCCAGAGGACTGGCGAGTAGCTAATGATCTTCCATTATTCAAGAAGGGAACCAGGGTTAATCCTGGAAACTTTTGACTGGTGAGTCACACGTCAGTGGTAGGGAAGCTATTCGGGAGGATCCTTAAGGATAGGATCTCTGAGCGTTTGGAAAAGCATGGCCTAATTAGGAACAATCAGCAAGGCTTTGTGCTGTCGTGTCTTACTAACTTGACTGAGCTTTGAGGACCTGACAAAGTGATCAGTGAAGGTAGAACTGTGAACGTTGTCTATACAGATTTTATCAAGGCAATTGACCAAGCCCCTCATGGGAGGCTCATCTACTAGATGCATAGGGTCCTCGGTGATCTAACTACTTGAATTCAGAACTGGCTTGCCAACAGAAGACAGAGGGCGTGGGTTGATGGCTCTTATTCCATATGGAGACCCATTACTAGTGATATTTGTTGGGGATCCATACTGGGATCTCTGCTGTTTGTGATATATATAAGTGATTTGGATCAAAATGCAGATGGGAAGGTTAGTAAATCTACGAATGACACAAAGGTTGGTGACATTATGGATAGTGTAGAGGTCTGTCAAAGAATATAGCAGGATATAGACCAGTTGAAGATATGGGCATAAAATCCATGGAGGGCTTCCAGACCGTTCGGGCTTACCAGAAGTGCACAGAGAGCGGTAAGCGTAAAGGAGTTGGGGGCTTGCTGTTCTGGTTAACAACGGATGGTGCAATCCTGGTCATATTACAATTGAGGAACGTGTTTGTGGCCCGGATATTGAACTTTTTGCTGTTGGACTTCAGCCATATTCCACCGAGATACAACACTGGGCATCATCGGAGATTGCTCCTGCCTGCGGCTATCAAACTTTGCAGCTCCTCCCATGGCTGAGCCAATAGGCTGGTCCTGGACTTATTTCCATCTGGCATAGTTTGCATATTGTTGTTTGATTGTTTGTGGTTTTTGTATTTCTATATTTATGCTCTATTCTTGGTTGGTGCAGCTGTAAGGAAACTCAATTCCCTCGGGATCAATAAAGTATATCTACGTCTATGCCTATGTCTAAATGGCAGGTGGAATTTAATCCAGACAAGTGTGAGCTGTTGAATTTTGGGGGATCAAAAGTTAAGGGACAGTAATAGTCAATTGTGGGATAGTTAACAACTTTGATGTAACTTGGGGTACAAGTGCATAGATCCCTGAAAGATGATAGATTAATAAAGAAGGTGAATGGTATGCTTGTCTTTGTGAGTTGAGGCACTGAGCTCAACAGTCAGGAAGTTATGCTGCAAGTTTATAAAACTCTGGTTGGCCTGCATTTAGACTATTGACATTTTGTGCGCCACAGTTCCCACAGAGACATCAGATTGTGTAGAGGTAGAGAGAGTTTAAAAGAAGTGAGCGGGGCCAGTCAGCACATTTTGCGTGCCATAGTTCCCTAGGAGATATTAGATTAGGCACTTGGCAAGATCCAATAAAAAGAATTTAAGTTCAAGCGGAGCGGCCATTCTGTGAGTGGGCCAGTGTTAGAATGGGGAGATAGGGAGTTGCAGCTTTGGCTCATTGAGGCTTCAGCAAGGAAAGGCGGAGGCCATATTTTTTGTTATTTGTTCTTTCTTTTTGCATAGTTAGAGCAGTGGGGATGCCAGGCAGGATAGTGGAATGCCTTTCTTGCGGGATGTGGGAAGGTAGAGAGACCTCCAATGTCCCTGACGACTACACCTGCAAGAAGTGCATCCAGCTGCAGCTTCTAACAGACCTTGTTAAGGAACTGGAGTTGGAACTAGATAAACTCTGGATCATTCAGGAGACTGAGGAGTTGGTAGATAGGATATTTAGGGAGGTACTGTAGTTACACCCAAGGTGCAGGACACAGGTAACTGGGTGACCATCGGGGGGGGGGAGGGGAGAGGCAGCCAGTGCAGAGTACCTCTGTGGCTGTTCCTCTCAACGACAGGTATACCACTTTGGATACTGTTGGGGGAGATGACCTAACAGAGGAAAGCCACAGCAGTCAGGTAGCTCGCACTGAGTTGGGCTCTATGGTTCAGAAGGGAAGGGGGGAGAAGAGGCGAGTTGTAGTGATAGAGGATTTGATCATTATCGGGTCAGAAAGAAGGTTCCGTGGACAAGAACAAGATTCCTGGATGGTATGTTTCCTCTTGGGTGCCAGGATCAGGGTTATCTCAGATTGAGTCCACAAAATTTTTAAGTGAGAGGGTGAGCAATGACATAGGTAGGAGAGGTGATGAGGTCCTACAAAGAGAGTTCAGGGAGTTAGATACTGACTTAAAGTACAGGACCTCCAGAGTTGTGATCTCAGGATTGATACCCATGCAATGTACTAGTGAGAACAGACATAGGAAGAGCATACAGTTTAACATGTGGCTAGGAGTTGGTGCAGGAGGGAGGGCTTCAGATTATTGGATCATTGGGCACTTCTCCAAGGACGCTGGGACCTGTACAGAAGGGACGGTCTGCACCTAAAATGGAGGGGGACTAATGTCCCAGCAGGAAGGTCTGTTAGTGCTGCACAGAGGGGTTGTTAAAATAGAGTCGTAGGGGAATGGGAACCAGAGTGCCAGAACAAAGAATGGAGTGGTTGTGGAGAAAGATGTTGTTAAGTAGACATACAAAGTCAGGAACCGAAAGGTTGAGCATTGTGGGACTAATGTTCTGAGTTGTGTATACTTCAATGTAAGAAGTATCATAGGAAAGGTGGATGAGCTCGGGGCATGGATCAACACCTGGAATTATGACATTGTAGCCATTAGTGAGACTTGGTTGCAGGAGGGGCAGGGCTGGCAGCTCAGTGTTCCGGGGTTCCGTTGTTTTAGACATGACGGAGCAAGAGAGATTACAGAAGGAACAGTGGTGTTACTAGTCTGGGAAAATGTCATAGCAGTGCTCACACCGGCCAAACTGGAGAACTCGTCCGCTGAGGCTTCATGAGTAGAACTGAGGATTGAGGAAGGTATGACCACATCAATGTGATTACATTATAGACCACCCAACAGTGTGAGGGATTTAGAGGAGAAAATTTGTAGAGAGATCGCAGACTGTTGCAAGAAACATAAGATTGTGATAGTAGATGATTTTAACTTTCCACATATTGACTGGGTCTCCCAAACTGTAAAAGGACTAGATGGGAAAGAGTTTGTTAAATGTGTTCAGGAAAGTTTCCTTAATCAGTACATAGACATCACGACGAGAGAGAGTGTGTAATACTTGATCTCCCATTAGGAAATGAGACAGGGCAGGTGACAGATGTTTGTGCAGGGGAACACTTTGCATCTACTGATCATAATGTCATTAGTTTCAAGGTAATTATGGAAAGGATAGGTCTGGTCCTCAGGTTAAGATTCTAAATTGGAGAAAGGACAATTTTGATGGTATCAGAAATAATCTGGCAAGTGTAGATTGGGACAAGTTGTTTACTGGCAAAGGTGCACTTGGTAAGTGGGAGGCCTTCAAAAGTTTATGAGTTTATATATTCCTGTCAGAATAAAAGGCAAGAATAACAGGTTTAAGGAACCTTGGTTTTTGAGAGATGTTGAGGGCCTGGTTAAGAAAAAGAAGGATGTATGTAGCAGATATAGACAGGCAGGAGCAAATGAGGTACTTGAGGAGTACTGTATAAGAAATGCAAGAGAACTCTTAAGAAGGTAATCAGTAGGGCGAAAAGAAGACATGAGGTTGCTCTAGCGGATAAGGTGAAGGAGAATCCGAAGTGTTTCTAGTTCTAAAAGCTCAAAGTTCAAAGTACATTTATTATCAAAGTATGTAAACATTATACAACCTTGAGGTTTGCCACAAAACAGGAAACTCAAAAGAATCCATTAAAAAAAGACCAACAAACACCCAACATGCAGGGAGAGAGAAAAAGCAAATCATGCAAATAAAAGTAAGCAGAGAGCATTCAGAATGAAAGTGAGTCCACAGACACGAAGCCCGGAGCAGCGGAGTAGGCCCTCAGCCTCAGCCTGAGCCTCAGTTCAACACAGCAAAGAGCAGAGTAAACGTCACGGAGAAGCGAGCAAAATCGAGCTAACCCTTGCTTCTAGTATGAGACACTGGAGAGCATGTATTTAAGATGAGAGGAGGAAAAGTTCACACAGGATGTACAGGGCAAGATTTTTTTTATACGGACAGTGGTAGATGCCTGGAATGCTCTGTCAAGGACAGTGATCGAGGCAGGTACGATAGAAGCGTTTAAAAAGCTCTTAGACAGGCATATGAATGTGCAGGGAATGGAGGAATATGGACATAGTTCAGGCAGAAGGGATTATTTTAGTAGGCGTTTAATTGGTTCGGCACAACATTGAGGGCCGGAGGGCCTGTTCCTGCTGTACTGGTCTATGATCCGTGTCATGACGAACCCAGGTCGCTGGAGCTGTGAGGCAGTAGCTCTACTTACTGCACCACTCTGTGTTTATGGCTACATGAACATGTCAGATAAGATGAGTGCTCGCACTTCTGGAAATCCATTAGTGCTTGCATCATGCTGTAACATTGCACTTGTGTCTGCGGAAGCTGAATTCAGTAATTAAAAACCCTTTTCCAAAGAGAGGAATAGTTTGAGCCCTTGACATGTCTGATAATGCCCTAACACTTCATCTGGCATGGGTCCAGAGTTCCAGCTATTGTGGGACCTACTGACGATTTGCTTGCTCCACACCCCCATTTCAGACCGTTCTGGAGAGGGCTCTGGCCGGCCTGCAACTATGCATTCCATATAGATGTCAGTCTACAATGATGTCGTTAAACTGGAGAAGGTGCAGAAAGGAGGATGTTACCGGGACTGGAGGGTTTGACTGGGTAAACCAGGACTATTCTCCATGGAGCACAGGAGACTGAGGGGTGACCTTACAGAGCAGGGGTTCCCAACCTTTTTTATGCCATGGAACAATGCCACTAAGCAAGGGGTCTGTAGACCCCACGTTGGGAACCCCTGTAGGTCCATAAAATCGTGAGTGGGGAATTAAATCATAAGATCATATAGTGAATGGCTAGAGTCTTTTCCCCAGGGTAGAGAAGTCTAAAATTAGAGGGCACAGGTTTCAGGTAAGTGGGGATAGATTTAATAGAGACCTGAGGAGCAACTTCTTCACACAAAGGGAACAAGCTGACCGAGAAGCTGGCAGAGGCAATTACAATGTGCGAGTGACATTTGGACAGATACGAGGGGTGATTGATAAGTTCGTGGCCTAAGGTAGAAGGAGTCAATTTTAGAAAACCTAGCACATTTATTTTTCAACATAGTCCTCTCCTACAGTTAGACACTTAGTTCAGTGGTCGTGGAGCATACAAATCTTGGACCTCCAGAAAATGTCCACAGCAGGGGTGATTGATAAGTTTGTGGCCTAAGGTAGAAGGAGATGAGTTATACAGCTCTTGTTACATGCACATGCAGTTCAAATCTTTGAGTGATTACGCAGAAAGTTTGAAGTTAATAACTCATCTCCTTCTACCTTAGGCCATGAAGTTATCAATCACCCCTTGTACATGGATAGAAAAGTTTTAGGCAGAGATATGGGCTAAATGTGGACAAATAGGACCATTTTAGGTGGACATCTTGGTCAGCATGGATGAGTTGGGCTGTATTATTCCGCATCCCCTGACACAAACAACATCCCTTGTTACCATTTACCTCAAACCTGCCATATTCAGTGAACCAGGTCCCTCTGCCCTCTCTGTGTGGCACAGCCAGACACATACCACTTGCCACTGTGTGTTTGCTGCTTTTAGAAAAGCCCAGAAAATGTCTCTGACACACTGCTGGCTCAGCACACAGTCAGCAGTGGAATGGCAGTCCTGCTTCACACTAATGTTAGCCATACTACGCAGTGCTTCTACCACAACAGCACGTCCTGATGAAGGGTCTCAGCCCAAAACGTTGAATGTTTATCCTTTTCCATAGATACTGCCTGACTTGCTGAGTTCCTGCAGCATTTTGTATACATCACCTTGGATGTCCAGCATCTGCAGAATCTCTTGTGTTTATGAATATTAAATACTGACTATGGAGCACTGTGCTGGAATCAGATTCAAAATTTAGTTTATGATCATATACAACAGGGTAAGACTCATGGAGTAAACAGTGCACATTATGATCATAAGTGCAACATTAAACTCAATGGAGAATGCAAAACAACAGAAAGTTGCAAAGTATAAGTGATGCAAACTGAATTAGGATCAGGCTCATTATCACTGTCTAATATGATGTGAAATTTCTTGCTTACAGTGCAAAGGCATAAAATTACTATAAAATATATAAATAGTGCAAATAAAAGGAATAATAAAGTGGTGTTATGGACTGTTCAGACATCTGATGGCAAAGGAGAAGAGGCTGTTTTTGAATTGTTGAGTGAAAGTCTTTTGGCTCCAATACCTCCTCGCTGATGGTAGTAATGAGAAAGTGGTGCATACAGCCGTTCATCAATGGCAAAACCCTCCCCTCCCCACCACTGAGCACATTTTCAAGGAGCGCCACCACCAGAAAGTAGCATCCATCATCAAGTACCCCCGCCATCCAGGCCATGCTCTCTTCTCACTATTACCATTGGGCAGGAGGTACAAGAGCCTTAGGTCCCACACCATCAGGTTCAGGAACGGTTACTACCCTACAACCATCAGGGTCCTAAGCCAGCATGGATAACTTCACTTGCCTCAACGCTGAACTGATTCCATAACCTACAGACTACATTTTCAAGGCTCTACAACTCAAGTTCTCAGTATTATTTATTTACTTATTTGCACAATTAGTCTTCCTTTACACATTGGTTGTTTGTCAGACTTTGTTATGTATAGTTTTCATAAATACTGTAGTATTTCTTTACTTTCCTGTAAATGCCTGCAAGAAAATGAATCTCAAGGTGGTATATGGGGACATATAAATACTTTGCTAATTAGTTTTATTTTGACTCTGAGAAGAGGGCATGTCCCAGATGGTGAAAGTCCAAAAAAGTGATGGATGCCTCCTTCTTGAGGCACTTCGTCTTGATGATGTCCGCAATGGTGAGGAGGGTTGTGCCTGTGATGGAGCTGACTGAGTTTGCTAACCTCTGCGAGAAAGAAATGCTAAAATGACAATAATAGAGAGAGGTAGAGTTAAGAGTCTGAGAACGTGGCAGTACCACCAGGAAGGGGGTGTGAAAGAGATGATTGGTTCAGGAGTCTGACAACAGTGGGAAAGAAGCTGATCTTAACTATGGATTTCCAGCCCTTCAAGCTCCTGTATCCTCTCCTAGAAGATAAATAAAGAAAAGGGAATGGCCAGAGTAGCATGATACATTTCACTTTCCTTAAGCCATGAAAATCACCATTAAGAACCGTTACCCTCTCCCCTTGCCGGGTAGTGCATTTGAAACACTCTCATCCTCCTTCATTCCAAAGAGAAAAGCCCTAGCTCGCTCAACCTATCCTCATAAGACATGCTCTCTAATCCAGACAGCATCCTGGTAAACCTCCACTGCACCCTCTCTAAAGCTTCCACATCCTTCCTATAATGAGGTGACCAGAACTGAACACAATACTCCAAATGTGGTCTAACCAGAGTTTTACAGAGCTCCTCATTACCTTGTGGCTCTTGAACTCAATCCCCTGACTAATGTAGGCCATCACACCATACGCCTTCTTAAAATCCTATCAACTTTGAGGGTTCCAGAATATTGGGTGTATTTAAGGCAGAGATTGATAGGTATCTGAGTAGCCAGGGCATCAAAGGTTATGGTGAGAGGGCGGGGGAGTGGGACTAAATGGGAGAATGGATCAGCTCATGATAAAATGGAGGAGCAGACTCGATGGGCCGAATGGCCGACTTCTGCTCCTTTGTCTTATGGTCTTATGGATCTATGGGTGTGGACTCCAGGATCCCTCTATTCCTGCACACTGCTAAGAATCCTGTCATTAACTCTGTATTCTGCCTTCAAATTTGACTTTCCAAAGTGATGGTGGGGTGGAAACATAGAAACATAGAAACATAGAAAATAGGTGCAGGAGTAGGCCATTCGGCCCTTCGAGTCTGCACTGCCATTTATTATGATCATGGCTGATCATCCAACTCAGAACCCCGCCCCAGCCTTCCCTCCATACCCCCTGACCCCTGTAGAAGGAAAGGACGTGTGAGCAGAGGTGTAATATGATGCACTGCAGTTGTATAAGATATTGGTGAGGCCGCACTTAAAGCATTGTGTCAGATTTGGTCACCCTGCTACAGGAAAGATGCCATTAAGCAGAAAAGAGTACAGAAAAGATCTCTGAGGATGTTGCCAGGACATGAGGGACTTGACTATAGGGATGGGGAGTCATGAACTGGAGTGCACAGCTTTAAAGTGAGGTGGGAAAGATTTAATAGGAACTTATTGAGACAGAGGGTGATCAGTGGTCAGTATATAGAATGAGCAGCCAGAGAAAGTTGTGAGGCAGGTATATTAACAACATTTAAAAGACACTTGGACAGGTATATGGATAGAAAAGGAGGGATATTTGCAGACAAATGGGACTAGCTCAGATGGGAATCTTGGTCGGCATGGACCAGTTGGGCTGAAGGGCCTTTTTCTGTGCTGTATGTCTCTATGACTCTAATAGATACAGTTGAGAATATAGAGACGAAGCTACATTTCAGGACAAGAGAAGACATTGCAGAAGTAGAACTCCTTTATTGGAACAGGTACGACAGAGTTTGAGAAAGCATGAAGATGGAGTGGCGGCCTTGTAGTTGACAGGGTAGGGGGAGATACGGTTGAGATAGTTGTGGGAGTCTGTGGTCACTGACCTACCCCTGAGATGAAGACTGAGACACTGAGAAAGAGAAGGGAAAACTTGGAGACGGCACATGAAAGCGAGAGCTGGGTAGAAACGGACAGCAAGTGTTGTGATGAAATTTGAAAATTGAAAATATGGATATGAAGTTTAAATAAATCATATTAATCCCCAAGCTGAAAAGAAGATGCATGGAAGAGGATTACATTAAAGAAACTTTGGGGCCTTAATTAAATCTTGAAGACGTTGTGGCAACTATTTACAAAAACATAAGCAGCAACAGCAGACATTGTATGAGAACATAAAAATCTGGGAACACTCAGTGGGTCAAGCAGCCTCTGTGGAGAGAGGTGGAGAGTCAATGAACAAAGGTAGACAATGGCTATGGAAGCAGGGGACAGAGGAGAAATGGCAGCATACAAATAGCCTGAAGAAGAATTAGTTAAATAAGAATTATCCTCCTCACAAATGTAACATCAGCTGAATCTAATGTTATTTTCCTTTGTTCAGTATATGAAGAGGAATACTTTGGCTTTGGCAGTCCCTCACCGTTGAGGATTCCACTCTCATTCTGTAGTCCCTGAAGTAATATGGTGATATGTGATATGTGGGATGCATAAACTCTTCCACAGACGGGGCAGAGGATGTGTGATGGGGTGGGTAGGTAGTTTATGAAGTGGTGCATTCTGTCCACCATTTGCATAGTGTCTCTGTGTTCTCCCAATGCACCAACTCAATGTTCCCAATCCCATATGCTGTAGAATGTTACTTCCCCTCATTGAGAGGTCATGGACTGGAGATTCCCAGGAATCGGAGTGGCAGGGGGGGGTGTGAGATGGGGCATTTCTTCAAGGAGGTGTTGAGCACATGTGGCCACATTATTAGGTCCACCTGTACATCTGCTCATTAATGCAAATATCTAATCAGCCAATCATGTGACAGCAACTCAATGCATTAAAAACATGCGGACATGGTCAAGAGGTTCAGTTGCTGTTCATACTAAACATCAAAATGGGGAAGAAATGTTATCTAAGTGACTTTGACCGTGGAATGATTGTTGGTATCATACAGGCTGGTTTGAGTATCTCAGAAACTGCTGATCTCCTAGAATTTTCACATACAACAGCACAATAGTCTCTAGAGTTTACAGACAACGGTATTTAGAAACAAAAAAAAATACAGTGAGCGGCAGTTCTGTGGACAAAAATGCCTTGTTATGAGAGAGGTCAGAGGAGAATGGCCAGACTAGTTCAAGCTGACAGCTGACAGGAAGGAGACAGTAACTGAAATAACTACATATTACAGCGGTGGTGTGCACAGAAGAGCATCTCTGAATGCACAACACGTCGAACCTTGAAGTAGATAGGCTACAGCAGCAGAAGACCATAAGTATATATATTTTGAGCTTATTGAATGATTTAAAGTCTATTTAGACAACATGTACTGCGCTGCCCTCATCAATCATCTTCAGCACCTGCTTAGAGAAACTCAATCAAGTTTGTAAGACATGCTAACTATTATTCATAAGTCTATACTTTTTTCTAGATGCAATTTTCCAAATCCTATCCCTAAAATTCTTTGCCAATAATTTCCATATCACAGATGTAAGGCTCACCAGCCTGTAATTAACACAATTATCCCTATACTCTCCTTAAACAGGGGAACAACATTTGCTATTCTCATTCTTCTGTCTCCTCACTTGTGGCTGAAGACAATACAAAGATGTCTATAAAGGCCCCAGCAATCTCCTCGCTTGTCTTTCCCAATAACCTGGGATAGATCCCATCAGGTCCTCAGGTCTTATCCGCTTTAACCTACTTGAAGAGACCCAACATTCCTTCCTTCTTGATATCAACACGTCAACTTCACAACATCCGCAAACCACTTTGTTTTTTTTTTCGTCTGTGCTGGTTTAATTCACCTGTTTGACTAACAGCCAATCTTCCCTCTGAACACCTCAGTTTCTTCCTGTGGGCCTGTCCCTGCAGTGACTGGTGGAGAGTGAACTGGGAAGGAAAACCCAACTGCCTTTTATTCCACAATACCCTGAGGCCTCTTGGAACTCTCTCACCGTTTACCTCCCTGAGCCCACTAGTTTGGCTCAGGTTGGAGAAGCATGACTCATGCCCATGGCATACAGAACCACCCAGGGGACAGAAACCATGGAAGAGGCTCCACATTGAAACATTGCCTCATCCACACTCAGTCCTTCTGAAACTCTGCACCATGAAATATCAAAGCTTTTAGATCAATCGATGTCAATTTTAATGTGTTCTGCTGTCAATCATTAAAGGGAAATGCTCACCTTGAAGTTGAGATCAGAGCAGCTCCATCTCATTGACTGCTACAGGGCAAAATGCCATTTGATATCTCAATCATCAACCAGTCTCTGAGAGGTGCAACTCTGTAGCTTTAACAATCAAGATACTCCCTGAAATAATACTAATTGATATACTGCAGTCTTATTATGGGTAGCTGCAGCGATACACAGAGAAGTTTCTTCTTACTGGTTTTGATTCTGGAAAGTTGACTTCCTCAAAGGCTCAAGGATGATCTACTACTGAGGCCAGCACTCTGGCTAGGTGTTTCAGGTTTCTAGCTTCTGCAGAGTTTGTGCACTTCAAGTTCAAGTTTATGATCGTGGGCATACACATCCAGGGTATAGATGCCATGAAAATAAGCTTTTTTGCAAAAACAGCACAGTACATTAGAGACATAAATAAATATAAATGCAAATTAACATATATTATACTTAACTTACACAAAAGAACAAAATAAACATAACAACATTAGTGCAAGTTGAGAGGGAGAGAACAAGAAATACATTCCAAGGTAGTGTTAGGGTTCTTTGTTCAGTTCAGGAACCTAGTGGAAGTGGGGAAGAAGCTAGTGATGAACCTTGTGGACCTTCAGGCTCCTGTACCTCCTGCCTGACGCCAGCTTCGGAGAGAGGGCATAGCCTGGATGGTGGATGTCCCAAATGATGGATGTCACCTTCCTGAGATCTTGCCTCTTGTCGATATTCTTAATGGTGGAGGGAGCTGAACCCATGATGGAATGGGCTGAGTCCACCACCCTCTATAGCCTCTTGCAATCCTCTGCATTGGAGCTCTCATCGCAGGCCACGTGGCAACCATCAGAATGCTTCCCATTACACTTCAGTAAGAGGCTTTCAAAGTCTCCGGTGACATGCCAAATCTCCTTAAGTGTCTAAGAAAGTGGAGATGCTTGCATGTTTTCTTCATGGTTGCATCGACATTATGTGCTGGACCCAGGATAGGTCTTCTGAGATGTTGACACTCAGGAGCTTGAAGCTCCTAAAACCCTCACTAATTTTTATAGATGCACCATAGAAAGCATTTTTCTAAGGTGCATCACAACCTGGTATGGAAGTTGTCCTGTCCAAGACCGAAAGAAGCTGAGAAGATCGTGAACACGGCACAGCACATCACACAAACCAATCTCCCGTCCTTGGACTCACTTTACACGGCTCGCTGTCAGAGTAGTGCTGCCAGGATAATCAAGGACACGACCCACCCAGCCAACACACTTTTCGTCCCTCTTCCCTCCGGGAGAAGGCTCAGGAGCTTGAAGACTCATACGGCCAGATTTCTTTCCTTACTGTGATAAGACTGCTGAACGGATCCTGACCCAGATCTGGGCTGTACCCTCCTAATATCCGGACCTGCCTCTTGGTTTTTTTGCACTACCTTACTTTCCCTTTTCTATTTTCTATTTATGATTGATAATTTAAATTTTTAATACTTACTATTGATTTGTACTCCAGGGAGCGCAAAGCGCAGAATCAAATATCGCTGTGATGATTGTACATTCTAGTATCAATTGTTTGGCGACTATAAAGTATAAGTAAAGTATATCTCTTTTCATTGCTGACCCTTCAGTGAGGACTGGTTTAAGACCCTGATCTGAGTTGAGTTAGGCTGATCTCAGAAGAGACGGCAATAGGGGAAATATGGTGAGAGATCAAAGACTCTTTGTTTAATGAATAATTTTCAGGATGAGGACAATGCAGGTAAGGCTCAAAGTCAAACTCAAAGTGAATTTATTATCAAAATGCCTATTTGTTACCATTTACTTATTCGAGATTAATTTTCTTGCAGACATTTACAAGAAAATTAAGAACGACAATAGAATTTATGAAAAACCATACATAAATGAAGATTGATGAACAACCAATATACAGAAAAAGACAAACTGTTCAAAGAAAAAATAAATAATACTGAGAAGATGCTGTCCAAGTTGCATGCCATCTTGGACAATGTCTCCCATCCACTACATAATGGACTGGCTGGGCACAGGAGTACATTCAGCCAGAGACTCATTCCACCGAGATGCAACACAGAGCGTCATAGGAAGTTATTCCTGCCTGTGGCCATCAAACTTTGCAACTCCTCCCTTGGAGGGTCAGACACCCTGAGCCAATAAGCTGGTCCTGGGCTTATTTCCTGGCATAATTTACATATCATTATGTAATTATTTATGGTTTTATATTGCTATATTTATACTCTATTCTTGGTTGGTGCAACTGTAACGAAATCCAATTTCCCTCGGGATCAATGAAGTATGACTATGATTATGACTATGACTCTGACTATGAAGATGAGTTGTAAAGAGTCCTTGCAAGAGATTCCATAGGTTGTGGAATCAGTTCAGAGTTGTGGTGAGTGAAGTTATCCACACTAGTCCAGGACACTGATATTTGTAGGGTAATAACTGTTCCTGAACCTGCTGGTGTGGGACCTGAGGCTCCTGTATCTCCTGCCCAATGGTAGTGGTGAGGAAAGAGTGTGGCATGGATGATGGCGATTTTCTTGGGGTATCTCTCCTTGTAAATGGATTCCTATGATGGACTGGACCATATCCACTACTTTTTAGAGGCCCTTCTGTTCCTGGGCATTGTCGTTTCCATACCAGGCCATGGTGCAACCAGCTAGACTACTGTCCACTATGTATCTATACAAGTCTTTTTTTGGTGACATGCCATGTCTACGCAAACTTCCAAGAAAGTAGACGCACTGTTGTGCCTTCTTTCTGTTGGCAGTTAGATGCTAGTCCCAGGACAGATCTATTAACACTAAGGAATTTAAAGTTACAGACCAACTCCACCGCCAATCCCCTAATGGGGACTGGCTCATGGACCTTTGGGTTCCTCCTCCTGTAGTCAATAATCAGTTTTTTTTTGGTTTTTCTAATGCTGAGTGAGAGGTTGCTGTTGTGGCACGACTCAGCCAGATTTTCAATCTCCCTCCTAAATGCCAACAACTGTGGTGTCATCAGCAAACTTGAAACAGCATTGAAGCTTTTATTAAAGGTACAATTATAGGTATAAAGCAAGTAGAGCAGGGGGATAAGCACACAGCCTTGTGGTTCACCTGTGCTGATGGCCATTGTGGAGGAGATATTGTTGCTAATCCAGACAGACTGGTGTCTGCAAGTGAGCAAATCGAGGATCCAGTTGAAGAGGCAGGTATTGAGGTCCAGGTCTCGGAGCATGGTGATGAGTTTTGAGGAGATGATAGTGTTGAATGCAGAGCTGTAGTCAATGAGGAGTATCCTGATGAGCATCTTCACCGTCCAGATGTTCCAGGGCTGAGTGAAGAGCTAATGAAGTGCCATCTGCTGTGGACCTGTTGTGATGGTAGGAATTTTGGAGTAGATCCACGTCACTCCTCAGGCAGGAGCTGATACGCTTCATGAAAAGCTTCATGAAGATTAAAAGCACTTCATCACTGTGGATGTTAGTGCTACTGAACAATAGTAATTGAGGCAGGTCACCACGTTCTTCTTGGGCACCAGTATGACTAAGCCTGCTTGAAGCAAGTGGGTGCCACATACCGCCAAAGCGAGAGTTTAAATTCTGAGTAAACACTCTGGCCAGTTGATTAGCACAGGTCTTCAGGACTCAACCAGCTACGCTGTCTGGGCCATCCAACATGGCACTGGAGAAGATGGTCAAGTTGGCTGGTATTTATTGCCCTGGTGTTATGGTGTATGGTGTTACAAACATGAGGAAATCTGCGGGTGCTGGAAATCCAACGCAACACACACAAGGTGCTGGAGGAGCTCAGGAGGCTGAGCGGCAATTATGGAAAAGAGTAAACAGCCGATGTTTTGGGCCAAGACCCCTCGTCAGGACTGGAAAGGAAGAGGAGAAGTCAGAGTAAGCAGGCATGGTGTTAGATTGCTTGAACTACTGCAATCTGGCAATTTCAATATACCTCTTCACTGTGGACAGTGCTGCAGTCTCACAGCTCCGGAGACCTGGGTACGATCCTAAACTTGGACACTGTCTTTGTGGAGTTTGCATGTTCTCCCTGGAACTGTGTGGGATTCCCCCCAGGTGCCTCAGTTCCTCCCACATCCCAAAAGCAAGCATGTTGACAGCAGTGAATTGCCCCTGGTGTGTAGGTAGGTGAACTGTTGGGGAGAATGTGGGGATTACTGGGAAAAAGGTGCATTAAACTCTATGGGCTGAATGGCTTATTCCTGGAAAGAATAAAAATAGGATTTATGCTGAATTAGCGTAAGTAACTGATTGATGTCCAGCACAGATGCAATTGGCCAAAGAGCCTGTTTCCCTGTTGGATCTCTCTATAACTGTGATAACTCAGTGGCTTCAGGAGAGAACAAAGCTTTCAAATGGGACATTAGTAGGAGATCTGCCATGTAAATTTAGCATCTGTACCTCTGGGTATTAATTACTGTTTTGTAATTAATGAGGATTCAGGGGATACAACAGACTTTGAGATAGCAATCAAAGGTGAGTGGTGGTGATCCATAAGGGTCAGTGTTGGGACCACGGTTATCGAGTTTACAGCATGATTCAGACCCTGAAATCAAGAACACAACCATTGATGTATTGCTTTATGTTTAATGTTCTATACTTATTTGTGCATGTTACCAAATGGTGGGGGGGGGTCTGCAAGAAATTACTCAAAACATTAATAAACTTGTAGAAAAGGCAAATAATTGGTAGTTGAAGTTCAATGCTGAGAAATGCATTTGGTAGGAAGAAGAGAGAAATAACTTACTAGAAGAAAGGGATTTTGAAGTACAAATGCAACAATCACTTTCATCTGTTCTGATAAAAGGACATCAAATTGAAATGTCAACTTACCTTCTCTCTCTGCAGATGCTAGTACTGTTTCACAGGATTATATAAAATTTACCTAAGGAAGGATGTGCAGCATTGGAGAGGGTCTGCAGGGGGTTCACAAGAATGACCCCAGGAATGAAAGGGTTAGCAAATGAGAAGTGTTTGATGGCTCTGGGCCTGCACTCACTGGAGTTTAAATGAGCGAGGGGAGATCTCATTAGCAACCTATCGAGCATTGAAATGTCTGGATAGCGTGGATGTTTCTTATTGTGGGGGAGTCTAGAACCAGAGGGCACAGCTCAGAATAGAAGGACTTCCCTTTAGAACAGAGGTGAGAAGGAATTTCTTTAGCCAGGGGTTGGAGAATCATTGCCACAGTTGGCTGTGGAGGCAAAGCCACTGGGATATTTAAAGTGGCGGCTGATAGGTTCTTTATTTGTGAGGGTGTGAAAGGTTGCAGGGAGAAGGACGGAGAATGGGCTTGAGAGGATCAATAAATCAGCCATGATGGAATGGCGGAGCAGAATCAATGGGCTGAATTGCCTAATTGTGATCCTATGTCTTATGGTCTTATGATCTAATGATAGCACAGAAAGGCTGTTCTAACAAACCAGCCCATGCTACTTTTTTATTTCCTTCATCTCAAGACAATCCTCTATTTGCTCCCCCCTCTTGGGTTTCCTGAGGCACTCCTGAAATGCATTGATATTCTTCATCTCAACCACCACCTTGTGCTGGGTGAGTTGCACCTTTGCAACACTCTCTGTGTAAATACAAATTAATTTCCTGCTCCGTTTCTAGGTGACCATCTTATATCAATGGCTTCCAGTTTCCTCTTGTCCACAACTTGAGACACTCGCTTGGTTTCTCGAAGTCAAAGTCGAGTTTATTGTCATATGCACAAGCCCATGCATGCGCAGGTGCCAAGAAAAAACTTACTGGAAGCAGCTTCACAGGCACATAGCATCAGATAAGTAGCATTCACAAGAAAGACATAAACTAAACATAAATTGTACACCTTTTTCATAAGAAGAATAGTTAGAACAAAAAATGTCAATTTTGGTGAAATGTGATCAAAGCGGTCACAGTGTTGCTTATACTGAGGTGGTGATTAGGGTTGTGCAAGTCGCTTCAAGAACTGAATGGTTGAAGAGAAGTAGCTGTTCCTGAACCTGCTGGTGTGGGACTTCAGGCTTCTGTACCTCCTGCTCGACGGTAGCTGTGAGGAGATGGCATGGGCTGGATGGTGGGGATCTTTGATGATGGATGTTGCACCTCATGTAGAATTTACCAATGATGGAGAGGGATGTATTGCTTTATGTTTAATGTTCTACACTTATTTAGTACAAAAATTATGTTTATACCTTTCAAAAATAGTTCTGTCATTTGAATTATGTGGTTTAGCTTTACTCATGAAGGGGTGTATCATTTCAAATCATCCATGTATAGAAAATGTGTCAAGGTATAATGTGTTTGATTGTTTCTGATTTGATACCCAATTTTCATCTGATTCGGTAAATTAGAGTGCGGGTTTAAAGCTAAACAAAACTGCAATGGGCTTAGAGAGGCCCTGGAAAAACCTCAGTTTATTTTGATAACAGAGTGGTTGATCATTTTTGGTTGCTAATAGATGGGGCGATTATAGTACACCAATGCTTCATCAGATGTTGCAGGTGCTTCACAAGTCTTGGGTGTAGTTCACAGTATATATATTAAGAGCTTCTATTATCCATGAGTGTGAGGCAGAATCGTATGCTTTAATTTATTATTATTGTTGTATTTTTATTTTTTCTCATCTCAAGCTGGTAAAACCTAAAGTATGAGCATAGCCAAGCACACTCATATCTCAATTGTTAGGAACTTTTGGACTATTCTAGTGATGTTTGGTATTGTGGCTTTCTGAACATTTACATAAATATTCTTGTGTAGGCCTAATTGTTTAATGCTATTGTGTTGTGACTTTAGGATGATACCAGTTGTAGATATTACTATTGGAACTATTACCCTTAATATTACTTTCCTGCTCCCACTTCAATGCCTCTACAGTATATTCTTTGCATCAATTTTACAGTTTGATGCAAGCTGAGCAGAACCTCCCCAATTTTCAATTCTGTCCCTTCAGAAATTGGTTTATTTTTGCTCTGCCAATGACCAGTGTCACCATTTTATTATTTGAGTACCTTACCCTCAGATCCCTTTGCTCCTTCACAACATTTTGATTCTTATTCCCCAATTATTTTTAACCAAAGTACATTACCAATATTGAAATTAATTTGCCAGCTTGACACCCATCCTTCAAATTCATTAATATACTTTTGTAAATTGTTACAGTCTTCCTCAGATGATCTATTCTGTCACCTTTCCACTGACTGCACACTTTGGCCATGTTTAATCTAATAATTGAGTGCTGTGTACATACATCTATTGATGCTTCTGGACACATCTTCAGTGATGTTCCTGGAATCATCGGGTGTTTCAGGTCTTTCAACATCATACAACCTCCTCCAGGTGACCCAGCCGGGGCTGATCAGACCCCAGCTTGTGTCCAGATGGCTAGCTACTTATGACTCCATGGCTCCCCTCTTTTGAGCCACAGCCATCTTGAGGTCCTCTCTGCCGCATCGGTGGTACTGCGGATGGCTCTCCTCTTCCTCTCTCCCTTGATGCCCAAAATGCTGAAGGCTCTAACTAAAGAACGGGCTATGAATCCCCTACAACCAGCCTCCACTGGGAGACACCTCGCTCTCCATCCAGCCTGCTGACAGTTGCTGACCAGTCCTGCGTACTTGGAGAGCTTCCTTTCAAAGGCCTCTTCCAAGCTATCTTCCCATGGGACTGTCAGCTCCAGCAGCACCACTTGCTTAGTAGACTCAGACACTAGGACAATGTCTGGTTGCAGGGTGGTGGCTGTGATATGGTTGGGGAAATTCAACTGCTCTTCGAGGTCCACCAACAGCTGCCAGTCCCTTGCAGAGATCAGAATGCCTGCAGATGTTCTTTTGGCAGGTATTGGCTGCTCCCCAGCTCTGACAAAGGCAATGGTCTGCTTGGAGGGTCGGGACCGCTTCGCCCACTCAACTCCTGCGCTGACGGCTTCAGCGGTGGTCTTCAGGACCTGATCATGCCTCCACCTGTACCGTTCCTCACCAAGTGCCCTTGCACAGCCGCTGAGAATGTGCTCCAGGGTTCCTCGCTTGGAGCACAGTGGGCACGCAGATGACTCTGCCTTGCCCCATGTGTGCAGGTTTGATGGGCATGGAAGCAC
Source organism: Mobula hypostoma (assembly GCF_963921235.1). Classification (NCBI taxonomy): domain Eukaryota; kingdom Metazoa; phylum Chordata; class Chondrichthyes; order Myliobatiformes; family Myliobatidae; genus Mobula; species Mobula hypostoma. Next base: position 23,702,236 of record NC_086128.1, read on the forward strand.
ATCGTACACTGCCTGGATGAGAAATTGGATGCGGTGTGGTTCGGCTTTCCAAAGATCAGCCCAGGTCACTTTCCGCTCAACCGCATTCTCCCATCTTGTCCAAGCTCCCTGTTGCTTCATTCCTACCGCCTTGCAGGCTCTCATCTCCTCCACTACTGCCCTCACTTCCTCCTGAACCAGACAACGCCTTTCCTTCCCTCTGGTGTCCATTTGGGGAGTTGGAAAGGATCCTAGCCCAGCTTGGCCTCGTGTGACCACTCCCACCAGCCTCCTGTGACGCAGCCTCGCCTCTGCCTCCTGAACAGCTTCCTCTGCCCTCCACTTCCTGCTAGTGCTTATTTGGATCCCTGCTCTAGCCACCTTCGGGTCACTTGAGTCCCTATACTGTAGCACTTCTCTGGCTCTTGTCACCTTGAATTCTTCCTCCAAGGATTTGAAGGGCAGTTGCAGTTTGTTGTGGTGTCCATAGAGTGCGATGCTGCTCAGGCTCTTTGGCAGCCCCAGCCATCTCCTGAGGTGGTTGCTAACCCTCCTCTCTAAGGTTTCGACTGTCGAGATCGGAACTGCATAGACGAGGAGGGACCACAGGATTCTGGGAAGAATGCCATGCTGATACACCCAGGCTTTAAACTTCCCAGGTAGGCCAGACTTGTCCACAGATTTCAGCCAGCCATCCAACTCGGTGCAGGTTGCCTGAATGGATGTTGTGTCCCTTAAAGAGCTGTCAAAAACTTTGCCTAAGCTCTTGACTGGCTTTTCTGTGATGGTTGGGATGGCTGTGCCTGCGATGCTGAACCGGAATTTGTCCTCCACCTTCCCTTTCCTCAGCACCATCGATCTTGATTTGGCAGGTTTGAAACGCATCCGGGCCCACTCCACCAGCTTTTCGAGAATACTTCATCATCCAACAAATCACAACAATGGATGTGCTTAATTTAGACAACAAAAAAAAGTAAGTAAAACATAGAAACGAGTGAAGTTCAATACCCCAAGGACTGAAACTTTTGTGCTTTAACGTTACTTTGGGACCTCCTACTGTTACTTAGTGTCACCCTCTGAAGATTCAGATGGTATTCGGAGATCCCCACATGGGGAATTCCTCATATAGAGCCTGTGTTCAAGCACAGTAAGAACCACAGCTCATTAAAACATCTACTTCCATTAGACTTCGTTTAAGTCATTTTCTCTCTTGTGTCAGAACACGAAAAGGTGAGCTGAAGGAGTAGATACAGAGAAAGCTATTTCCTCGGGTGGTTAGAGAAGTACAAAACAAAGGAGCAAGACCTTCAAAGTTCAAAGTAAATTCACTATCAAAGTACACACTCACACACTATATATGGTGTGTGTGTGTGTGTGTGTGTGTGCGCGCACACGCGCGCACGCACACGTGACCATATACTACCCTGAGATTCATTTCCTTGTGGGCATTCACAGCAAATACAAAGAAACACAAAAATTGCAACCAATGTATAAAAGACAACAGTTGTGCAAATACAAAAAGAAAAAAAAACTAAATAATAATAATAAATAATTAAGTCATAGATATTGAGAACATAAGTTGGAGAGTTCTTGAAAGTGGGTCCATAGGTTGTGGAATCGGTTCAGTGTTGGGGTGAGTGAAGTTATCCATGCTGGTTCAGGAGCCTGATGGTTGACAGGTAATAATTGTTCATGAACTTAGTAGTGTGGGACCTAAGGCTCCTTTACCTCTTTTGTAATGGTAGTAGTGAGAAGAAAGCATAGTCTGGATGGTGGGGGTCCTTGATGATGGATGCTGCTTTCCTGTGGCAGTGCTCCTTGTAGATTTGCTCAAGGAGGGCTTTACCTGTGATAGACCGGGCTATATCCACTGCATTTTGTAGGCTTTTCATGCCAGGCTGTGATGCAACCAGCCAGTATACTCTCTACCACACAGCTATAGAAGTTTGTCAAAAGTTTTAGATGACATGCTGAATTTAAAAGGGAGAGTTATAGGATATTCAGGAGGAAACAAGAAGACTGTTTCAACAGAAAACAGTATAAATCTGGATTTCACGACCCTCTGGGAGTCTATTAAAGTTTCCAATGAAAGAATGAAAGAGTAAGGGTCTCAAGGAATTTGAAGCAAAAACAAAGGAGCAGAATCCCCACATTCCTACACCTAATTGCTTTGCCCAAGACTGCAAGAAATTGCAACAAGTTGTGAATACAGCCCAGTCCATTGTTCAACCAGCCTCCCCACCGTTGACTCTGTTTATACTTCCTACTGCCTCAGGCAAGCAGCCAACATAATCAAGAACCCATTCTACCCCGGTCATTATCTCTTCACCCTGCTGGCGTTGGGTAGAAAATACAAAAGCCTGAGAGTATGAACCACCAGGCTCAGGGACAATTTCTAACCCACTGATTTCAGACTCTTGAATGCGCCTCTCTTGAATATGCCAAAAGATATATTTGAATACCACCTAGACAACACAAACACCTACGTCAGGATTCTGTTCATCCTGACTATAGCTCAGCATTTAATACCATCATTCCCACAATCCTGATTGAGAAGTTGCAGAACCTGGGCCTCTGTACCTCCCTCTGCAATTGGATCCTCGACTTCCTAACTGGAAGACTACAGTCTGTGTGCAGATTGGTGATAACAGTAGGCTAGACAAGGGAGATGCAGTGGATGTTGCATATTTGGATTTTCAGAAGGCCTTTGACAAGGTGCCACATATGAGGCTACTTAACAAGGTAAGAGCCTATTGAATTACAGGAAAGTTACATATGTGGATAGAGCGTTGGATGATTGGCAGGAAACAGAGAGTGGGAATAAAGGGATCCTATTCTGGTTGGCTGCCGGTTACCAGTGGTGTTCCACAGGGGTCCGTGTTGGGGCCGCTTCTTTTTACATTGTACATCAACGATTTGGATTATGGAATAGATGGCTTTGAAGCTAAGTTTGCTGACGATACGAAGATAGATGGAGGGGCCGGTAGTGCTGAGAAAACGGAGAGTCTGCAGAGAGACTTGGATAGATTGGAAGAATGGGCAGAGAATTGGCAAATGAAGTACAATGTTGGAAAGTGTATGGTTATGCACTTTGGCAGAAAAAATAAATAGGCAGACTATTATTTAAATGGGGAAAGAATTCAAAGTTCTGAGATGCAATGGGACTTGGGAGTCCTCGTACAGGATACCCTTAAAATTAACCTCCAGGTTGAGTCAGTAGTGAAGAAGGCGAATGCAATGTTGGCATTCATTTCTAGAGGAATAGAGTATAGGAGCAGGGATGTGATGTTGAGGCTCTATAAGGCGCTGGTGAGACCTCACTTGGAGTACTGTGGGCAGTTTTGGTCTCCTTATTTAAGAAAGGATGTGCTGACGTTGGAGAGGGTACAGAGAAGATTCACTAGAATGATTCCGGGAATGAGAGGGTTAACATATGAGGAACGTTTGTCCGCTCTTGGACTGTATTCCTTGGAGTTTAGAAGAATGAGGGGAGACCTCATAGAAACATTTCGAATGTTGAAAGGCATGGACAAAGGCAAAGTTGTTTCCCATGATGGGGGAGTCTAGTACGAGAGGGCATGACTTAAGGATTGAAGGGCGCCCATTCAGAACAGAAATGCGAAGAAATTTTTTTAGTCAGAGGGTGGTGAATCTATGGAATCTTTGGAATTTGTTGCCATGGGCAGCAGTGGAGGCCAAGTCATTGGGTGTATTTAAGGCAGAGATTGATAGGTATCTGAGTAGCCAGGGCATCAAAGGTTATGGTGAGAAGGCGGGGGAGTGGGACTAAATGGGAGAATGGATCAGCTCATGATAAAATGGCGGAGCAGACTCGATGGGCTGAATGGCCGACTTCTGCTCCTTTGTCTTATGGTCTTATGGTCTTATAATATATCCTCCACGCTGACGATCAACACTGGCACACCTCAGGGGTGTGTGCTTAGCCCACTGCTCTACTCTCTGTATACACATGACTGTGTGGCTAAGCATAGCTCAAATACCATCTATAAACTTGCTGACGATACAACCATTGTTGCTAGAAGCTCAGGTGGTGATGAGAGGGCGTACAAGAGTGAGATATGCCAACTAGTGGAGTGGTGCCACAGCAACAACCTGGCACTCAACGTCAGTAAGAGGAAAGAGCTGATTGTGAACTTCAGGAAGGGTAAGACGAAGGGACACATACCAATCCTCATAGAGGGATCAGAAGTGGAGAGAATGAGCAGGTTCAAGTTCCTGGGTGTCAAGATCTCTGAGGATCTAACCTGGTCCCAACATATTGATGTAGTTATAAAGAAGGCAAGACGGCGACTATACTTTATTAGGAATTTGAAGAGATTTGGCATGTCAACAAATACACTCAAAAACTTCTATAGTTGTATCATGGAGAGCATTCTGACAGGCTGCATCACTGTCTGGTATGGAGGGGCTACTGCACAGGACTGAAAGAAGCTGCAGAAGGTTGTAAATCTAGTCAGCTCCATATTGGGCACTAGTCTACAAAGTACCCAGGACATCTTTAGGGAGCAGTGTCTGAGAAAGGCATCATCCATTATTAAGGACCTCCTGCACCCAGGGCATGCCCTTTTCTCACTGTTACCATCAGGTAGGAGGTACAGAAGCCTGAAGGCGCACACTCAGCGATTCAGGAACAGCTTCTTCCCCTCTGCCATCAGATTCCTAAATGGACATTGAAGCTTTGGACACTACCTCACCTTTTTTTTAATATACTGTATTGCTGTTTTTGCACATTCTTTTAAATCTATTCAATATACGTAATTGATTTACTTATTTATTTATTATTATGTTTTATTTAATTTATTTTTTTCTCTTTCTCTGCTAGATTATATATTGCATTGAACTGCTGCTGCTAAGTTAACAAATTTCACATCACATGCCAGTGACTGATTCTGATGAAGTTTTCTGATTCTGATCAAGATTTGAATCATTTAATTGTAATTAAATGATTCTGATGAAGTACCTGATTCTGATGAAGTTTTGATCTCACAGAATACTTCATCATGGCCCTTGCACCTACTGTAATTAATTGTCTACCTGCATTGGACTTTCTCTGTGACTGCAGCACTTTCTCCTCCATTCTGTTTTCTTTTTATTGCCTCACTGTAATTAAGTGTTCTTGATAGAGAAGAATGCTATTGTAGAGTACAGGGGGATCTTGATCAGTTTGGGAAGTGGCTGAGGAGTGGTGAATGGATTTAAATGAAGATAAATGTGAGGTGATATACAGTATTTTGGAAAGTCAAGCCAACATAGGACTGTCAAAGCAGCATGAATAATGGGGCACCAGGGAAAGCAAGGGGGGAGGATTTAAAAGGGACTTGAGAGGTGACTTTTTCATGCAGAGGGTGGTGAATATGTGGAATGTGCAATCAGAGGAAGTAATTGAAGCAGATACAATAGTATCGTTGAAGAAGCTCTTGGAGAAGGTACATGGAGTGGCAGGACTTAGAAGGATATGGGCCAAATGCAGGAAATTAGGACCAGCTGGGCAGGCACCGGGGTCAGCATGGACTCATTAGGCCAAATGGCCTGTATCCTTTCTGTTTTGCTGTATGACTCTATGGCTTTATTTATTGAATTACTTGATTTTAAATTTGGCAGCTTCCATGGTGAGATACCATCTCTGCTTGTCCAGTAAATTAACCACGGTGCTATTGTAGCATCATTGTTTTCTCTTTCACTTTTAATCTCTGCAGCAGTTAACCTTATCACAAATCTTCAATTTTGTTCTACTCCCCACTCCCCACACCCCAGCCCCATCCTCGTTGAAAGTTTTTTTTACCATATATCTGTAACTACTTCCCTTCCTAATCCTGAAAATATTATCATCATCCTGAAATATTAACAGGTGCTGAGTATTCCCAATATTTCCTGTCTTGATTTAAGGGGGAAAAAAATCAATCAAATGACTTGATAAAGGTGTACAAGATGACAAGGGGCATAGATTGATTGGATAGCCTGAGATTTATTCCCAGGGCAGAAATGGCTAATACCTTTTTTTATATACAAAATACCTTTATTACGAATTCAGTGCTAGAATATATACAATCCACTGACTAACACAATTACTACACTACAAATAGACAACACACATGGCTGATACAAGGGGCATAATTTTAAGGTGACTGGAAAAAGTATGGGGGGGGGGTTGTTCAACCTTTTCAATCCCGCTCAAGGATATTCCCTTTGCTAACCGGGTAGGCTGATGTCAAAACAGCAAGAAAAAAAGAAAGCAATCCCATCATATTTGTGGTTTTCCTGTGGAATAGAATTAATCTCAATTGACTGTTTTGTAAATGCCTTGTCTTCCAGGACAAAGTCCATATTGCCTGTGAGCTTGATCAACAGAAGAGGTTACTGGAGACATCACTAGTAACGGTGTATACTTGAGTTCAAAGCTCTTGGGAGTGCCTTCGGGCAGCAGAGTACAAACAGGAGATTATACATTTAAAATAAATATCCACCCCGACCCTTCTTGTATATCAGAGAATAGTTTTCTCTTGGTCTTCTTTTTAGTCCATATGTCACAGGGCAATAGAGAAGGAGACAATCAAAGATGATGATGGTTCTTCTCTATGGCTTGCTTACATGAAAATCCTCTGATCAAAGGACTTGTGAGCAGAGTTCTGAAGTTGTTAAGTAGCTGAGGCGTAGCCAGGAGTTGCTGATTCACTGCACATGAGCAACCTGAGCTCCTGATCTTTAACTTGCCACTATTAGCTTGCACCTTGCATGGACCTGTCCTACAACTGAGAATGAAAGGGTTGTGAATGTTCCAGAATGAAACAATTACAGTCTACTATACAACCTACTGTTACGTCCGAATAACAGGAAAGCTTTTCTACTTGCTTGACTTAACCCTGTCAAACCACATGAAAATAAGGCTGTCCCCTCTGAAATTCTAGCATTGTCATAAATGTCCTTGTGTTTCACCCAAAGACACATTAGGAAGATGTCGTTTTCCCCTGTGGACTTGAGTCAAGTTTATTGTCACTTACACAAATACAGTGTGGTACAGGTACAATGAAAAACTTGTTTACAGCAACATCACGTGCATTGGAACTGAATTGTCTTCTTAGTGTCATGTATACAGTGTCTTATATACAGTTCATACAGATCAGTGCATTGAAGTAGAACAAGGTAAAACAACTCCAGAATGCAGAATGAGGCATAACAGCTACAGGGAATGAAGAGGGCAGGAAAATGATAAAGTGCAAGATCGTAACAAAGTAGATTATGAGGTCAAGAGTTAATCTTATCGTACTAAGGAACCATTCAACAATCTTAAGGAACCACTTAACAGTCGACAGTGGGGTAGAAGCTGGCCCTGAGCCTGGTGGTACGTGCTTTCAGGCCTTCGTATCTTCTGCCCGATGGGTGAGGGGAGAAGAGAGAATGTCCAGGTGGGTCGAACCTTTGATTATGCTGGCTGTTTCACTGAGGCAGTGAAAACTATTGATAGAATTCATAGAGGGGAGGCTGTTTTCCATGATGTCTGAGCAGTGTGCACAACGATCTGCAGTTCCTTGCGGTCACATGCAGAGCAGTTGTCACACCAAGCCAAGATGCATCCAGATAAAAATAGAGAACATACCAAATTTCTTTAGCCTCCTGAGCAAGTAGAGGCATTAGAGAGCTCTCTTGGCCATGACATCTATGTGATTGGACCAGGACAGTTTATTGGTGATGTTTATTTCTGGGAATTTGAAACCCTTAACCCTCTCAAGCTCAACTCCACTGGTGTAAACAGGAGCATGTGCACCATGTGCCCCCCCCCCCACCTTCCTGATGCCAATGACCAGCTCTTTGTTTTGACGACATTGAGGGGAAAATTGTTGTCGTGACACCATGTTCCTAAGTTCTCTCTCACCTTCCTGAACTCTGATTCTTCAGTATTTGAGATATGGCCCACCATGGTTGTATCATCTGCAATCTTGTGCATGGACTCAGAGCAGAATTTGGCCGCCCAGTCATGAGTGTACAGGGAGTAGAGTAGGGGGCTGAGAGTGTCGCGTTGTGGAGCACCAGTGTTGAGAATAATCATGGCAGGTGTGTTGCTACCTATCCTCACTGATTGATGGAGTGGAGGATGAGGACCACTGGTTCAGGAGGAGGAGTGAATATAGAAATGTGAGAGATCGATTCTGTCTAATGGAGGGTCTTTGACCTGAAAAGTTAACTCTGTTTTTCACACCACAGATGCTGCTGCCCGACCTGCTGAGTGTTTCCAGAATTTCCTGCTTTTATCTCAACCCTGGATAACTCGGGTGGGAGGGGGGTCTACTGCACAGGACTAAAAGAAGCTGCAGGGGGTTGTAAATCTCGTCAGCTCCATCTTGGGCACTAGCCTACATAGTCATAGTCATAGTCATAGTCATACTTTATCAATCCCGAGGGAAATTGGTTTACGTTACAGTTGCACCTTAAATAATTAAGTAGTAATAAAACCATAAATAATTAAATAGCAATATGTAAATTATGCCAGGAAATAAGTCCAGGACCAGCCTATTGGCTCAGGGTGTCTGACCCTCCAAGGGAAGAGTTGTAAAGTTTGATGGCCACAGGCAGGAATGACTTCCTATGACGCTCAGTGCTGCATCTCGGAGGAATGAGTCTCTGGCTGAATGTACTCCTGTGCCCAACCAGTCCATTATGTAGTGGATGGGAGACATTGTCCAAGATGGCACGCAACTTGGATGGCATCCTCTTTTCAGACACCACCGTCAGAGAGTCCAGTTCCATCCCCACAACATCATTGGCCTTACGAGTGATTTTGTTGATTCTGTTGGTGTCTGCTACCCTCAGCCTGCTGCCCCAGCACACAACAGTAAACATGACTGCACTGGCCACCACAGACTCGTACAACATCCTCAGCATCGTCCGACAGATGTTAAAGGACTTCAGTCTCCTCAGGAAATAGAGACGGCTCTGACACTTCTTGTAGACAGCCTCAGTGTTCTTTGACCAGTCAATTCGTATCCCCAGGTATTTGTAATCCTCCACCATGTCCACACTGACCCCCTGGATGGAAACAGGGGTCACCGGTACCTTAGCTCTCCTCAGGTCTACTACCAGCTCCTTAGTCTTTTTCACATTAAGCTGCAGATAATTCTGCTCACACCATGTGACGAAGTTTCCTACCGTAGCCCTGTACCCAGCCTCATCTCCCTTGCTGATGCATCCAACTATGGCAGAGTCATCCGAAAACTTCTGAAGATGACAAGACTCTGTGCAGTAGTTGAAGTCCGAGGTGTAAATGGTGAAGAGAAAGGGAGACAAGACAGTCCCCTGTGGACATCTTCAGGGAGCAGTGTCTGAGAAAGGCAGCGTCCATTATTAAGGACCTCCAGCACCCAGGGCATGCCCTTTTCTCACTGTTACCATCAGGTAGGAGGTACAGAAGCCTGAAGGCACACACTCAGCAATTCAGGAACAGCTTCTTCCCCTCTGCCATCCGATTCCTAAATGGAGATTGAATCCTTGGGCACTACCTCACTTTTTTTAATGCACAGTATTTCTGTTTTTTTGCACGTTTTTTCCTAATCGATTCAATATATGTACACTGTAATTGATTTACTTGTTTACTTATTTATTATTATTATTATATTTATTGTTTTTTTCTCTTCTATATTATGTATTGCATTGAACTGCTGCTGCTAAGTTAACAAATTTCACGTCACATCCCAGTGATAATAAACCTGATTCTGATTCCATTCTGATTCTGAAATTCCTCCCTCCATGACTTGACACGTATTTCTGCCTTTGAGGAACCTACCTGGTGGACCAAGCTTTTGGTCAAGTGTCCGATATTTTACGAAGGCAAGGTTTCAACCCGAAAGGGCCACTTTTCAACATAATTGTATAAGGGCTAAGAGAGTTGTAAAAGAGCGCCTGAAGGCTTTGTGTGTCAATGCAAGGAGCATTCATAATAAGGTGGATGAATTGAAAGTGCAGATTGTTATTAATGATTATGATATAGTTGGGATCACAGAGACATGGCTCCAAGGTGACCAGGGATGGGAGCTCAACGTTCGGGGATATTCAATATTCAGGAGGGATAGACATGAAGGAAGGGGAGGTGGGGTGGCGTTGCTGGTTAAAGAAGAGATTAACGCAATAGAAAGGAAGGACATAAGCCGGGAAGATGTGGAATCGATATGGGTAGAGCTGCGTAACACTAAGGGGCAGAAGACGCCGGTGGGAGTTGTGTACAGGCCACCTAACAGTAGTAGTGAGGTCGGAGATGGTATTAAACAGGAAATTAGAAATGTGTGCAATAAAGGAACAGCAGTTATAATGGGTGACTTCAATCTACATATAGATTGGGTGAACCAAATTGGTAAAGGTGCTGAGGAAGAGGATTTCTTGGAATGTATGCGGGATGGTTTTTTGAACCAACATGTCGAGGAACCAACTAGAGAGCAGGCTATTCTGGACTGGGTTTTGAGCAATGAGGAAGGGTTAATTAGCGATCTTGTCGTGAGGGGCCCCTTGGGTAAGAGTGACCATAATATGGTGGAATTCTTCATTAAGATGGAGAGTGACATAGTTAATTCAGAAACAAAGGTTCTGAACTTAAAGAGGGGTAACTTTGAAGGTATGAGACGTGAATTAGCTAAGATAGACTGGCAAATGACACTTAAAGGATTGACGGTGGATATGCAATGGCAAGCATTTAAAGGTTGCATGGATGAACTACAACAATTGTTCATCCCAGTTTGGCAAAAGAATAAATCAAGGAAGGTAGTGCACCCGTGGCTGACAAGAGAAATTAGGGATAGTATCAATTCCAAAGAAGAAGCATACAAATTTGCCAGAAAAAGTGGCTCACCTGAGGACTGGGAGAAATTCAGAGTTCAGCAGAGGAGGACAAAGGGCTTAATTAGGAAGGGGAAAAAAGATTATGAGAGAAAACTGGCAGGGAACATAAAAACTGACTGTAAAAGCTTTTATAGATATGTAAAAAGGAAAAGACTGGTAAAGACAAATGTAGGTCCCCTACAGACAGAAACAGGTGAATTGATTATGGGGAGCAAGGACATGGCAGACCAATTGAATAATTACTTTGGTTCTGTCTTCACTAAGGAGGACATAAATAATCTTCCAGAAATAGTAGGGGACAGAGGGTCCAGTGAGATGGAGGAACTGAGCGAAATACATGTTAGTAGGGAAGTGGTGTTAGGTAAATTGAAGGGATTGAAGGCAGATAAATCCCCAGGGCCAGATGGTCTGCATCCTAGAGTGCTTAAGGAAGTAGCCCAAGAAATAGTGGATGCATTAGTGATAACTTTTCAAAACTCGTTAGATTCTGGACTAGTTCCTGAGGATTGGAGGGTGGCTAATGTAATCCCACTTTTTAAAAAAGGAGGGAGAGAGAAACCGGGGATTTATAGACCGGTAGCCTAACGTCGGTGGTGGGGAAACTGCTGGAGTCAGTTATCAAGGATGTGATAACAGCACATTTGGAAAGCGGTGAAATGATCGGACAAAGTCAGCATGGATTTGTGAAAGGAAAATCATGTCTGACGAATCTCATAGAATTTTTTGAGGATGTAACTAGTAGAGTGGATAGGGGAGAACCAGTGGATGTGGTATATTTGGATTTTCAAAAGGCTTTTGACAAGGTCCCACACAGGAGATTAGTGTGCAAACTTAAAGCACACGGTATTGGGGGTAAGGTATTGATGTGGATGGAGAATTGGTTAGCAGACAGGAAGCAAAGAGTGGGAATAAACGGGACCTTTTCAGAATGGCAGGCAGTGACTAGTGGGGTACCGCAAGGCTCAGTGCTGGGACCCCAGTTGTTTACAATATATATTAATGACTTGGATGAGGGAATTAAATGCAGCATCTCCAAGTTTGCGGATGACACGAAGCTGGGTGGCAGTGTTAGCTGTGAGGAGGATGCTAAGAGGATGCAAGGTGACTTGGATAGGTTGGGTGAGTGGGCAAATTCATGGCAGATGCAATTTAATGTGGATAAATGTGAAGTTATCCACTTTGGTGGCAAAAATAGGAAAACAGATTATTATCTGAATGTGGCCGATTAGGAAAAGGGGAGGTGCAACGAGACCTGGGTGTCATTATACACCAGTCATTGAAAGTGGGCATGCAGGTACAGCAGGCTGTGAAAAAGGCGAATGGTATGCTGGCATTTATAGCAAGAGGATTCGAGTACAGGAGCAGGGAGGTACTACTGCAGTTGTACAAGGCCTTGGTGAGACTACACCTGGAGTATTGTGTGCAGTTTTGGTCCCCTAATCTGAGGAAAGACATCCTTGCCATAGAGGGAGTACAAAGAAGGTTCACCAGATTGATTCCTGGGATGGCAGGACTTTCATATGAAGAAAGACTGGATGAACTGGGCTTGTACTCGTTGGAATTTAGAAGATTGAGGGGGGATCTGATTGAAACGTATAAAATCCTAAAGGGATTGGACAGGCTAGATGCAGGAAGATTGTTCCCGATGTTGGGGAAGTCCAGAACAAGGGGCCACAGTTTGAGGATAAAGGGGAAGCCTTTTAGGACCGAGATTAGGAAAAACTTCTTCACACAGAGTGGTGAATCTGTGGAATTCTCTGCCACAGGAAACAGTTGAGGCCAGTTCATTGGCTATATTTAAGAGGGAGTTAGATATGGCCCTTGTGGCTACGGGGATCAGGGGGAATGGAGGGAAGGCTGGGGCGGGGTTCTGAGTTGGATGATCAGCCATGATCATAATAAATAGCGGTGCAGGCTCGAAGGGCCGAATGGCCTACTCCTGCACCTATTTTCTATGTTTCTATGTTTCTATGTTTCTATGAAACATTGACTACTCCTTTCTTCACACAGATGCTGCTCAGTTGTTATTGTTAGTTGCTCCAATACTTTACATGTGGATCAGTTTTAGTTCTTGTTCCCTCTCCAGTGATGTAGCTCTGGATGCATTGCTACGTGAAAAGTACTACATCAAATCAAATAGTTGTTCACAGTGGGAGCATAGATTCAGAAGGGAGAAGTAAAGTTTGAGGAGATTTGCTATGTCACCAAAGACTCTTGCAAATTTCTACAGATGTGCAGCGAGAGTATTGACTGGTTAAATCACCATCTGGTATGAAGTCTCCAACACACAGGATCTTGAGACTACAAAGGGTTGAGGCTACAGAGGGAGAGACACTGTTCAAGTAGATTGAACAGTTCACAAGGTTTAATAAAAACTATGCAGAACAAAGGAAAATAATAAACGCTAGGCTATTAAATAAAACCTCAAACTGAAAGATAATTCCAACACTGTGGCTCGGAAGCAGTAACTTAATACTAAGTAAATACTGCTCCTTTTAGTGTCAGTCGGTAGTCTTCTGTGCCGGAACAAGGACAAAGCTAAGCAGGGAACATTAGTGTCACTGTGTTTGGTTAGGATCCGACAATAGTGAAGTGAGAGGAAGGGAGTTAAATACAACCACAATTGTAACCCAGTTGCCTGGAACATGCATACCCAGGAGCTCAATTGCCAATCCCGTTCAGCTGCTCGCCTCCAAGGGCGCCCAGACCCCGCAGCAGGTTCTATGATGGTGACACAATCACAGGCACAACCGTCCCCATCATAAAACCATAAGGCCATAAGATATAGGAGCAGATTTAGGCCATTCAGCCCATCAAGTCTGCTCCACCATTTTATCATAGCAGATCCGTTTCCTTCTCAGCCCCATTCTCCTGCCTTCTCCCTATAACCTTTCATGCCCAGAACATCTCAACTTCTGCCTTAAATGCACCCAGTGACCTGGCCTCCACAGCCACCTATGGCAACGAATTCTACCCTTTGGCTAAAGAAATTCCTCCTCATCTCTGTTCAAAATGATGTCCCTTTATTTTGAGGCTGTGCCCTCTGGTCCTAGGCTCCCTCACTATAGGAAACATCCTGCTCACATCCACTCTATCTAGGTTTCAATGAGATCTCCCCTTCATTCTTCTAAATGTCAGTGAGTAGAGGTCCAGAGCCTTCAATCGCTGCTCATATGATAATCCTTTCAATCCCCGAATCATTCTCATGAACCTCCTCTGAACCCTCTCCAATGTCAGCACATCCCTTCTTAAGTAAGGGGCCCAAAACTGCTCACAATACTCGCCGGTGCCTTATAAATCCCAAGCTTTACATCCTTGCTTTTATATTCTCTTCAAAGACGTCTTCAAGAGGCAGTGCTTCAGGAAGGCTGAATCTATCATTGAGGACACTCACTGCTGGGACATGCCCTCTTCTGATTATTACCATCAAGGAGGAGGTACAGGAGCCTGAAGATCCAAATTCAATGTTTTAGGAACAGCTTCTTTCTCTCCACCATCAGATCTCTGAATGGTTCATGAACTCATGAACACTACTACACTATTCCTCTTTTTTATTTTTTTCTTTTCTATGCCATACTTTGCCAGAGCCTCAGCGACCACTTTTTTTTTCAAGTGGTTGTCTTGGAGGAAAGATCCTGTGAGTGGTCCCCCACGTCCTTCTCACAGCGCAGTCTTTTTTTTTACGAGGCCGAGTTGCGAGCTTGACACTCAACCTGGCATGGATGGAAAGCGTGCCGGGAGCGGCCCGACTGGGTTCGATCTTGGGAACCTTCTCTCCGGAGTCCGGCGCTGATGTCACTGCGCCACCAGCCGGCCATTCCTCTTTTACATTGTTCATTTATTTACTTTTGCTGTAAATTATAGCAGTTTCATGTATTGCACTGCGTTGCTGCTGCACAACAAAGAATTTTACATTACATACCTGTAAGTCGGTGATAATAAACCTAAATCTGTTTCCGACTCTAATTCTGATTCCGATTCTGAGCTGGACATTGTAGGCAGAAAATTGATGGGAGCGTTTGGAAAGCAAAGCAAATAAACATTGGAAAAATGGACAGAAACAGAACCTATCTGTGCATAATGGTACAAAAGTTAATGCAAGTTGCATGGTCAATTTCTTACCCCTGCAGTTATATTGCTAATATTGCCCATTTAGTTAGAGATACCACTTCAAAACAGCCTACCAAGTCCCTGCTCACCATCAAATATGTATTTTTACACTAATCCCACCCTAACCCATTTTATTCTCCTCATATTCCCCTCAACTCCCCCAGGACCCTCATGCACACACTGGGAAATAGAGTCCTCTACCACAGCCAACACCTCCTCCTGCTACTGATCAGCGGGGGGGACACTGCACAATGCACAATGAAATGAGCCCGTGAAGGTTCAGAAGATGATGCCTGGTGGGCGGTGAATGTGGAGGGAGGGGAGCAGAAGGCCAAATATTTACAAGCGGTGGGCGTCAATTGAGATTATCATCTACCTGAACGAGCCGTGGAAAGCAAGAACAAGTGGCCCATTCTCAAGAACAGATCTCTCCATTCGTATCCAGCACCACCTTAACCAGATGGTCAAGGCAGCTGGCTACCCAGTGAATTGAGGCTACTCTAAGAAGAGCAAGGTCAAGATGCAAAGATCAGTGAAAATAAGTAAACAGGATACAAAGAGTGGATTCCAAAAGGAGCTCAGTGCTTGGCCTTTTTGCTGTTCAGTACAGGTAGGATCGCTGGCTAGTGGCGTAGTGACATCAGCGCTGGACTCCAGAGTGAAGGCTCCCGAGTTCGATTCCAACTGGCTCTCTTGCACGCTTTCCATCCGAGCTGGGTTGAGCGTCGAGCTAGCAACTCAGCCTCGCAAAAATAAGAAAGCCTGCTAAAAAGACGCTGTCATGACGGTGTCCTGATGACTCCACTTGGAGTTAAGGGCTTTCTTCTTCTTCTTCACAGGTAGGATCCTTTACAAACACAAAGACAGCGACAACTTGGATACATAGTCGCTCCAACATAAAGGAAGTGTCACCAGAACCTTCACAGGATTGGAGGGGGTGGGAGTGAGGAGGAGAGGGGGAAAATGTGAAGGAGAGTTAGCGCCACGGTAACATGGCAGTTAGTGTAACGCTATTACAGACCCAGCGACCCGGGTTCAATTCCTGCTGCTGTCTGTAAGGAGTTTGTACGTATTCCCCGTGACCGCGTGGGTTTCCTCCAGGAGCTTCACTTTCCTCCCACACTCCAAAGGCATGCGGGCTGCTCCCAATCCTCAGACTGTGTTGGTCGTTGATGCAAACGGAACATGTCACTGCATGTTTCCATGTATATGTGACGAACAAAGCTAATCTTTATCTCTTTATCTTTAACCCATGCAAATATGATGTTACTTCATAATACTCACCCTTGGGGCCTGTCAATCCAAGGATATAATTTGCTCACTATTTATAGGAGGTGTGGAATATGACTTTGTGCAGGGGTTTTCTGAGTTTACTGAAGATGGGCTGACAACCCAAGGCTAGAATACACTGGTCCCTGAAGGAGCGACACAGTGGGACAGGAGGAAGTGCTGCTGCCTTACAGCACCGGAGGTCTATGCACAGAGACCTATCCCTGTTCTGGTCCAACCACTTAGACATCACAGTCAAGAAAGTACACCAACACCTCTGCTTCCTCAGCAGGCTAAATAAATTTGGCATGTCCCTTTTGACCCTCGCCAACTTTTATCAATACAACACAGAAAGCAGCTTTTCTGGATGCTTTCACCATCGCGGCTTGATATAGCAACTACTCTGCACGAGACTACAAGAAACTGCAGAGAGCTGCGGACTCTGCTCAGCACATCACAGAAACCAGCCTCCCCTCCATGGACTCCTGTAGTTCTTGCTGCCTCGGTAAATCAGCCAGCACTGCCAAGACCACCCTCCCACCCACCCCTGCCCCACCACAGGCATTCTCTATTCTCCCCTCTTTCATCGGGCAGACAATACAAAAGCCTGAAAGCACATACCACCAGCCTCAAAGACAGCTTCTGCCCCACAGTTATAAGTGTAATGTATGGATCTATTTCATTTAGAGCAATAACACCTGCCCCCCCCCCGCCGCCCCGGCACTACTGTTGTCTGTGCATGCGCTGTTGTCTACGTATGCGCATTGTTCTCTCTCTCTCGTTGCAATTGAATATTCCAGTTAACGCCATCTCCTGCATGCGTACTTTTATTTATTCGATGATGTAGTTGTGCACGGACACAACAATAAGATTATTAAGTGGTTCCTCAGTACAATCACGTGGGTTCTTGACCTCTCAATCTACCTCATTATGAGCTTGCACCTTACTGCTTCCATGTACTGCACTTCCTCTGTAGCTGTTACACCTTATTCTAAAGCTCAAAGTATGTTTATTATTAAAGTATAAATTATACAACCTTGAGATTCGTCTGCTTACAGGCAGCCAGAGAACAAGAAACCCGAAAGAACCCAGTTTTAAAGAAAACCGACACCCAAAGTGCAGCGAGAGAGAGAAAAAAAACACAAATCGTGCAAACAATAAAAGCAAGCAACAGCATTCAGAATGAAACTGAGTCCATAGACCCAAAGCCCAGAGTAGGCCCATAGCCTCAGCCTCAGTTCATCACAGTGTGGGGCAAATCACCGCAAAGCTCACAGATACAGAGCCTGCAGCAGCTGGAGCAGTCTCACTGCCTCGACACCGCAAAGAGAGGAGTAAACGTCTGCATTCTGTTATTGTTTTCACTTGTTTTACCACAATGCCCTGTGTAATGATCTGATCTATATGAACAATATGCAAGATAAGCTTTTCAGTGTATCTCAGTACACGTGACAATAACAAACCAATTCCAGTTCCAATTCCGCATACACATCCTGGATCCCATCCTGACCTCGAGTGCTATGTGTGTAGAATCTACACGTTCTCCCTGTGACCGTGTGGGTTTCCCTTGGGTGCTCTGCTTTTCTCTCACATCCCAAAGACGTGCAGGCTGGTAGGGGAATCAGCCACCGTAAGTTGTCCCTGGTGTGTGGGTGAGGGTAGGATCTAGGGGGAGTTGTTGCTGCAGCGAAACAATAAATTTCATGTTAAGACTGTGCTGATGAGCCTGATTCTGATTCTGAATCTAAATGTGGGGAGAATAAAATGGAAGTAGTAGAAATAGGTGTTCGGTGATCAATGGAGCCTCAATTGGCCTGTTTCTGTGCCCTGTGACAAAGACTTACCAACCTGTTTGAGACTATATAATGCCCTCCATGGTAAAAAAAACACAAAAGCCCTAAGTCAGTTTGGAACAAGGGTGTGTATGGGTATACATCTTTAATAGTGGCAGGGCAGTGATTCAAGTATGATTGGTGAAACATACGGAATCCTGGGCTTCACAACTGAGTACAGAAGCAGAAAAGTGATGTATGTTCAGTCAGAAGTGTGGAAAACCGTGAAGTACAAGGAATGAGGCTCATTCTGGAAAACAATTCGATAATTGTTCACATGGAGAAAGATAGTGGGGAAGGTATTGTTGAGATCACTCCAAGGGCCAGCATAAGCTCATTGGGCCAAATAGCCTCCTTCTATGTTCCCAAAAATTGTGAAGTTCACCGGCTGAAAAACAAGATATTCCTACCTCTCTCCATATTTCACCGTCCACATATGGTTCAGATTGGCTGGTGGAATAATGGTGGATGAAATTTAAAGGAATACACCAAGCTGAGTGAATGCCCAGCTGGTCCATGAGGATTCACAGTATCTGCGTGAGAAATCCCTCCCTGCCCTCCCCACGACCCAACACCTACCCCTTCACCCCGCCACCACCCCCAAACCATGGAGACTAGTGAAACCTTTCCCCAGGAAAAGATCCACGCAGCTGAAATTGGATCATGTACGAACATAGACCTATTAACGCAGGTTTAGCGGAACAAGGGACCAGCTGAAATACAGGCGGTTGCCATGGTTACACCACACAACCGACAGCTAGGTATGAATCTCTACAGACATATGCAGGCTTGCGGTGCTGGTATAGTGGTGAGCACAGCTGTCTTCCAAGCAGTTGATCTGAGTTCAATACCCGGCCATTACAGAAATTTTGGGGCCCAAATTGCCATTTTGTTTTCGAGTGGCATGGCACTGTAACAGTTAGCATAGCGCATTACAGCACCATCACCCCAGGTTCAAATCTGCCACTGTCTGCAAGTTTACACATTCGCCCCACGGGTGCATGGGTTTCCTCCGGGTGCTCCGGTTTCCTCCCACATTCCAAAGACATACGGGTTAGTAGGTTAATTCAGCACACAGTGTAATTGGGCAGCGTGGGCTCAATGGGCTGGAAGGGCCTGTTACTGTGCAGTGTCTGTAAATATAAAATAAAACATGTAGTTTAATGCAAAAATCCCGAAGTGGCTGGGAGTTGTTCTGCTCTCCACAGTTTGTTCTGTTTGCTACCATTGCAGCCCAGCCAAGGGAAATCAATGGAATACGAACCAACTACTCTTGCTGGAAACACCCTTAAAACTGTCATGCCTTGGTCAGACAACCTGGGGGCGCCAGTGTCCTCCAGGCTCAGATGCTCCTCCCCGATTATTAGTTGGTTATTTTCACCTGTGTCTTGTTCTCGTTTTCAGTGCACCTGTGCCTTGTTTTGTTTGTCTCATTAAGATCCCTCTGTTTTGTTTGGTTTTGCTCAGTCTTGAGCCCCAGCCCGTGTTCTCTCCTAATCAATCCACACGTAAAGATTTTTTGTTCAATTCCATCCTTGTCTCTGGTTTCCTCTGCATTTGGGTCCACCTGGTCCACATCTCTCCTGGTAGGCTATTGCTTAAAGATATGGAACTTCACTACAACAACCCTAGTCCAAAACCAGCCTGGCAACCTCCCCTGTTACAAAAACTGTAAGGACTGGTTGCATGATATCTGAGGGAGATCTTAATGGAGTCCTAACCAAGAATTTCTGATTGTCAAATTAGCCTTAAAAAAATACAATTTCACCTATGTGAATGATAATTCCCTCATGCATATTTAATTGTTTTGAAGATTTATTATTGTTTGTTAATGATAATAATGTTTATAAATGATAATTCAGCATTTACTTAAAATGGATTTAAATGCTAAAAATTGTGCTTTTAGCTTCCTGGCTTGTTGGCTCTGAAGATTCTTTCATTGGTTTGGTTAGTCAACTAGCTCAGTGGCATTTCATTTGCTGAGCCCAAGGACTTAGTATCAGAAAACAAATAGTCCATCCGGCAGAGATCACCAGTAGCACACTGGTACTGCAGCACCAATTGGAATATCTGGATTCATATTCCCTTTCCTGAGCTCCTGCCCTCCTGAGAGTGATGTTTGAGGGTGCATACTATAGGTTCTTGATCAATACAGCCCACTCTATCCCAAACTCTGTCATAGTGTCATACAGCATAAAAACAGGCCCTTCAGCCCTCCTGGTCCATATTGACTGAGCTGACACTCCCATTAGCCAGCATTTGGACCATAAGCTTCTAATATTTTCCTATCAATGTACTTGTCCAAGTGTTTTTCATTTCAAATGCAAAGAGACATAAGAAACTGCAGAAAGGAGTGGACACAGCCCAATACATCCTAGGCACATCCCTCCCTATCATTGGCAGTATCTACAGGAGGTGCTACATCAAGAAGGCAACACCTATCATCAAAGATCCTCACATCTACGGTGATGAAATGCTTTGAGAGGTTGGTCATGGCTAGAATCAACTCCTGCCTCAGCAAGGGCCTGGACCCACTGCAATTTGTCTATTGCCACAATAGCTTTATGGTGGACACGATCTCAATGGCTCTCGAAGTGGCCTTGGATCACCAGGACAATACAAATACCTATGTCAGGATGCTGTTTATTGACTATAGCTCAGCATTTAACACCATCATTCCTATATTCTTGATCAAAAAGCTCCAGAACCTGGGCCTCTGTACCTCCCTCTGCAAAAGGATCCTCGACTTCCCTACTGGAGGACCACAATCTGTGTGGATTGGATTAATTTTCTTTGTAAAATTTGTATTTTATGATCCAACGACAACTCTACCACAAGAACATTGGGTACAGCAGGGCTACTCCATCAGTGAGCTGCTCTTTGTTTGGAGTAGCTGGACTGGCGTCGACAGCGGAGCCAGCCAACGTGTCAAAGGAGCTGGCTGAGGCTGGGATGGTGAAGAAGGGGCGAACCAAGGTGTCAAAGGAGCCTATCGGGATATTAAAGGATCCCGCCAGTGTTTCAGAGGAGCTGGTTTGGGAGCTGACCTGACTGCAGACTGTGTTGCCGCCTGCTACTCAGAAGCGTCGGAGTTGGTGCAGTATAACCATGGGAAATGGTCTCGGACATTTCACGAGTGATCACAAGACTCTGTTGGCCAGTGATAATGTAAGTCGCCACAAACCTGTCTGGTGGAGGGACAGATCACATGGGAGCTGTGTAGCATCAGTTGTAGCGAGGACCAGGCCTCAAGCCTCGGGCTTGCCTGCTGCTGTAGACCAGGTAAGAGATGCGGAAGCAATACTGCATGGTTGAACTCAGCTGGGGCCTGGCCTCATCTGCTGTTGCTGCCCTCCCATGTTCAAGCGGAGGAATAACAGGCTGGATTGCATGTCTTTGCACATTGCCAGGGGACTGTACGATCGATTGCCGGATATTGTCGCTGAGGGTCTTGGACTATATATGTTTTTTTTTGAGTGAATATGCTTCTTTGCCCAGTATTTTGAATTTTGTTACTCGCTATTTTTGAATGTTGTTTGCTATTTTGAATGTTTTGCACCTTGGGCCCAGAGGAACGGTGTTTCATTCAGCTGTATCAATATATGGTTTGAATGATAATTAAACTTGATTTGATTATCTCCACCTCACTGATAATCAACAGTGGTACACCTCAGGGGTGTGTGCTTAGCCCACTGCTCTACTCTCTCTACACCCGTGACTGTGTGGTTAGGTATAGCTCAAACACCATTAATAAATTTGCTGATGATACAACTATTGTTGGCAGAATCTCAGATGGAGACGAGAGGGTGTACAGGAAGGAGCAAGATGTATCAGCTAGTTGAGTGGTGTCACAGCAACAACCTTGCACTTAAAGTCAATAGGAGAAAAGAGCTGATTGTGGACTTCAGAAAGGGTAAGACAAAAACACAGATCAATCCTCAAAGAGGGATCAGAAGTGGGAGAGAGAGAGCAGTTTCTAGTTCCTGGGTGTCAAGATCTCTGAGGACCTAACCTGGTCCCAACATATTGATGCACCTATAAAGAAGGTAAGACAGCAGCTGCATTTCATTAGCAGTTTGAGGAGATTTGGTTTGTCACCTAAAACATTCAAAAACTTCCATAGATGTATGGTGGAGAGCATTCTGATTGGCTACATCCAATTGGGGGTGGGGCCACTGCGCACAATCAAAGTAAGCTGCAGATAGAGGTAAACTTATTCATCTCCATCATGGGTACTGGCCTCTGTAGTAACCAAGACATCTTCAAGGAGTGGTGTCTCAGAAAGGTGGCGTCCATCACTGAGGACCTCCAGCACCCAGGGCATGCCCTTTTCTCACTGTTACCATCAGGTAGGAGGTACACAAGCCTGAAGGCACACACTGAGTGATTCAGGAACAGCTTCTTCCCCTCTGCCATCAGATTTCTGAATGGACAGTGAACCCATGAACATTACCTCACTACTTTTTTATTATTGAGGCCACTCTCAGGTTGGAGGAACAACACCTCGTATTCCATCTGGGTAGCCTCCAACCTCATGGAACGAACATCGATTTCTCGAACTACCGATAATGCCCCCTTTCTCTATTCCCCATCCCCTTTTCCCTCTCTCACCTTATCTCCTTCACCTGCCCATCACTGCTGCCTGGCCTGCTGCGTTCCTCCAGCATTTTGTGCGTGTTGCTTGGATTTCCAGCATCTGCAGATTTTCTCGTGTTTGCCATGGTGTAGTTGTCTTGGGTGAAGGATGTGTTATTTCTGTGGGCCCTGAGGTGACTGTTGAGGCTAACGTGGGATCATAGACCCTGCAACAGATTAGGAAAGATGTTTATGGTTGGGTGGATGGGGATGGTGGTGGTGCACTCTTTCTGTAACTTACACCGGGTCTCTGCGTGCTCCCAATGAATGGACAAGACATTCCCAATCTCAAGCCAAACACTCCTCGCTTGGAGAGGTTGTGAGTGGAGATTACCAGGAGTCGATGGTTGGTGGGGTGGGGTATATGATGTATTTCTTCATGGAGGCACTGAGCACATCCCTGAAAATTCCCTTTTGTCTGGCTGGTGATCTTTTCCTGTGACAATGAGAGTGGAAGGAGCAGCCAGAGGAATGGTTGAGGCAGGTACAAGAAAAGCTTTTAAAATCAAAGACGAAAAAAAGGTCATAGTCAAGTTTATTGTCACATGCACAAGTACATGTATGCAGAGGTGCAATGAAAAACTTACCTCCAGTAGCATCATAGGCATATAGCATCATTTAAGCAGCATTCACAAGAAAAGCATAAACATAAATTATGCACAAATTTTACAAGAAAGAACACAATTAGAATAAAAACACAAAATCCTTTTTAGTGCAAAGTGACCAAAGTGGTCATTGTGTTGCTGTACTGAGGAAGTGCTTGTTGATTCAAGAACCAAATAGTTTAAGGGAAGTAACTTCTTTAACTGGTGGTGTGAGACTTCGGGCTTCTGTATCTCCTGCCCAGTGGTACCTCTGAGAAGAAGTCATAGGCTGCACAGAATCAGAATCTGGTTTAATATCACCAGCATGTGTCATGAAATTTGTTAACTTAGAGGCAGCAGTACATGATAAATATAGAGAAAAAAACTGAATTACTATAAGTATATATACGAGGGGTGATTGATAAGTTCGTGGCCTAAGGTAGAAGGCATCAATTTTAGAAAACCTAGCACATTTATTTTTCCTACATTTACACACTTAGTCCAGCGGTTGTGAAGCATACGGATCCCTTCTTTGTAGAAGTCGGCGTCTTGGACCTCTAGAAGTGGTCCACAGGGGTGATTGATAAGTTCGTGGCCTATGGTAGAAGGAGATGAGTCATTAACTTTAAACTTTCTGCATAATCACGCAAAGAGTTGAACTGCACGTGCATGTAACAATTGCTGTATAACTCATCTTCTTCTACCTTAGGCCACAAACTTATCAATCACCCCTGCTGTGGACCACCTTCTGGAGGTCCAAGACGCCAACTTCTACAAAGAAGGGATCCGTATGCTCCATGACTGCTGGACTAAGTGTGTAAATGTAGGAGGGGACTATGTTGTAAAATAAATGTGCTAGCTTTTCTAAAATTGACGCCTTCTACCTTAGGCCACAAACTTATCAATCACCCCTCGTGTGTGTGTGTCTATATATATATTAAATAGTTAGATTAGATAGGTAATGCAAAAACAGAAATAATAAAAAGTCACAAACAAGAGAAAATCTGCAGATGCTGGAAATCCAAGCAACACACACAAAACGCTGGAGGAGCTCAGCAGGCCAGGCAGCATTCTGTGGAAAAGAGTACGGTCGCAATTTTGGCCCTAGACACTTCAGGAGGTCTGGAGAAAAAAGATGAGGAGTTGAGTTGAAGGGTGGGAAGAGGGGAGGGAGAAAAGCAAGGTGATAGGTGAAATCTGGAGGGGGAGGGATGAAGTAAACAGCTAGGAAGTTGATTGGTGAAAGAGATACAAGGATGGAGAAGGGGGAATCTGATAGGAGAGGACAGAAGGCCTTGGGAAAAAGAAAAGGAAGGGGGAGGAGCACCAGAGGGAGGCAATGGGCAGGTAAGGAGATAAGGTGAGAGAGGGAAAAGGGGATGGAATATAAAGTGTTGTTCCTCCAACAACCTGAGTGTGGCTTCATCACGTCAGTGAAGGAGGCCACAGATAGATACATCAGAATGGGAATGGGAAGTGGAATTATAGTGGCCATTGGGAGATCCAGCTTTTTCTGCAGGTGCTCAGCGAAGCAGTCTCCCAATCTACGTCGGGTCTCACTGATACGCAGGAGGCCGCATTGGAAGCACTGGACACAGTAAATGACCCCTGACATACTCACAGATGAAGTGTCGCCTCACCTGGAAGGACTGTTTGGGGCTCTGAATGGTAGTGAGGGAGGAGGTGTAGGGGCAGGTATGGAACTTGTTCCACTTGCAAGGATAAGTGCCAGGAGGGAGATCAGTGGGCAGGGATGATTGGACCAGGGGGTCATGTAAGGAGCGATTCCTGCAGAAAGCAGAAAGTTGGGGAGAGTGAAATATGTGCTTGGTGGTGGGATCCTGCTGGAGATGGCGGAAGTTGCAGAGAATTATGTGCTGGACGCTGTGGCTGGTGGGGGGGTAGGTGAGGACAAGAGGAACCCTATTACTGGTAGGGTGATGGGTGGATGGGGTAAGAGCAGACGTGTGTGAAGTGAAAGAGATATGGTTGAGGGCAGCATTGATGGTGGAGGAAAGGAAGCCCTTTTCTTTGAAGAAGGAGGACATCTTCATTCTGAAATGAAAAGTCTCATCCTGAGAGCAGATGCAGCTGAGGAGGAATTGAGAGAAGGGGTTGGCGTTTTCACGAGTAACAGGATGGACTACACCATGGACTGTGTTAGATTATTCCCATGTAGAACACACATTCTTGTTACAGTAACTGTGTTAGAGTGTTTGTATTTTAGTGTCTGTCTGTGTTGCAGTGTCTTGGTTAACGTCTGTCTATGTTACAGCGCCCGTATTAGTGTCTGTGTGTTGCAGGGTCTATCTGTGTTAATGTTTGTATTACAATATCTGCGTCACAATGTGTGTGTTTGTCAGTCTGTGTTTGCCTCTGTCTGTGTGTCATGTTATTTTTCTGTGTCTGTGTTGGAGTGTTTATGAGTGAGTGTATGACGATAGTTGTGGTGCGAATGCACAGTGATGTTATGTGTCTTGGTGTTAGGATAGTGGGTAGTTCACTGTGGGTGTCGGCAAGATTCCATGGCCTAGGTTGGTTTCCAAGGAGGGTAGTCACTTTCATTACACTTAAAGAACTTCAAGGGGACGACAAATAATCAGATTTCTCTGATGAAGAATATACTTTTATCCACAACATTTGTAAAGGAGCTATACATAAAGTTCGAGTATCGCAATTCAAAACCTTTAATGTAGCTCCTTGCAGTCAAATGGCACCACAGGGTACCTTCTACCACTTACAGCACTGATATCACATTAACATTTGCATTATGTATTCAGGCTGAGGTTTAATTGCCAGCTTCCAGTCTTGAAGATGTTACATGCAGACTTTGAGAAGGGGTGCAAAATCTGTGTTGCTGTAGTTTGCTGATGCACTCTAATTTTGGAGGCATCAGATCTTTAGTTGCCTTAACAAATCCACAGTCAGGAGGAGGTGGGATGGGTGCCAGAATAAATCGTACCTCGCTTGCAGATTGTTAACTGCAGGCTGCACCTGTTCTCTTGTGGCAGGGGCCCAAGCTTAGCCCTTCATAACATCATCCTGATATTCTAATAGCAGGCCAAATCTGCACCACGCTCACCAGCTTTGTTTACATCAAAGTGAAGCTGTTGTTGTTTTTACACTTCAAAGAGCCCTGCCGGGGATTCAGCTCAGAGGGAAACAGGAAATAATCAACAAGATCATTAGCAAGATGTTCAGATCAGGCACATTAAAGCTTTTAATTCTTTAAGGCTTGTTCTCTCCTTGCTTGCTGTTTGTCTCTTTGTTTCCCTGTAACTTGCTTCACCCACTTTGCTCTTTCAATCCCCTGGCCTTTTGTCACTTGAGCTAGCATTAGACTCTGTCCGTCTCCTCTGTTCCTGCATCTGTACAGGATCGCTGCTCTCCTTTCTCCGGGCAACTTGCTCAGTTCCAGATTTTACATATCCTGCCTGGCAAAAGTAAATTTATTATTAAAGTCTGTATATGTCACCATATACTACTCTGAGATTCATTTTCTTACAGGCATTTATTGGAAAATAAAGAAATACAATAGAATTTATGAAGAACTATACATAAATAGAGACTGATAAAAACAATATGCAGAAGAAGACAAATTGTGCAAATACTGTGTATAACCTCTCAAACCCATTCTCCTGCCTTCCCCTGTAACCTTTGATGCACTGACTAATTAAGAACCTACCAACCTCTGCTTTAAATACACCCAATGACTTGACCTCGACAGCTGTCTGTGGCAATGAATTCCACCGATTCACTACCCTCTGCCTAAAGAAATTCCTCCTCAGCTCTGTTCTAATTGGATGTCCCTCTATTCTGAACCCGTGCCCTTTGGTCCCAAAATCCCCCACTATGCTATAACCTCCTACAAAGTTAAATCAAGCGACATGGGGGACAGTAGGGCTTCGCTTCCAGATCAGCTCAATGCCTTTTATGCTCGCTTTGACTGTCAGAACATGGAGGAGCCATCATGAACCCTGACATCCCCTGACGATCTTTTGATCTCAGTATCTGAAGCTGACGTGTGGGCCGCTTTCAGGAGGGTGAATCCAAGGAAAGCATCCAAACGGGAAGGGTACCTGGCCATGTACTGAAGACCTGTGCTGACCAACTGGCTGGTTTGTTCACTGAGATCTTTAACCTTTCATTTCGGCAGTGTGTGGTACCCACCTGCTTCAAGCAGGCTTCAATTATACTGGTGCCCAAGAAGAGCATGGTAATCTGCCTCAGTGACAGTTGTACTTGCATCCACAGTGATGAAGTGTTTTGAGAAGCTGGTGATGAAACATGTCGGCTCCCGCCCAAGAGGCGACTTGGATCCACTCCAATTTGCATACATGTTCACAGCAGATGCTATTTCACTGGCTCTCCACACGACCCTAGAACATCTGGACAGCAAAGATGCATACATCAGGATGCTCTTTATCGATTACAGTTCAACATCTAATACTATCATCCCGTCAAAACCAATCAATGAACTCCAAGACCTTGACCTCAATACCTCCTTGTGCAATTGGATCCTGGATCTCCTCACTGGTAGACTCCAGTCAGTTCAGAGTGGCAAAAATACCTCCTCCATGATCTTCATCAGCACCACAAGGTTGTGTGCTTAGCCCCTGCTCTACTCACTTTACACCTATGACTGTGAGGCTAAGCACAGCTCCAACACCATATTTAAGTTTGCTAATGGCACCGCTGTGGTGGGCCGTATCAAAGTTGGTGATGAATCAGCATACAGGAGGGAGATTGAAAATTTGGCTGAGTGGTGTCAAAACAACAACCTCTCACACCATGTCAGCAAGACCAAGGAACTGACCTCAGGAGAGGGAAACCAGAGGTCCATGAGCCAGTCCTCATTGGAGGATCAGAGGCAGGGAGGGTCAGCAACTTTAAATTCCTAGGGGTACTATTTCAGAGGAGCTGTCCTGGACCCAGCATGTAAATGCAATTGCAAAGAAAGCATGTCAGTGCCTCTACTTCTTCGGGAGTCTGCAGAGATTCAGCATGACATCAAAATCTTTGACAAGCTTCTATAGATGTGTAGCAGAGATAGTATTGACTGGCTGCACCACAGCCTGGTATGGGAATACCAATACCTTTGAATGGAAGATCCTACAAAAGGTAGTGGATTAGGTCCAGTACATCACAGGTAAAGCTCTCCCAACCATTGAGCACATCTACATGAAATGCTGTCGTAGGAAAGCAGCATCCATCATCTGAGATCCCCATCACCCAGGCCAGGCTCTCATCTCGCTGCTGCAATCAGGTAGAAGGTACAAGAGCCTCAGGACTCACATCACCAGGTTCAAGAACAGATGCTACCCCTCAACCATCAGGCTCTTGAACAAAAGTGGATAACTATACTTACTTGCCCATCGATTGAGATGTTCCCACAACCAATTATCTCACTTTAAGGACTCTTTATCTTGTTATTTCATGTTCTCATTATTTATTGCTATTTATTTATATTTGCATTTGCACAGTTTGTTGTCTTCTGCACTCTGCTTGATCTTTGATTGATCCTGTTAAAGAGTTACTATTCTACAGATTTGCTGGGTATACCCGCAAGAAAATGGATCTCGGTGTTGTATGTGGTGACATATATGTACTCTGATAAACTTACTTTGAACTTTGACATCCTCTCCACATCCACTCTAATTCTAGGTCTTTCAATATTCAATACGTTTCAAGGAGATCCCCGCCCCCCTCATTCTTCTGAACTCCAGTGAGTGCAGGTCCAGAGCCATCAAAAGCTCCTCATACATCAACCCTTTCATTCCCAGAATCATTCTCGTGAATCTCCCTGGTCCTCTCCAATGCCAGCATATCTTTTCTTAGATAAGTGACCCAAAACTGCTCACAATTCTCCATGTGCAGTCTGATCAATGTCTTATAAAGCTGCAGCATTACATCCTTGCTTTTATATTCTAGTCCTCTCAAAATGAATACTGACACCACATTTGCCTTCCTCACCACTGACTCAACCTGCAAGTTAATCTTTAGGGAATCTTGCACATGGACTCCCAAGTCCCTTTGCACTTCTGTTTTCTGAAGTTTCTCCCTGTTTACAAAATAATCGACGTCTTTATTTCTTCTACCAAAGTACATGGCCATCCACTTCCTTACACTACATTCTATCTGCCACCTCTTTGCCCAATTTGTCTAAGTCCTTCTGCAGACTCCTGCTTCCTCAACACTACCTGCCTCGCCACCTTTTTTTGTATTGTCCCCAAACTTGAAATATAATACCTCTATAAAGAAAGTATAATATATATATTACTTATTTATTTAGAGATACAGCATGGAATAGGCCCATTCCAACCCAACGAACTGCACCAGCTGACAACTCACCTATTTAACCCTAATCTAATCACAGGACAATTTACAATGACCATTTAGCCTATTAACTGGTACATCTTTGGACTGTGGGAGGAAATCAGAGCACCCGGAGGAAACCCATGCCATCATGGAAACCCAGGACGTACGAACTCCTTACAGACAGCATCAGAAATGAACTCCGAACTCCGGCGAGAAGAGAGTATGGCCTGGGGGGTGCTGCTGCTCAATGATGGATGCTGCTTTCTTGTTTTAGCGTGTCATGGAAATGTGCTCAATGGTGGGAGGGCTTTGCCTTGATGGACTGGGCTGTTGCTGTAGGAACTTACTGCATGGCCACAATTCCAACTTGCAAACGGATTGGGTTACAAACAGTTCATGGGAACGAGACCCTGCCATATCCTTGGGAGGACCTGTATTCCATATCTCTATATTACATTGAAGGAAGTCATTTCAGCCCATCCAGTCAACGTTGGCTCACGGAGCAATCTCACTTCAGAGCAATTTTTCACATTCCCATCAACTGCCCCCCCCCCCCCATATTCTATCCATCACCTACGTACTCAGGGTAATCTACAGCAGCCAATCAACCTCTGACCCTCATGTCTTTGGGATGTGGGAGGAAACCAGAGCCCCAGGGGAAAGCCATGTGATCACAGGGAGGACGTGTAAACTCCACATAGACAGTGCCAAAGATTGGAATTGGAGCTGGTCTCTGGTGCTATGAGGTAGAGGCTCCATTAACAGTGCCATTCTGCCACCCAAGATTGTGATTGAACTTCTACCTCAGCTGCCTTTTCCTGCACTATTTCCATATTGCTTGATTCCCAAGATATCCAGAAATCTATCAATCTGATTGAATCCAGTGACTGGGCCTCCACTATCTCCAGAGCAGAGAATTCCAGAAATTCACCATGTTCTGACTGCATAGAACATTACAGCACAGTACAGGTCCTTTGGCCCACAATAACCTACTACTTGCACTGACCATATAACTTACTCCAAGATCAATATAACCCTTCTCTCCAAGATAGCTCTCCATTTTTTAATCTTCCTCTATTTGCCTATCTGCATATATCTATATGGGGGTACCACGATAGTATAGTGGTTAACATGATTGTGTTGCCCTTAAGGCATTTATTTGACTTTGTTGGGTCTATGCTTTAAATGATTTGTTGGTAACTACTTTCTAGTTAAAGTTAAAGGTTTATAATTATGTTACAGGAAATCCATTGTCTACGGTATATCGCGGCATGCGATGACGTCACCTCCGGTTTCGCCGCGTCTTACGTGAGCCTCCGGCACGCAGAAGGTGTGAAGGTGGTGCCATGCGTACGGTACGATCGTGGGGAGCTCTGTTTCCACCCACGGAGAAACATTGTAGAAGCAACGCCGTAAGTTCATAAGAATGTATTTGAAGTAAAAAATATTAACGCGGTTTCTGTTAAGCAAGCGGCGGTTGGGGCGGCGCGCGTGCCGGCTTTTCAATTTCAAACGCGGGGTGGGCTCGAGCCCGATGGCGGTTTGACGGGACCCCCCCCCCCCTCGCCCGCTACTCGGGGCGGCTGGAGACACTCGCTAAAATAAGAGAGCACACCTGGTCTCCAGAATGAAACAGATGCTGTATATGTTTTTTTTTATCAACGGTTTTCACCATACGATGTTAATGTGGAAGAGTGAACAGTAAATGATTAACCTTACTACGACTCTGTCTTCATTGGCTCTGGTTTAACTTGGTGTTTAGTCAGAGTTTCAACACACAGCACCAGAACACTACAATGATGTTATTAAAGCTCGGGGTGCTCCAGAGTTTGGAGTTTTACTTGAGAAAGCAGCTCTAATTTTGCAAAGTTCTTTGGAATATTTAAACAGCGGGCAAAAGGGGCTCAGATGAATCACAAGTGGTGGTGAATCAGCGCATAGGAGTGGGAAAGGTCACAACAACAACCTCTCAACATCAGTGAAACTATATCGCGGAATGTTGACTTCAGAAAGGGGAAGGATGGCGAACGTGCACAAGTCTACATTGGGGTTTGGGTGGCAGAGAGTTAGCAGCTTTAAATTCCTGATGTGAACTTATCAGATGATCTACCCCAGGCCCAGCACACAGATGCAATCATAAGGAAGGCACACCAGCATTTTTATTTTCTTAGTATGTTTGGTTTGTCACCAAACACTCTAAACAAGCTTTTACAGAGGCACTGTTGAAAGTGTCCTGGCTGGTTGCATCATGGTCTGGTACAGCAAAGTGCAGGGATGTAAGAAGCTGTAGAGAATAGTGAACTCTGCCAAATACATCACAGGCATATTTCCCCTGCCCCCTTCCCACAATCATTGGTAGTACCTACATGAAGTGCTGCCTCAAGAAGGCAACATCTATCATCAACAATCCCCACCATCTGGACTATCTTCTGGCAGCTACCAATGGGCACAAGGTACAGAAGTCCCACACTACCAGGTTCGGTAAAAGCTACTTCTGTTCAACCACTCAGTTCTTGAACCAACCTCCACACCCCTAATCACTAGAGTTTAGTAACGCAATGACAATTTTCATCACTTTGCAATGAAATATAGTTTTTTTCTGTTCTAATTGTGTCCTTTCTTGTAAGAATTATGTATAATATATGTTTCTTGTGGGTATGTTACTTATTTGATGCTCATGTGCCTGTGATGCTGCTGCAGGTAAGTTTTTCATTGCACCTGTGCGCACTTGGACTTGTGCAGATGGCAATAAACTTGACTTTGGCTGAAAATGCTAGACCAGTTATATTGCTACGATTGTCAAGATTGAAATGAATCAGGTTTATTATCACTGACATATGTCATGAAATTTGTTTTTTTTGTGGCAGCATACTGCAATACATAAGAAACACTCTCAATTACAGTTAGAAATATATAAAAATTAAAATAAATAGTGCATTATCCATTATCATGGGTTCATTATGCATTCAGAAGTCTGATGGCAGAGGTGAAGAACCTGTTCCTACAATGTTAAGTGTGTGTCTTCAGGCTCCTGTATTTCCTCTCTGATGGATAGTAATGAAAAGAGGGCATGTCTGGCTGGTGGGGGTCCTTACTGTTGGATGCTGCCTTTTTGAGGCCTTGCCTTTTGAAGATGTCCTTAATAGCAGGGAGGCTAGTTTACCTGATCAGCAACAATTCAAGTTCCAAGCAGCTCTTCCCAATCACTCGTCTTCCTTTATGCATGGCCACAATGCTGGAATCCAGACACACAGCACTGTCTACCCAAGTGTGTTTGGTTCTCGGTCATCAGACATCTGGATCTCCTCCGTTTCTCTGACAAGTTTCAGCCTGACAGCATTTAAAACCTGACTGTGTTCCTGTCCCGTCACCCATTCAGTCATTTCATCATCTGGCCACCGCTGCTTCTCTTCTTGGTCCTGCCCCATTGGCCTTTGACCTTCACCACAGTGACTCAATAATTAGCAAAGGTTACAAGACTTCCTTCACAATGCTGTGACACTGAGAGAGAACAGGCCCACAACCTCCAGCAAGCTGAAACTATGAGAGGCACAGTGACTCCTGGTCTGAACCCCCACAAACCATGGCAGGGAAATAACTCATTCCTAGGGCCGCCTGCACAAATCCCTCTGAAGCACAATGAAGTTGGCTCAAAGGCCTCCGTTAAAAGAGCAGCAAGAGGAATTTTAGATAGTTTATGCAATGAAAAAACAAAGACATCACAAACAAATTTCATTTAAAAGCAGTACAGTGGGGCAGTGGAGAGAGCTGCCGTCTACCAGGTCCAGAGATCTAGATTCGATCCTGACCTCTGTGTGGAGTTTGCACGTTCTCCCTGTGATGATGTGCTCTGGCTCCCTCCCACATCCCAAAGACATGCTGCTGTGTGCAAATGGCTGCTTGATGGTTAGCGCAGTCTCAGTGGGCCAAAAAGCCAGTTTCTGTGCTGTATCTATGACTCTATGACTTCCTTTTACATCGAAAAATGCCCAAGCACAGGAATGTTACAGAAATGTTTAATCTTTGCATATGTGATCAGGAGTTCACATTTGAGTCAGGGCTATGGAGAAAGCATTCCAACAATCCCAGTGTTACATTACTGTAACACAGACTAACTACTGTTGCTGTGGTATTTCACATTACTCCAGAAATTCAGCTGGATCAAGTCCTGCTTGCGCATCCAATGCAATTTCTGCATCAAACATGCAGGAAATGGCATTGGTCTCTGAGCAAAGCAGAGGAAATTGGACAAAATTACCCTGGGATTGACTATTATTGGCAAGCCCGGGGAAAGCTGGGCTTTGCAGTGAACTGTCAAGCTGAGACCTCACTGCAATAAATCCCATAAACCCTTTTATTCTCCTCTTCCACAAAGGCAAATCACACTGTTCTCATCTCCTGCTTATCAGCCACCCGACTCCTTATTAACCCAGGCCTCCACTGGATGCCCTGTCCTAGACCCAGCACATAAAGAAGGTACGTCCAATGCCTCTCCTTTCTTAGAAGCTTAAGGAGATTTGGCATGTCACCAATGTTTTAACAAACCTATACCGATGCACTGTTTAAAGCATTTTATCTAGTTGCATCACAGCTTGGTACGGCAATTCCTACACACAGGAACACGAGAGGACACAAAGAGTAGTGGACATAGCCCAGTCTATTGCAGGCACAGCCCTCCCCACCACAAACAGCATCTACATGAGGTGCAACCTCAAGGAGGCAACATCCATCATCAAGAACACCCACCACCTGGGCCATGCCCTCTCCTTGCTGCTGCTGTTGGGTCGCTGGTTCAAAAGCCCACAATTACAGGTTCAGGAACAGCTTCCTTCCTACAACCATCAGGTTCTTCAACTAACTTGCCCAACCCTAATCCTAACTCAGCAATAGAACAGTGCAGACATGATGCTTCAGTTGTACAGGACTGCACTTGTGGTATTGTGTATACTTTTGGTGGCCCTGATATAGGAAAGGCATCATAGCAATGGAAAAAAAATCAGAAGATTTACAGGGATGTTGCCAGGACTCAAGGCTATAGGGAGAAATTGGACAGGCTTGGACTTTATTCCTAAAAATACTGAGGGATCACCTTATTGAGATGTATAATCATGAGGTTAGTAGAATGAAAATAAATATTGTGTTCACAAACAAGAGAAAATCTGCAGATGCTGGAAATCCAAGCAACACACACAAAATGCTGGAGGAACTCAGCAGGCCAGGCAGCATCTGTGGAAGAGTACTGTTGACTTTTCAGGCTGAGACCCTTTGGCAAGCCCGCTGAAGGCTCTCGGCCTGAAATGTCGACTGTCCTCTTTTCCATAGATGTTGCCTGGCCTGCTGAGTTCCTCCAGCATTTTGTGTGTATAAATATTCTGTTTCCTGGGGTAAGGGTAGGGCGTAGGGTTAAGGTGAGTGATACAAAAACTTGATTCTGATTTAAAAGGAACTTAGGGTGCAACTTTTTCATGCAAAGGGTGGTGGGGCTGCAAGGGGAAGTGGTTGAGGTTTGTGCATTAATAACATTTAAAATATTTTGGGTGAAGTACATAACTCTGCCATGGATGGAACCAAGCCCGGCTCCGAAAGAAGGAGGGTTCAGCATGGAGCTCGCAACCCCGCCCCATAAAACCTAGAGCTACAGAAATGCCTACAGAAGCTCTAAGGACCTCTTCCCTGGGAGAGGAAGGATACACCAAGAAGATGGGCTAAACCTGGGGACAACTTGAAAGACTGGCCAGGACAGAGGACTCCGGCAGTAGAGGTGTTATTTTTGCACAGTCATTTTACTTTATTGTCTTGTATGGTTGTCTTGGCTAAGGGTAGCAGACACCAACAGAATCAACAAACTCATTCGTAAGGCCAGTGATGTTGTGGGGATGGAACTGGACTCTCTGACGGTGGTGTCTGAAAAGAGGATGCTGTCCAAGTTGCATGCCATCTTGGACAATGTCTCCCATCCACTACATAATGTACTGGGTGGGCACAGGAGTACATTCAGCCAGAGACTCATTCCACCGAGATGCAACACAAGAGTGTCATAGGAAGTTATTCCTGCCTGTGGTCATCAAACTTTACAACTCCTCCCTTGGAGGGTCAGTCACCCTGAGCCAATAGGCTGGTCCTGGACTTATTTCCTGGCATAATTTACATATTACTATTTAACTATTTATGGTTTTATTACTATTTAATTATTTATGGTGCAACTGTAATGAAAACCAATTTCCCCTGGGATCAATAAAGTATGACTATGACTATAATTCTTGCATAATTTATGATCAAAGTTCGAAGTAAATTTATTACCAAAGTACATGCATGTCACCATATACAACCCTAAGATTCATTTTCTTGTGGGCTAACTCAATAAAACCAATAACCTTCATAGAATCAATGAAAGATCGCACAAACAGGGCAAATAACCAGTGTGCAAAAGACAGCAAACTGTGTAAATACAAAAAGAAAACAATAATAATAATAAATAAATAAGCAATAAATATTGAGATCATGAGATGGAGAGCCCTTGAAAGTGAGTCCAAAGGTTGTGGTAACAGTTCAGTGATGGGGCGAGAGAAGTTGAGTGAAATTGAGTTGAGGATCCAATTGCACAGGAGGTATTGAGGCCAAGGTCTTGAAGCTTATTGATTAGTTTTGAGGAGACGATGGTATTGAATGCTGAGCCTTAGTCGATAAAGAGCATCCTGATGTATGCATCTTTGCTGTCCAAATGTTCCAAGGTTGAATGAAGAGTCAATGAAATGGTATCTGCTGTGGACCTGTTGAGTCGGTAGGCAAATTAGAGTAGATCCAAGTTGCTTCTCAGGCATTTAGTTGATATGGTTCATTATCAACCTCTCAAACCACTTCATCACTGTGGATGTAAGTGCTACATTACATTAGTCTTTGTGGCAGGTTACCGTGTTCTTCTTAGGCACTGGTATCATTGAAACTTGCTTAAAGCAGGTGGGTAACTCAGATTGCCAACGTGAGAGGTTAAAGATCTCAGTGAACACTCTATCTTTTGATGATCAAAGTGAGCACGGAAGGCATTGAACTCACCTGGAAGTGAAGCCCTGTTGTCACCTATGTCGCTCGATTTAATTTTGTAAGAGGTGATAGCATTTAAGCCCTGCCACAGCTGTCGAGCATCCTTCATTAATTCAAGTTTGATCTGGAATAGCTACTTCACCCTTGAGATGGCTTTCCAGAGGACGTACCTGTACCTCTTGTAACTTTCTTGGTCACCGGACTTGAATGCCTCGGATCTGGCCCTCAGCAGACTGCAGATCTCATGGTTCATCCAGGGCTTCTGATTGGGGAAGACTCTGAATAACTCTGTGGAGACACACTCACCGACAACTTTTTTATAAAGTCCGTGACAACCATGCTGGTATGTTCTGTGTGTTATCTTACCTACGTGCCTGTGATGCTGCTGCATGAGTTTTTTTATTGTACCTGTACCTCACCGTACTTGTGCACATGACAATACTTGACTTGACCAACAATTAGTCCTTTGCCCAAGCCTTTTGTCATTTGCCTTGAATTTTTCAGCCTTTAAAGGCACTTTAGATATTGAGGTTGCTTTGAAAAGTAGATTTGTTGTGAAGTGCTTTGGGATATTCTGCACTTGATGTGAAAGATGGTAAGAGGCATTTAGACAGGCATTTGAATAGGCAAGGCATTGAAGGATCTGGCCCTAATGCAGGCAAATGGGAACAGCCCAGTTCTTCACAGGCAAAACCCTCCCCATCATTGAGCGTGTTTACAAGAATTACTGCCACAAGAAAGCTGCATTCATCTTCAAGGACCCCCACCATCCAGGCCATGCTCTCTTCTCACTAAAACCATCAGACAGGAGGTACAGGAGCCTTAGGTTCCACAGCACCAGGTTCAAGAGCAGTTATTACCCTACAAACATCAGACTTCTGAACCAGTGTGAATAACTTCACTCATCTCAACTCTGAAACTGATTCCAAACCCTACAGACTCACTTTCAAGGCCTCTGCAGTTCATGTTCTCAGTATATTTTTTTTTAATTTGCAAAATTTGTCTTGTTTTGCATATTGGTTGTTTGTCAGACTTTATGTAGACTTTCCATAAATTCTATTGTATTTCTTAATTTTCCTGGAAATGCCTGCAAGAAAATGAATCTCAGGGTTGAATATGGTGACATATATGAACATTGATAAAACATTGGCTTTGACTTTGATTTTGAATGGATGGGTAAAACAAAAATCATATGGACTAAGTAAGCCAAAGGGCTCGTTTCTGCGCTGTACTATTTGGTGACTTCATATATGCTTTTCACTCTTTACTATAGACCTGTAAACTGCACTTCAAAGAGTCAGGTTTCAGAAACAGTTCAATTGCCTTGCATTTTGAATGACATACTGGGATACTTGGAAAAGCCACAGTGGCCCCTCTTTAAAGATGTGCTGCCTTGTAAAAAAATAGAGTTTATTTCTAACAAATCTCTGGAGTGGTCTCAAACTCATACTATAATAAAAAAGCCATGAGATGGCATTATTTGATGCCCAGGGTCAAGGTCAGTGCCCTTCTCAAGCTCCAAATTGAGGGAACAATGGAGTCCATTGCACAGCCTTCAAATGCTATGAGGAGCCATTACATGGATGATGCTTAATGTGATGTTTGCAGGCACTTGTTGCCAAGCAAGTGAGAGGGAAAGAAAGGATTGCTGAAATTGCCTTGAGGTCCTCAAGCTGGGTTACAAACAGAATTTGCCCCAGAGAACACTGTAAACTTGTGTTCTTTGTTCAGGATGAACTGACTTCATGAAATCATTTGGCCACCTGTGTGAAAGATGCATTGGTCACCGATTCATAGAGACATGCAGCACAGAAAAAGGCCTCCATATGAAACATCTGAGGAGTGTTTGATGGCTCTGGGCGTGCACTCACTGGAGTTTAGAAGAATGAGGAGGATCTCACTGAAACCTACAGAATATTGAAAGGCCTAGATCAAGTGGATGTGGAGAGGATGTTTCCTATTGTGGGGGGGTCTAGGACCAGAGGGCATAGCCTCAGAATAAAAGAATGTCCATTTAGAACAGAGAAGAGGAGGAATTTCTTTAGCCAGAGGGTGGTAAATCTGTGGAATTCATTGCCACAGATGGCTGTGGAGGCTGTCATTGGGTACATTTAAGGTGATAGTTGATAGGTTCTTGATTAGTCAGAGTGTCAAAAGTTACAGGGAGAAAGCAGAATAATAGGGTTGAGAGGGATAATAAATAAATAGAGTAGATTTGATGGGCAAAATGACCTAATTCTCCTATGTCTTATGGTCTAATGGTGCAATTGCTGACCATAAAGTACCAAACTATATCAGGAGTCGGTCTTTACCCTTCTCTGCCTTGGTGATGCAAATGCTCATGCAAATACTTCCTAAATTTTGTGAGAGTCTCTACCACACACATCCCTTCAGTTAAGTGCTCCAGTATAATTTTATATCATTTTAATAATTTTTGATATAATATTTATTAATTTTCATAAAAGTATTTTCAAAATCCCTGCCCACCACCTCAATTCGGTCCAGGATGCAGATTCATTGAACTTAAAATATTACAACATAGGAACAGGCCCATCAGTCCCAGCAATCTACACTGCATAGGGCCTGTACCTCTCCATTCCCTGCCTGTTTGTGCATCTGTCTAATCATTGCCACTGCATCTGCTTCCACCACCTCCTCAGGTAGCACGACTCATGCACGATTCCGTTTAATGGCTTCTGGACATTTTCTCATCTCCCTTCTTCCATCAGACAGAAGATATAAAAGCCTGAAAGCATGTACGATCAGGCTCAAGGACAGCATCTACCCAACTATTATAAGACTAGTAAACGATTCCCTAGTATGCTAGGATGGGCTCAATCTCACAATCTTCCTAAATATGATCTTGCACCTTATTTTCTGCCTGCACAGCACTTCTTCAAATTTGGAAATAGTGCTTTGTACACCTATTAATATCCATTAAAGCAACACTGGTCTCAGTACATACACTGGGGAACTCCACCGTTTACTTCCCTTCAGTCTGAACCACAGCTTTTCACCACAACTCCTGTTTCCTGTCATTTTGCCCACTTTCTCTCCATGCTGCCACAGCCCCCATTATGAGGCATCTTCTCAAATACTCTTTGTTATAAGTCCAGAGATGCCACATTCCTTCTTGTCCCCACCCCCAGATACTTTATTAAAAAACTACCCATGTTAGTTTTTTCAAGGTTCAAGAATGTTCAACTAAATAATATACATACAAGGCTACTCAAACATTATTGAAAAATTAAATACATAATAACATTGGGCTTTTGACTACCCCTGTGGACTTGCAAAGATTGGATATATAGGGAAATAGTTTCCTTCGATCAATCAACTCTCCTCCAAGTGACTGTAAGTTGTGTCTGTGATTACTGCTTCTGATCTTTGTCCATTGCCTTGCTTATCCAGACTGGTCTGTGGTTACTGGATTCGTTCTTACATCCTTTTCAGTAACCACCCATGAATCTACAGGCATTTGAGAAATTACGGGCAAGACCTCTACCATTTCTTTCCCTCCTTCCTGCAGCAACCCCCGCGCCACCCCCAGAATGGATACCATCCAGACCAGGCGATGTTTCCATGTTGAGTGTAATTTGCCTTTCTAGTCCCTCCACCTCCTCTTTTAATTTTGGCCCATCCAGGATGTTAATTACATCTTCCTTTGTTGAGACTCCAACAGCATCATCTTCACTGGTGAAAAATGATGTAAAGAAATCATTTCATACCCAGTTGTCCTCTGCCTCCGTGAGTTGTGCCTTGTAGATGGTGGAAAGGCCTTGGGGTGTCAGGAGGTGAGTCACTCACCACAGGATCCCCACCCTCTGGCCTGGTCTTGTAGCCATGGTATTTATATGGTTGGTCCAGTAACAGCCCTGATTAGGGATCCCACACCATGACATTCAGGAAGAGCTTTTACCCTTCTGCCATCAGGATAGTCATAGTCATACTTTATTAATCCCGGGGGAAATTGGTTTTTGTTACAGTTGCTCCATAAATAATAAATAGTAATAGAACCATAAGTAGTTAATAGTGATATGTAAATTATGCCAGTAAATTATGAAATAAGTCCAGGACCAGCCTATTGGGTCAGGATGTCTGACCCTCCAAGGGAAGAGTTGTAAAGTTTGATGGCCACAGGCAGGAATGACTTCCTATGACACTCAGTGCTGCATCTCGGTGGAATGAGTCTCTGGCTGAATGTACTCCTGTGCCACCCAGTACATTATGTAATGGATAGGAGATATTGACCAAGATGGCATGCAACTTAGCATCCTCTTTTCAGACACCACCGTGAGAGAGTCCAGTTCCATCCCCACAACATCACTAGCCTTACGAATGAGTTTGTTGATTCTGTTGGTGTCTGCCTCCCTCAGCCTGCTGCTCCAGCACACAACAGCAAACATGATAGCACTGGCCACCACAGACTCGTAGAACATCCTCAGCATCGTCCGGCAGATGTTAAAGGACCTCAGTCTCCTCAGGAAATAGAGACAGCTCTGACCCTTCTTGTAGACAGCCTCAGTGTTCTTTGACCAGTCCAGTTTATTGTCAATTCGTATCCCCAGGTATTTGTAATCCTCCACCATGTCCACACTGACCCCCTGGATGGAAACAGGGGTCACCGGTACCTTGGCTGTCCTCAGGTCTACCACCAGCTCCTTAGTCTTTTTCACATTAAGCTGCAGATAATTCTGCTCACACCATGTGACAAAGTTTCCTACTGTAGCCCTGTACTCAGCCTCATCTCCCTTGCTGATGCATCCAACTATGGCAGAGTCATCCGAAAACTTCTGAAGATGACAAGACTCTGTGCAGTAGTTGAAGTCCGAGGTGTAAATGGTGAAGAGAAAGGGAGACAAGACAGTCCCCTGTGGAGCCCCAGTGCTGCTGATCACTCTGTCGGACACAGTGTCGCAAACACACGTACTGTGGTCTGCCAGTCAGGTAATCAAGAATCGATGATACCAGGGAAGCATCCACCTGCATCGCTGTCAGCTTCTCCTCCCAGCAGAGCAGGGCGGATGGTGTTGAACTCACAGTGCTCGCTGGCTTGTCCAGGTGGGCGTAGACACGGTTCAGCAGGTAGACGATGGCATCCTCAACTCCTAGTCGGGGTTGGTAGGCGAACTGGAGGGGATCTAAGTGTGGCCTGACCATAGGCTGGAGCAGCTCCAGAACAAGTCTTTCCAGGGTCTTCATGATGTGGGAGGTCAATGCCACCGGTCTGTAGTCATTGAGGCCGCTGGGGCGCGGCATCTTCGGCACAGGGACGAGGCAGGACGTCTTCCACAATACAGGAACCCTCCGGAGCCTCAGGCTCAGGTTGAACACATGGCGAAGTACTCCACATAGCTGAGGGGCACAGGCTTTGAGCACCCTGGTACTGACACCATCCAGTCCTGCAGCCTTGCTTGGGTTGAGACGTTTCAGCTGTCTTCTCACCTGTTCAGCTGTGAAGCCCACCGTGGTGGTTTCGTGTGGGGAAGGGGTATAGTCATGAGAGCAGGGTGGGGGACTGTGAGGAGGGGTAGGAGGGGAGAGTGGAATATGTGTTGGTTGGGGGCCGACAACAGATGGCTCATGTGTGGGATGGGCAGGGGCCACACTATCAAATCTGTTAAAGAACAGGTTAAGTTCATTGGCCCTGTCCCACTGCCTTCCACTCCTCTGTTGCTAGTTTGCCAGAACCCAGTGATGGTCCTCATCCCCTTCCAGACCTCTCTCATGTTGTTCTGCTGGAGTTTCCACTCAAGCTTCCTCCTGTACCTGTCTTTAGCCTCCCTGATCCTGGCTTTCAGGTCACTCTGTATTGCTCTCAGCTCCTCCCTATTTCCATCTCTAAACGCCCTCTTTTTAGCAATCAGGATGTCCTTGATGTCCTTAATGTCCTTTGTCACCCATGGCTAAAACCAGCAAGGATAACTTAACTCATCTCAACTCTGAACTGATTCAACAATCTATATTCTCGCCTTCAAGGACTCTACAACTCATGTTTTCAGTATTATTTATTCGTTATTATATGATTATGTTTTTATTGTATTTGCACATTGGTTGTTTGTCAGTCTTTGTGTGTAGTTTTTCATTGATGCTATTGTATTTCTTTGTTCTACTGTGAATGCCTGCAAGAAAATGAATCTCATGGTAGTATATGGTGGCGTGCAGATATATGTACTTTGATAATAAATTTACATTGAACTTAAACTTTGAACTTCCATAATGACTCCCAGTATATAGATGCTGGAGAAGACTGGAAATGGTAATGGCATTGAATGTCAAGAGGATGTGGTTATACATTCTTTCTTATTGTTAGAGATTAATGTTTCCTGGTACTACTTGGCACAAATATAAGCCCATGTTAGATTAGGAGGACATTCAGTCCTCATTTATTGTCGTTTAGAAATGCATGCATTAAGAAATGATACAATGTTCCTCCAGAGTGATATCACAAAAAACACAGGACAAACCAAAGACTAACACTGACAAGACCACATAACTATAACATATAGTTACAGCAGTGCAAAGCAATATCATAATTTGATAAAGAACAGACCATGGGAGCGGTAAAAAAAAGTCTCAAAGTTCCGATCAACTCCCGATAGGTCCAACAGCAGGCAGCAAAAGGGAGAAACTCTCCCTGCCATAAACCTCCAGGCGCCGACAACTGCCGATGCATTGGAAGCACCTGACCACAGCCGACTCTGAGTCCGTCCGAAAACTTTGAGCCTCCGACACTGAGCACCGAGCACCATCTCTGCCGAGCGCTTCAACCCCGCCCCAGCTGCCGAGCAACAAGCAAAGCCGAGGACTCGGGGCCGTCTCCTCCGGAGATTCTGGATCACACAGTAGCAGCGGCAGCGAAGCAGGCATTTCAGAAGTTTCTCCAGATGTTCCTCCATGCTCTCACGTCTGTCTCCATCAAATCAGGATTGTGCACGGCACCCTACTTGACAGATAACAGACATCATTCACCAGAGTGGCTGTTGCACGCTGCGTCACGCCGCCATCTTCTCCTCCTCCTATGTAAGCCCATGTGAGAAGGTTATCCATGTCTTGCTTCAGGCAGGCATGGGCTGCTTCACTTGCTGAGGACTTGTGAACAGAAATCATTCAGGGAACATCACTACTGTTGTCCTTATAAGAAACAAAGTTTCAGACAACCTCCAGAGAAATGAGGAAGGAATAGCTTAGCTTGTGAAGTCAACAAATAGGGAAGCCTAGATTCCCCTGTTCTCTGTTCATTGATCTCAGTGATAGCGGTTATAGTATCGACAACAATTTGAATGGCAGTTGTGTGAGTGTGTAATGTGACGGTTTCCTAGCCAGAAATACAACAGATAAGTCAACAATAACAATGATTCATTTTTAACACAGTTAAACAACATATTCCCCCAGGGTTGCTTACAAACTGATGATGAGCACTGATTGCTCCAGTTTCAGGTAATCTCCTTTTCCTCTCTCCTCCTAGGCTACCCAGTTCCTCCTACACCCAATCCAGACCCTCCCTCACCCACCCCATCTGCCCATTGCCCTCACACTCCTCCCACTCCTTATTTGGTTCCATGTTCCTCCCTTTCAGAATCAGAATCAGGTTTATTATCACTGGCATGTGATGTGAAATTTGTTAACTTAGCAGCAGCAGTTCAATGCAATACATAATCTAGTAGAGAGAGAAAAAATGATAATAAACTAAAACATAATAAGTAAACAAATAAATCAATTACATATATTGAATAGATTTTTTTAAATGTGCAAAAACAGAAATACTGTATATTTAAAAAAAGTGAGGTAGTGTCCAAAGCTTCAATGTCCACTTAGGAATCAGATGGCAGAAGGGAAGAAGTTGTTCCTGAATCACTGAGTGTGTGCCTTCAGGTTTCTGTACCTCTTACC
Source organism: Mobula hypostoma (assembly GCF_963921235.1). Lineage (NCBI taxonomy): Eukaryota > Metazoa > Chordata > Chondrichthyes > Myliobatiformes > Myliobatidae > Mobula > Mobula hypostoma. The sequence goes on from NC_086128.1 coordinate 23,746,739, forward strand.
TGATGGTAGTAGTGAGAAAAGGGCTTGCTGTGAGTGCAGGAGGTCCTCAATAATGGACGCTGCCTTTCTGAGACACTGCTCCCTAAAGATGTCCTGGGTACTTTGTAGGCTAGTTCCCAAGATGGAGCTGACTAGATTTATAACCTTCTGCAGCTTCTTTCGGTCCTGTACAGTAGCCCCTCCATACCAGACAGTGATGCAGCCTGTCAGAATGCTCTCCATGATACAACTATAGAAGTTTTTGAGTGTATTTGTTGACGTGCCAAATCTCTTCAAACTCCTAATAATAGCCATTGTCTTGCCTTCTTTATAACTACATCGATATGTTAGGTCCAGGTTAGATCCTCAGAGATCTTGACAACGAGGAATTTGAAGCTGCTCACTCTCTCCACTTTTGATCCCTCTATGAGGATTGGTATGTGTTCCTTCACCTTATCCTTCCTGAAGTCCACAATCAGCTCTTTCGTCTTACTGACGTTGAGTGCCAGGTTGTTGCTGCAACACCATTCCACTATTTGGCATATCTCACTCCTGTACACCCTCTCGTCACCACCTGAGATTCTAGCAACAATGGTTGTATCGTCTGCAAATTTATAGATGGTATTTGAGCTATGCCTAGCCACACAGTCATGTGTATATAGAGAGTAGAGCAGTGGGCTAAGCACACACCGCTGAGGTGCACCAGTGTTGATCGTCAGCAAGGAGGATATACTATCACCAATCTGCACAGACTGTGGTCTTCTGGTTAGGAAGTCGACGATCCAATTGCAGAGGGAGGTACAGAGGCCCAGGTTCTGTAACTTCTCAATCAGGATTGTGGGAATGATGGTATTAAATGCTGAGCTATAGTCAATGAACAGCATCCTGACGCAAGTATTTGTGGTGTCCAGGTGGTCTAAAGTCGTGTGGAGAGCCATTGAGATTGCGTCTGCCATTGACCTATTGTGACGATAGACAAATTGCAATGGGTCAGGTCCTTGCTGAGGCAGGAGTTCAGTCTAGTCATGACCAACCTGTCAAAGCATTTCATCACTGTCGATTTGAGTGCTACCAGGCAATAGTCATTAATGCAGCCTACATTATTCTTCTTAAGCACTGGTATAATTGTTGTCTTTTTGAAGCAAGTGGGAACTTGCACCCGTAGCAGTGAGAGGTTGAAAATGTCCTTGAATACTCCTGCTAGCTGGCTGACACAGGTTCTCAGAGACTTACCAGGTACTCCATCGGGACCTTCTGCCTTGCGAGGGTTCACTCTCTTTAAAGACAGTCTAACATCAGCCTCTGAGACAGAGATCACAGGGTCATCAGGTGCAGCAAGGATTTTCACAGTTGTAGTTATGTTCTCCTTTCAAAGCATGCGTAGAAGGTGTTGAGTTCATCTGGTAGTGAAGCATCGCTGCCATTCATACGATTGGGTTTCGCTTTGAAGGAAGTAATGTCTTGCAGACCCTGCCAGAGTTTCCGTGCATCTAATATCACCTCCAACCTGGTTCAAATTTGTCTCTTCGCCCTTGAAATAGCCCTCCGCAAAGCATACCTGGTTTTCTGGTACAGGCTTGGGTCACCAGACTTGAATGCCACAGATCTAGCCTTCAGCAGTCAACGTACCTCCTGGTTCATCCACGGCTTTTGGTTTGGGAATGTACAGTAAGTCTTTGAGGGCACACACTCATCCAAACAGGTTTTAATGAAGTTGGTAACAGCTGCAGCATACTCATCCAGATTCAAAGATAAATCCCTGAATACAGTCCAGTCCACCGATTCAAAGCAGTCCTGTAGGTGCTCCTGTGCTTCCCTTGTCCATACCTTCTTGGTCCTCACTGCTGGTGCTGCAGTCTTCAGTCTCTGCCTATATTCAGGGAGTAGAAATACAGCCAGGTGATCAGACTTCCCGAAGTGAGGGCATGGAATTGCAGGGTAGGCATTTGTGATGGTGGTGTAGCAATGGTCCAGTGTGTTGTTTCCTCTGGTATTGCAAGTGATCTGTTGATGGTAGTTGCTTAGTGATTTTTTCAGACTGGCCTGGTTAAAATCTCCCAAAACGATGGTGATGGTGCACTGTTTTGTGCATGTTGATCCCATTGCTCAGATCATCTAAAGCCTACTTGACATTGGCCTGGGGTGGAATGTAAACTGCTACCAAAATGACCTCGGAGAACTCCTGTGGTTATATCAGACCCAACTTCTGTAGCCCTTTGTCACCTCCATCTCCCACCTCCAAGCATCTGTCACTATCTCCACCATTCCCTCCTCTATCTGCCTATCACACCCCTCACCTGGACTGACTTAGCACCTGCCACCCGGCTTGGGAGCAGAATTAGGCTATTCAGCCCATCGAGTCTGCTCTGCCATTCCATCATGGCTGATTTATTATCCTTCTCAACCCCATTCTTCTGCCTTCTCCCCATAACCTTTGACTCCCTTACTAATCAAGAACCTATCAACCTCCGTTTTAAATATACAGAATGGATTGGCTTTCACAGCCATCTGTGGCAATGAATGCCACAGATTCACCACCTTCTGGCTAAATAAATTCCTCCTCATCTCTGTTCTAAAGGGATGACCTTCTATTCTGAGGCGGTGCTTTCTGGTCCTAGACTCCCCCAGTTTAGGAAACATCTTCTCCATGTCCACTCTAACTAGGCCTTTCAATATTTGATAGGTTTCAATGAGATTCCTCCTAAGTCATCTAAACTCCAGTGAATACATGCCCAGAGCCATTAAACGCTCCGCAAATGTTAACCCTTTTTATTCCTGACATCATTCTTGTGAACCTCCTCTGGTCCCTCACCTTTTTATACTGATTATCTACCCTCTACTTTTTCAATCCAGATGAAGGGTCTCGACCCAAAACGTTGACTGTCCATTTCCCTCCACAGATGCTGCCTGAGAAAACAGAGTGTCAGAGGTGATACAGGAGACTATAGGGTCAGAAAGGGTGAGAAAATTTCAGATTCAGATTCTCATTTATTTATCACATGTACATTGAAGCATACAGGGAAATTCATGGATTGTGTTTACAACCAACACACCCAAGGATGTGCTGGGGGAGGTCCACAAGTGTCGCCATTCATACTGTAGCATGCCCACAATGCTCGGCAGAACAACACAGAACACAATAAAACAGACCACAACAAGCAACAAAATAACAACAGCAAAACAAGGCCTGTTCCTCCCTCTCACCCACATACATACACAGCTCTCTAACCACAGGACAGGCCGTCTTCTTCGGCCTTCAGTGGGCTCATCCCGAGCAACTGCATAACAGAGGATTCTCAGATTGATAGGCTGTTCCTGGGGGGACACACTAAGACAGGCATCAAGTGCTATTGGAAGGTCATCAATCAACTTGATGAAAGACTCCCTTTGGTTTGCCCAAAACTGTAAAAAAAAAACAACACATTCAAGGATGTTCCGGGGGTGGCCCGTAAGTGTTACCACACATTCCTGCACCAAGATAGCCTGTCTGCAATGCTCGGCAGAACAACGCAGAACAGAACAAAACAGAACATAGCAAGTGACAAAGCGACAGCATCAAAACAAGCCTTATTTCCACTCACAAGCATACACATTCGTCTAACTCCAGGACAGGCCATCTTTTTCGGTCTCCAGCATCCAGCAGACTCGTGGATTGGCAAACACTGAGCCTTTGACTTCCCCAGTAGACTTGCAAAGATTCACAGCCATCAGGCATTGACTTCTGGACTTCCAATTGACCTTTGGCCTTTGATCTGGACTTTCAATTGGCCTTTGGGCTTCAATCTTCGGTATTGACCCAAGACTCACCAATGACAATGTATCTGGACCCTGGATGAGGGTCCGAAATGCAGTTCACAAGCTCCAGACTCGCCAGTGATAGGACCCCAAAAATTAGGCCTTGAACTCTGGTCTCGTGATGACTTAAGGGGTCATTGGCCATCGTTCCTCTGGCCCGCACGAAGCTCTGATCATGGACGACGCTGACGACTCCAGTCCTTGTCTTCGCTGGTCTACAGTCCCAACATCCCTATAATGGAAGTGTTTGGTATTGTTAACAGTGGGAAATGGTAGACATCACCAGCCAAAAAGCCATTTTAGAAATGGAAATTCTTTTCACCATTCGTCTCCATTGGTTGCTCGTCTTGTGCAGGCCATCCTGACAAAGAAGCCCTGATCATGAGACTCCTTCTCTAAAGAGGAGACCAGTCCATATGGACTCATGACTCTTAAAAAAGAGCCTTGATGGAAAGCATGACTCACTGTACTGTGCCACCACTCCTGTCAAAGATTCACAGGTGACATTCACCATAGCCCCTTAACAAATCAAACCTTGGATTTTTGGGAAGTACTCCACACAAAACAATCAATTTGATCTATTTTTATCACAAACTTTAAGAAAAACTCTTGCAACTGCAACTTTCAAAACCATAAACTTGAGATTGGATGTTTCATTTTTAAGTAACTAATCTAGTGTACAAAAGAATATATATATAGAAGTATTTTGTAACTTTTAATCCCACATTTGTGTTTTAAAGAGACAATTTAATGCCTTCAATTACAAGAGTTTTCATTGCAAACAATGAATGGGGGTGATTTCCTGTGGGGTGATTTAGCTCTTTGATCAAGTCAATCCAATTATCTTTGTGTGCAGAGGTCTCCCAGATGGTGATGGCTTCGTCAGTCTGTGTCAATCAATTCAAGGTTTGTGTGTCCAATCTCCCTATCACAGAGATCCATCAGTGCCGACAGACAGTAAACCAATCGACTCCGCCCTTGGAGGTCCATTCATTTTAAAGATCTGACGCCTGATTGAAAAGTGCTCAAGCCATTCAAATCACTGCCAGGCGGCTGACTTCAAACGCCTTGCCGTTTATTGGCTACTAAGAGGCCCAAAAAAACCCCAGATTATATTCAAATGAGCAAAAGATCAGAACAGTGATCAGAAGCAAACAGAGGACTCTTCTTTAAAAATCAGTTTACCTGGAAACCGTGTTGTGAGGTTCAGCCAAGATTGGTGAACGGTTGCTGTCTGCGGGACCAAAATCATTACCACAAACGTTTCTGCAGGTTATGTCGTTTTTAAATGTGTTAATTTTCAGGTTGATATTTTTCTCTCTCCTTTAGCGTAACAGTAGTCTGAGTTCCCTTCCTTTCTGCAAAATATCATTCTTTATTTTAAAAAGCGCGTTACCAGCAAATCGGTATCCCTCTCCGCGTTATTACCAGACAGGTTATTGGTGAATGAACTTTTTTGCTCATTCGGACAATTTCCGCTACTTGGTCCTGAGATCACACGCAAAATTTTTCTTGTTTTTTTTTTGGTGGGAGTTTAAAACAATTTAAATGTGTTTTTCCCTATCAATTAATGCATTTAGTTGCGGAAGATGGTTTGTGTGTAATTTATACGCTCAAATACTCCGATCGAAATGTAATACTTTTATAAACTGTTTAACTTTTATTCCCCTCAATACACGTGGAGCTATTGTAAATGATCGATAATATTTGTGTCAGGACACTAAGGAAAAGCTTTATCGATATAACCACGTTTGGAAACAATAAGCAGACTTATGGGTCACGAGGAAATGTTTTCCCCCAATGTCATTTGAAGTAAAATTTTCGGATTCCGGTGTTTTGTTTTTGATGGTGTAACAAAATGAATTAAATCGAGCAATGATTTTCCTCGTTCTCCTTCGAGAATATCTACTCGGGTACAAGAGGGGAATTACTGTTATCATTGGCATTTTAATCTAATTGCAAGGATAAACCGAGATTAGTAAATTACTCAGCAGCATCAGTGAAAGCGATTAACCCGGAGTAAATTTGATGTTTCTTTTTAGCTCTTGTGTTACGTGCATTGTGGAAGCTTGCAGCATCATTTGGCTCATTCTTGCTGTACAAGTTTTTAAATATTTTCGCATTCTCCAGCTCTTGTTGCAATGATTCTCCCTTTTAAGTATTTACTTGTAATTCCTTTTAGAACTTGCTGTTGAATTTTAAGCTCTGACGGTGCACCCCACACAATAACAACTTGTTTTTCTTTGGTAAAAAAAATCCTGTCAATTATCAGTTAAAATCTGAGTTTTGATTAATAGGCTTTCTGCTGGGTAATTTGGTCAAACAAATTGGGTTCTGGGATTCAGAGAGAGCGGTACAGAGAACAGACACAGGGAGGTGATGTGGAACCCGGACAAACACTGGAGGACTGCTTCCATTTCTGGTCACCACACTTTATGAAGGACGTTAGTGTCCCAGAAAGGGACAAAAACGATTTATTGGAATGGCTCTGGGGATGTGGGGTCCCGCGATAGGGTTAGACTGGAGAAGCTGGGCTTGCTCCCCCTGAAGCAAAGGAGGTTGAGGGAGATTTTGTGGAGGTGAATAAACAAGGGAGTCAGGGACTGGAAGCCCTGGTTTAAATTTTAGAGTAAAAGATACAAGAGGTTCTTTGCCGGGAGGGGGGGAAGAGACCTTTTTCAAATGGGGTGTTTCAAGATCCCAACCCCTCAGGGCATAGTGGAAGCAGTTACCTTCAAAGTGAAAACATAGAAACATAGAAAAATAGGTGCAGGAGTAGGTCATTCAGCCCTTCGAGCCTGCACCGCCATTCAGTATGATCATGGCTGATCATCCAACTCAGAACCCTGTACCTGCCTTCTCTCCATACCCCCTGATCCCTTTAGCCACAAGGGCCATATCTAACTCCCTCTTAAATATAGCCAATGAACTGGCCTCAACTGTTTCCTGTGGCAGAGAATTCCACAGATTCACCACTCTCTGTGTGAAGAAGTTTTTCCTCATCTCGGTCCTAAAAGGCTTCCCCTTTATCCTTCAACTGTGACCCCTCGTTCTGGACTTCCCCAACATCAGGAACAATCTTCCTACATCTAGCCTGTCCAATCCCTTTAGAATTTTCTACGTTTCAATAAGATCCCCCCCACTCAATCTTCTAAATTCCAGAGAGTATAAGCTGAGTCGATCCAGTCTTTCATCATATGACAGTCCTGCCATCCCAGGAATCAATCTGGTGAACCTTCTTTGTACTCCCTCTACGGCAAGAATGTCTTTCCTCAGATTAGGGGACCAAAACTGCACACAATACTCCAGGTGTGGTCTCACCAAGGCCTTGTACAACTGCAGTAGTACCTCCCTGCTCCTGTACTCGAATCCTCTTGCTATGTATGCCAGCATACCATTTGCCTTTTTCACTGCCTGCTGTACCTGCATGCCATCTCTCAATGACTGGTGTACAATGACACCCAGGTCTCGTTGCACCTCCCCTTTTCCTAATTGGTCACCATTCAGATAATCTGTTTTCCTGTTCTTGCCACTAAAGTGGATAACTTCACATTTATCCACATTAAATTGCATCTGCCATGAATTTGCCCACTCACCCAACCTATCCAAGTCACCTTGCATCCTCTTAGCATCCTCCTCACAGTTAACACTGCCACCCAGCTTCATCCGCAAACTTGGAGATGCTGTATTTAATTCCCTTGTCTAAGTCATTAATATATATTGTAAACAACTGGGGTCCCAACACTGAGCCTTGCGGTACTCCACTGGTCACCGCCTGCCATTCTGAAAAGGTCCCGTTTATTCCCACTCTTTGCTTCCTGTCTGCTAACCAATTCTCCACCCACACCAATACCTTACCCCCAATATCGTGTGCTTTAAGTTTGCACACTAATCTCCTGTGTGGGACCTTGTCAAAAGCCTTTTGAAAATCCAAATATACCACATCCACTGGTTCTCCCCTATCCACTCTACTAGTTACATCCTCAAAAATTCTATGAGATTCGTCGGACATGATTTTCCTTTCACAAATCCATGCTGACTTTGTCCGATGATTTCACTGCTTTCCAAATGTGCTGTTATCACATCTTTGATAACTGACTCTGGCATTTTCCCCACCACCGATGTTAGGCTAACCGGTCTATAATTCCCCGGTTTCTCTCTCCCTCCTTTTTTAAAAAGTGGGGTTACATTAGCCACCCTCCAATCCTCAGGAACTAATCCAGAATCTAATGAGTTTTGAAAAATTATCACTAATGCATCCACTATTTCTTGGGCTATTTCCTTAAGCACTCTGGGATGCAGACCATCTGGGCCTGGGGATTTATCTGCCTTTAATCCCTTCAATTTACCTAACACCACTTCCCTACTAACATGTATTTCCCTCAGTTCCTCCATCTCACTGGACCCTCGGTCCCCTACTATTTCCTGAAGATTATTTATGTCCTCCTTAGTGAAGACAGAACCAAAGTAGTTATTCAATTGGTCTGCCATGTCCTTGTTCCCCATGATCAATTCACCTGTTTTTGACTGTAAGGCCCTACATTTGTCTTAACCAATCTTTTCCTTTTCACATATCTATAAAAGCTTTTACAGTCAGTTTTTATGTTCCCTGCCAGCTTTCTCTCATAATCTTTTTTCCCTTTCCTCATTAAGCCCTTTGTCCTCCTCTGCTGGACTCTGAATTTCTCCCAGTCCTCAGGTGTGCCGCTTTTTCTGGCTAATTTGTATGTTTCTTCTTTGGAATTGATACTATCCTTAATCTCTCTTGTCAGCCACGGGTGCACTACCTTCCCTGGTTTATTCTTTTGCCAAACCGGGATGAACAATTGTTGTAGTTCATCCATGCGATCTTTAAATGCTTGCCATTGCATATCCACCGTCAACCCTTTAAGTATCATTTGCCAGTCTATCTTAGCTAATTCACGTCTCATACCTTCAATGTTACCCGTCTTTAAGTTCAGAACCTTTGTTTCTGAATTAACTATGTCACTCTCCATGTTAATGAAGAATTCCACCATATTATGGTCACTCTTACCCAAGGGGCCTCGCACGACAAGATTGCTAACTAACCCTTCCTCATTGCTCAATACCCAGTCTAGAATAGCCTGCTTTCTAGTTGGTTCCTCGACATGTTGGTTCAGAAAACCATCCTGCATACATTCCAAAAAATCCTGTTCCTCAGCACCCTTACTAAGTTAGTTCACCCAATCTATATGTAGATTGAAGTCACCCATTATAACTGCTGTTCCTTTATTGCATGCTTTTCTAATTTCCTGTTTAGTGCCATCCCCAACCTCACTACTACTGTTAGGTGGCCTGTACACAACTCCCACCAGCGTTTTCTGCCCCTTAGTGTTACGCAGCTCTACCCATATCGATTCCACATCCTCCCGGCTAATGTCCTTCCTTACTATTGTGTTAATCTCCTCTCTAACCAGCAATGCTACCCCACCTCCTTTTCTTTCATGTCTATCCCTCCTGAATATTGAATATCCCTGAATGTTGAGCTCCCATCCTTGGTCACCCTGGAGCCATGTCTCTGTGATCCCAACTATATCATATTCATCAGAACACAAGAGATTCTGCAGATGCTGGAAATCCAGAGTAACACACACACAATGCTAAAGGTACTCAGTGGGTCAGGCTGCATCTATGAAAATGAATATACAGTGGATGTTTGGGGCAGAGACCCTTCTTCAGGATGGGAAAGATGAGGGGGAGGGTGGGTTGGTGGGGGAAGGGAGATGAAGTGAGTATCTGGGAGGTGATGGGTGGAACAGCTAAAGGGCTGAAGGAGGAGGAAGCTGGGGAGTGGGTAAAAGGGAAGGAGGAGGGGGCGCTAAGGGAGTTGATGGAAAGGTGAGGAGAAGAGCAGCAGTAAAAAGGGAACCAGAATGGAAAAGGAGAGAAGGGGTAGAGGGGAGAAATTACTAGAAATTGGAGAAATCAATGTTCTTCAAGTCAGGTTGGAGGTTACCCAAATGGAAGTCATCACCCTGACACAGTGGTGTCAAGAAAACAACCTCTCCCTCAATGTCACAAAAACAAAGGAGCTGGTTGTGGACTACAGGAGGAATGGAGACAGGCTAACCCCTATTTATAACAATGGATCCGGGGTTGAGAGGGTGAACAGCTTGGCATACGGATCACCAAGGATCTCGCGTGGTCTGTACACACCAGCTGTGTGGTGAAAAAGGCACAACAGTGCCTCTTTCACCTCAGACGGTTGAAGAAATTTGGTATGGCTCCCCAAATTCTAAGAACTTTCTGGTATGGTAACTGTATTTCCCTCAATCACAGGACTCTGCAGAGAGTAGTGCGGACAGTCCAGCGCATCTGTAGATGTGAACTTACCACTATTCAGGACATGTACAGAGACAGGTGTGTAAAAAGGGCCCAAAGGATCACTGGGGACCTGAGTCACCCCAACCACAAACTGTTCCAGCTGCTACCATCTGGGAAACGGTACTGCAGCATAAAAGCCAGGACCTTCGGGCTCCGGGACAGCTTCTTCCACCAGGCCATCAGACTGATTAATTCATGCTGACACAATTGTAGTTCTATGCTATATTGACTGTCCTGTTGTATATACTGTTTATTACAAATTACTATAAACTGCACATTCAGATGGAGATGTAACGTAAAGTTTTTTACTCTTCATGTATGTGAAGGATGTAAGTAATAAAGTCAATTCAATTCAATTTGAGGTGTTGCTCTTCCAACCTGAGAGTGGCCTCATTGTAGAAGTAGAGTAGGCCATCGACTGACATGTTGGAATGGAAAGTAGAATTATAATGGTTGGCCACCAGGAAATCTTCACTGTAGCAAAAGTGAAGGTTCTCAACAAAGCAGTGCCCTAATCTAGACTGGGTCTCACTGATGTGGAGGAGGCTGCACCAAGAGCACTGGACACAGTAGATGACCCTGACAGACTTTCAAGTGAATTGTTGCCTCATTGGCTTGGGGCCCTGAATGGCGGTGAATGGCCCTCCTTTCAAAAAAGGGAATTAGTTTGGTATGAGAGTGGAATTGGTGCAGGAATGAGGCTGGCAGGTTTGCTGTAGAGAGCTGGGACTAACTATGGGATCTCTACGTGCAATGGGCTCAGTACACCAATCAAGCTGGATCTGGATACGGATGGGTTCTTGTATTTGAAGCTCTTTCACAGAGACAGAAGTTAAAGGGCGTTTAACCACATTCTCGAAATACCAAGTATGAAGGGTGGATCTTTAGTGAATTGGTAATGGAGTGGTGGGATAACATACAGTGACACTGAAAAGGTGATGGGTTGTGGAAAATTTTTCAGGTGCCCTTTAAATGTGGAATGTGGACGTGGCTGCTAGGGCAGAGCAAGTGTAAAGGAAGGGGAGCTGAATAAGTATGTATCTGAAATGCGAAAGGATAGACCAGCAAAGGGAGTTGGGCTGAAGGTTTTGTGCTGTTGTGTTTTTTTTAATTGAGTACTAGCACTTAAAAGTTGTAACAGTGTCTGTTTCGTTTCTGAATCTTCATATTTCAAAAAAAGGGGGGAAATGATATAACAATCATATTCCTCTTCTGAAAGAGAAAGAAGATAAGTTATGTGTTTTTATAATGTCTTTTGTAAACTTAATATCATCCAGTTAAATCATTTGTTGAAGTATAGCCACTGTTGAAATGTGGGAAAGCACTGGCTAAGATTTCACAGGCATTCAAGTTGTTTAACCATATAACAATTACAGCACGGAAACAGGCCATCTCGGCCCCTCTAGTCCGTGCTGAACTCCTACTCTCACCTAGTCCCACTGACCTGCACTCGGTCCATAACCCTCCATTCCTTTCCTGTCCATATACCTATCCAATTTAACTTTAAATGACAACATCGAACCTGCCTCAACCACTTCCGCTGGAAGCTCGTTCCACACAGCTACCACTGTTCCCCCTCATGTTACCCCTAAACTTTTGCCCTTTAACTCTCAACTCACGTCCTCTTGTTTGAAACTCCCCCACTCTCAATGGAAAAAGCCTATCCACGTCAACTCTATCAATCCCCCTCATAATTTTAAACACCTCTATCAAGTCCCCTCTCAACCTTCTACGCTCCAAAGAATAAAGACCTAACTTGTTCAACCTTTCTTTTTGTTATTGAGGCTCAGATGAGTCTTTTAGGATATGGGGTGAATCACAGCCTAGTCCTGTCCTGGACCCTTCTTTAGTCCAGTCCTGAAGAACCAAAACTTCAAATGATTATTCATTTCTGTAGATACTGTCTGACCTGCTAAGTGCCTCCAGCATTTTGTGAGTGTTGCTTTGGATTTCCAGCATCTGCAGAATTTCTTGTGTTTATGATTTGCCAGTCCTGTCCTGACTCTGTGTGTTCATCCCAACATGGACCAATAGTTTGCAAGCAGGGGCCTGGCTGAACTCTCCTTTCCCTTTTCTCTCTTAGGGCACTGAGGACAATTGCTCTGAGCTGGGATATATTTTGCACATAGCAAATTGCCACCAATGGAAGTGGAAATATCAGTGGACTGGGATTTTAATCTCATATGATAATTTTGAAAAGCCTATTGTTCAAACATACATAAAGAACTACAACTGCAAATAGAAAACAGGCTTTGATGTGGGTAGATTCCTCATATTTATGTAAATAGTATGTAATTTATGGTTTAATTGTCTTTTTCTTTCGGGGGCATGTGTTGATTTGGGAACAGTGGGGAATGCATCTGAGGGTGAATACACAGCCTTTGACCTTCATCTCCTGCCCCTTCAATGATTCTAACCCCCATGGGAGGCTGCACATGTATGCATCTTTTCCAAGTGCCCCTCTGGAAGTGAGCAAATTAAAATGCCTTCATATCCCCAGTTTTCGTGCATGCTTTGTCTGTGGAGTAGGACATGCCCCTCTATCTGGTGAGGGCTGCTGCTCATCTTGCTCAGCAGTGTGCTTGAAATAGGTTTTTTTTAAATAATGTATCTGTCGTCAATTCCTGCTCCCATCTTATTGCTTGGTTCCTTCCAATTATCCTCCTCTCTGCCTGCTATGTAAGACTTAAATAGTGTGATAGATTGTGAGGTCAGGAGTCCAATTTAACTTGTTATTACCTTATTGTCTGCCTGCACTGCACTTTTTCTATAAAGTGACATCTGTCATTAAGGACATCCTCCTCCTAGGACATGCCCTCTTCTCAATACTACCATCAGGGAGGAGATACAGGAGCCTGAAGACATGCACCCAAAGTTTTAGGAACAGCCCCTCAGTCATCAGATTTCTAAATGGTCTATGAACACTATCTCAGTATTTTTTGCTTCCTTTTTGCACTAATTATTTGATTATTTTAAATGTATTATTGTAATTTATAATATTTTATGTATTGCACTGTACTGTTGCCACAAAACAACAAATTTCATTATATATATCAGTGATAACAAACCTGATTATTTTGCAAGACAAGCTTGTCACTATATTTTGGTACATGTGGTAATAAACTAATTCCAATTATCATTCTCTGACTTGAAGAACATAAACCATTACAGGACAAGAATAGGCCTTTTGGTCCATGATGTTTGTGCCAAATTATGCTAAACCAATCTACTTGCACTTGGTCCATATCCTTTTTACCTTTTTATATTTTCCACATAACATCTTCCCATTTCAACTCCAAGTGTACAAGTTAAAAGTTTTGCAATGGATTTCCTTTACAGCATAACCCCATCCACAATATCTATATTGATTGGTTACGTCACTGTACTGGATCCCCTATACACAAGGCTGGAGGCCTGCCCTGAATTCGGTGGACTGTCTGAGTAGGGGGTGGGAGAGAGAGAGGAATGGGGCTTGTTCATTGGTTGTTGATTTGTTGCTTGCTGTGTTCTGTTTTCCTCGGTTGAACAATGTGGGCATGCTCTGGCGCTGGAAGGTGTGGCCACACTTGTGGGCTGCCCCCAGCATGTCCTTGAGTGTGTTGGCTGTTAATGTAAACAATACTTTTCACTGCATGCTTTGATGTACGTGTGACAAATAAGTGAATCTGACAATGATTGTAGTTACAGGTGTCCCCCGCTTTTCGAACGTTTGCTTTACGAAACCTCACTGTTACGAAAGACCTACTTTACTACCCTGTTTTCACTTTCAGAAGGTGTTTTCACTGTTACGAAAAAATTCAGCGCGTGATAAAAAATTCAGCGTGCAAAAAAAGTCAGCGCGTGATAAAAGGCAGCGTGCGCCCCGAGCAGCCGCTCTCCCCAGGAATGGCATTCTCACCGACATTGCTTTAACACGTGCCTGTGAGCAGCCGTTTGCAAGATGAGTTCTATGGTGTTGGAAAAGCCTAAAAGAGCTCATAAGGGTGTTACACTTAGCATAAAACTAGACATAATTAAGCATTTCGAACGAAGTAAGGACTAAGTGAGCTTGGCTTGTGGAAGCTGACGAAGATGATGTTGAAGACATTTTGGCATCCCATGACCAAGAACTGATAGATAAAGAGCTGATGCAATTGGAAGAGGAAAGGATAGCGATCGAAACAGAATGCAGTAGCGAAAGTGAAGCAACTACATGAGATTTTCGCTGCAATGATAAAGTACGACTTAATTTTGAAAGGGTACGTAGGTTTAGGGGATATTTGCAAGATGGTTTGAGCCCTTACAAAGAAGTGTATGATAGAAAAATGCGCAGGGCTCAGCAGTCAAGCAAGCCTTCCACAGCAGACGACAAACCTCGACCTTCGACATCAAGGCAGGCAGTCATAGGAGAAGATGAGCTGCCTGCTCTAATGGAAACAGACGACACCCCAGTGTCCCACCCCAACACCCAGGCCGCGGACAGATACTGTACCGATTCGCGGAAAATGCAGCAGCAGCTGGGAGGCACACAGCACGTCTTTAAGAAAAAAGCTGAAATAAACATGCTAATTAATTAGGTGCCGCCCCACACGTAATTGTCAGCCCAGAGCAGAGATGACGCAATCGGCACTGATCTGGGCGGACAGTTACGTGCCGGGCGGCACCTAATTAATTGGTTTGTTTATTTCGGCTTTTTTCTTAAAGATGTGCTGTGTGCCTCCCGGCTACCGCTGGACCCCTGCATGCTTCGCGGCAATGTATCGCTCGGCGACCTGGAGGGTGGGGGCCACTGCACCAGCCAACCTCCGACTCAGTCTAACACACCATCATCAGTGCGCTCGGCGCTGAACCAATTCCGGTAGGTGATACTACACCGTGCATACATTATTTCTACTTTATATCGGCTGTGTATTTTTACGTGTTATTTGGTATGATTTGGCAGCTTCATAGCTTAAAGGTTACTGGAGAGCGTGTTTTTGCCAACAGCGCTTGTGTGAGATTTTCGGTACGGAGAACAGTGCAGTATTGATTGTGGAAAAGTATTTTTACTTTATATAGGCTGTGTATTTATCATATCATTCCTGCTTTTACTATCTGTTGCTGTTATTTTACGTTTTATGTGTTATTTGGCATGATTTGGTAGGTTATTTTTGGGTCTGCGAACGCTCACAAAATTTTCCCATATAAATAAATGGTAATTGCTTCTTCGCTTTACGACATTTCGGCTTACGAACCCTTTCATAGGAACGCTCTACCTTCGGATGGCAGGGGAAAGCTGTACCTGGTGTGCTAGTGTTTTGGTTGCCCAAATTAAAACCAGATTGTTTACAACCTGAGTGTCGTATTTGATCTACACTCTTTTGACCTTTTTTTTTGCAGGCATGCCTTCATCTAGACTGCCTATTCCCACTCCTTTCCCCCAGCACCTTGCTTCAGCAGCTGCTCGATTGCTCAAGCCCTCGGCCATGTTTTTGTTAAATGTGCTCTCCTGGCTGGCTGGCTTCCTGCTCTCTAAACGTCTAGTCATCCAAAACCGTTCTGTGTGTCCTAACTTGCACCAAGTCCCTTCTCACTCATCTTCCATCTGTTTGCTGACCTATATTAGCTCCCAATTTGAGGGGGTTTTTTCCCACTGTCTGCTCTGAATCCCTCGAATGGCTCATTCTGTGTGTAATATCCTCCAAATCTGCACCCCTGGCTGGACCTTCTTTGGAGTTTCCCCAAATGTAATTGTTCCTCCACTTCAGCCTTCAGCTGGCCAGGACCCTGAGCTCTGCAATTCCCTCCCCAGGCTGCTCTTTGCCCTGACCACTCCTTTTAAAACATTCATTGAAACCTACAGTGTCTCCAGTCAAAGCATTTAATCATGACCTTGTGTGGCTCAACGTCAAGGTTTTTAGCTTGATCATATTCCTGTGAAGCTCCTTAGGATAATTGCAAGGCACTATGCTTTGGCAATAAGTTAAAGGTGCCAAATTAAAGTGGTTGTGACTAGGATACAGTTGGTACACTTCTATATGGCATGTCACCAGGCTATTGTTACCTCAGTGGCACAGTGGTGCCTGACCTTCTCCTCACCTGCCATCCACACAGATTTCCAGCTGGGGTCAATGGATGCCAATCCAAGAATGAAGGTAATAAAAAAAAAGTTGGACTGGGTGATGGTGTGCGTTTCAAAGTAACTGGATGATGTGATCGGTAGTGTACAGCTTGTTAGGAGCATTAATGGTAATGTAGTTGGATGGCTTCCGCAAAAGGAAAGTGTTGCAGAGCTGTGCCGAAGGGTGGGTTGGATGATATTCCATGGCTCTTCAGGAGCTAGCACAAGCACAGTGGGCAGATCGGCCTCATTCTATGTTATCTGATATTCCTGTCTACAAACTGAGGATGCTGAGGCCATTTGTGGCTTTGCTACTGCCCCAGCTGATTTAAAACAGAGCAGATGTGCATGCTTTAATAGACCAGAATATATTCACCATTTACTGTGCAGAGCCACTGGATGGATTTCATAGGCTGCTATTCAGCTGAACACTTAAGATTTTTTGGTGATGAGTCTCCTGTTATCAGTGATCCTAACCATTTGTACCTCAAAACACTTGGGTAGGTTTTCAATGGGAATGAAATGGAGAGGTTTCTCATTTACAGAGGATACGCAGCACAGACAGACCATTCTGCCCTTTAACTGGATGGGCCTGGGGTTGAAGACTGGGTCTGTTTAACTTTAACAGCTCTACCCCCAGGTGGGGTAGATAATTATTGAATTGGCTGAACTCCTGGAGAGAGGGTGGTTGTGTGGGGTAGTGACCAAGCAAAACTGCATGGCTGTTTAATGCTATTTGCATTCTTACTCTTAAATCTTTGATGCCCAGAATCTGAAATGCTTAGTTTTCTCTCAGCAATGCGGAAATAAGGTAGTACTTGGTCTGTGTTTTCAGTTCTCACACTCAGACTGGGTTTCATTAATTTCCTTCTCTTCACCACTGGGGCACACTGTCTGTCGCTTTGCATCGGTGTATCTGGGAATCTTAGGATGTGGACAATGTTTGCACGTGGCATAGGTTCTGTTGAAGAGCCCCTCCCATTCCCAATGTTCAGTGCACAGCAAGAGAGGATTCTAGCTTGTATTTGATTCACTTCAGTTAGTTTTGAAGTTTCATTTTACTTCGATTCCTCCATTTCTTGGGGTTAAGGATTAAGTGTATCCACTGCAGTTTTGAGTTGCCTGTGGGAGGATACTTCAAATATGGAGAGGCCATGTGTGGGGAGGCAGTAAGGGGTTAAATTCAAAGATGATCAGAGGCTAGCCCTGATGCATCTGCTCCACCATCCTTCCTCCTCCTGCCCTTTTCAGCTGCTGGTTAGTGGCCCAGTGTCGTAGCATGTAGGGCCGCTGCCTCAAATCTCCAGAGACCCCAGTTGGATCCTAACCTCAGGTGCTGTCTTGAGTGGATTTCGCATGGATTTCCCTCAGGTGCTCTAGTTTCTTCTGACATCCCAAAGATGTGCCGGTCAGTGGGTTAATTGGCTGTTGTATGTTGCCCCTCGTGTGTGGCTATAGCTGAGTGGTAGAATCCGAGGAGAGTTGATAGGAATGCAGGGAGAATGAAATGGGATTTGTGTAAGTGAATGGTTGTCATGGACTCAGAGGGCCGAAGGGCCTGTTTTAATGCTGAATGACTTATAATTGTCATCACCAAATGCCATCCTCGCTCTGTACAGTCATGCTGCGTTCCCCGCACCCAGTACTGTTCAGCTTCAGGAGATCGTGATCTCTCAGTGCTCTGTGTTGGTGGGTCCCTGACTGGCGGAAGTGACAGAGCTTCACCCAGTACCATTTTATGTCTTGTGTATACAACAATCCTAACAGTAGACCCAGAGTTAAGTTGTGGTTGATAAATTAGTCAGCTAAGGTTGGGGAGTGATGAGGATTATGGTTTATCAAATATGAGGAGGCATAATTTTAAGGTAATAGGTGTAAAGTATAGGGGGGAGATGTCAAGAGGTCAGTTCTTTACACAGAGTGGTGGGTGTGTGGAATGCCCTGCTGGGGAGGGGGGGTGCGTTGTGGTAGAGGCAGAAACATTAGGAACATTTAAGAGACTCTTAGTCTGGTGGATGATAGAAAAGTGAAGGGCTGCATACTGTCGGAGGGAAGGGTTGGGTTGATTGTAGAATAGGTTAAAGGTCGGCAGAACATTGTGGGCTGAAGGGGCTGTAGTGCTCCATGTTCAAAGTTAAACTAATGAGAAATTCTGCTCTCTCTTATCCAGTGTATTGTTGTTGACTGAATGCTGGCTGTTTTGTATTGCATGGAGTCCATCTGTTGCCACGTTGGTGGAATTTGCACACAATCACCCTTGTAAAACACACCATGTGGAACTGCATATGCCGCCTTGCATATTTGCCCTCTGGAAATATTTCCGAGTGTGTGTGCACACGCTCATTAACTTAGTACTCAGTGCTTTGTCATGCCAGCAAATACTCTCTTCAAATAAAGATTAATGGATGAATTTTGCACCAAGAATCGTTGCTGATTTGAATTCCCTCTTCCATCTGTCTGCCCCAAGTTGCTGCCATTGAGTCCAGATGATCTGAATAGCTTGGCAAAGTGCTCACGGCATGATAAGTCATTGGGTATCTTGTTTGCATCTCACCATTTTCTAATTTGACTTTGGGTTCAGAAATTAGATTACAAAATGCTGGTAGAGGTGGGGATCTCAGCAGCACAGGCAGCATTGGAGAAGAGAGAATTTTTTTTTAAAAAAAGCATTACATTTGAAATCTGCTCTGGAGAGTGGGGGATGATAGTCTCCTTACAATCTCACAATCAAAGGTTCATTTATTATCAAAGTACATATCCATATACAACTCTGAAATTTGTTTTCTCCAGATAGCCACAAAACAAAGAAAGAACATGAAAGTCATTCAGAAAGAAACATCAAACCCACCTCCCTCCGCACAAAACTGAACAAGAGCATCAACCCCCCCCCAAAAGAACCCCTCCCCTGCACAAAAAAAACGAACAGAACATCAATCCCCAAACCCTCTTCCCTCGCACAACAAAATGGAAAAGGAACAGGTGATTTAAAAAAATACAGAATATAAAAACCATAAGTCTGGAAAAAGTCCACAGTCCATAAATGCAGAACTAGGATACCATCCTCTGATATCACTGACATTCATCAAAAGAGATACTCACTACACAAACGCAGAGAGGCCTACCTGCCTGCCACAGCGTGTCGCAGAGTGATAGGCTGCTCACAGGCTGCTCTGCAGCAATCAAAAGAAAAGCAGTTGGTGTTGAACTCTCACTTGCCTTCCACATTCGCCTCAATGTCTCAACCTTCCTTGATGCTTTAGTTGGTGATTAATGGATGCAGAAAATGCTGGAAACACTCAGCAGATCAGGACTTTGACCTGAAGCATTAACAGTCCCTACTTCCACAGATACTGCCTAATCTGCTGAGTGTTTCCAGAATCTTCAATTTTTTGACTTTGCACATACAGCTTCTGTGTTCTCTGGGAACCCAGAGGCATTCATTTAATCTTGTGTGCTAAATTTAGAACCATCTTCAAAATCAAACTGCTGCTTAACCATGAACACAAGGTTAAGTTGGTGTGTGACAGGTCAACAACACCTTGTATGGACTTGATAGACAAAAACAAAATATCAGTTGTAATCATCAATTAGAGTCCATCCTTGTCCAGTTTGTGTGACGTATAAACTGCCAAGGTCTAGTTTTATAAATGCCTTGTTCAGAGTTCAAATGCTCAATGCAAATTTATCAAAGTACACACATGTCGCTGTATACTACCCTGTAGAGCAAAGAAATACAATATAATCAATGACAAATTATACACATAAACAAAGAAACACAAGAGAATGCTGGAGGAACTCATCAGCTCAGGCAGCACCTATGGAAAAGAATAAACAGTTAATATTTATTCTTCTTCAGGACCTGAAGAAGGGTCTTGGCCTAAAACATCAACTGTTCATTCTTCTCCATAGATGCTGCCGGACCTGCTGAGTTCCAGCATTTCAGAAACAGAAAACCTACAGCACAATACAGGCCCTTCGGCCCTCAAAGCTGTGCTGAACATGTCCTTACCTGAGAAATTACCCAGGGTTACCCATAGCCCTCTATTTTTCTGAGGTCCGTATACCTGTCCAGGAGTCTCTTAAAAAACCCTATCGTATCCGCCTCCACCACCGTCGCCGGCAGCCCATTCCATGTACTCATCACTCTCTGCGTATTTAAAAAAAAAACTTACCCCTGACATCTCCTCTGTACCTACTTCCAAGCACCTTAAAACTGTGCCCTCACATGCTAGCCATTTCCGTCCTGGGAAAAAGCCTCTGACTATCCACACGATCAATGCCTCTCATCATCTTATACAGCTCGATCAGGTCACCTCTCATCCTCCGTTGCTTCAAGGGAAAAAAAGCCAAGTTCACTCAACCTATTCTCTCCATTTCCAGGCATGCTCTCCAGTCCAGGCAACATCCTTGTAAATCTCCTCTGCGCCCTTTCTATGGTTTCCACATCCTTCCTGTAGTGAGGTGACCAGAACTGAGCAGAGTACTCCAAGTGGGGTCTGACCAGGGTCCTATATAGCTGCAACATTACCTCTCTGCGCCTAAACTCAATCCCACAATTGATGAAGGCCAATGCACCATATGCTTTCTTAACCACAGAGTCAACCTACACATTTTGTGTGTGTTGCTCTGGATTTCCAGCATCTTCAGATTTTCTCATGTTTCGACATAAACAAAGACTGACAAACAGCTAATGTACAAAAGAAGAACAGTGCAAGTACAAAAAAATACTGAGAGTTGTAGAGTCCTTGAAAGTGAGTTCATAGGTTGTGGTGATCGTGTGTTCAGCGTTGAAGTGGGTGAAGTTATCCACTCTGGTTCAGGAGCCTGATGACTGTTCCTGAACCTGGTGGTGTGGGACTGAAGACTCCTGTACCTCCTGCCCAATGATGGTAGCAAGAAGACAGCATAGCCTGGATAATGGGCCTTCTCTTGCCAGTGGAAATAACCATTCTCTAGAATCAGGTTTAATATCACTGGCATGCATCATGAAATTTGCTGTTTAGTGGCAGCAGTAGTGCAAAAAAAAAGGAGGTAGTTCATTGTCCATTCAGAAATCTGATGGCGAAGGAGAAGAATTTTCCTAAGACATTAAGTGTGTGTTTTCATGCTCCTGTACCACCTCCTTGATGGTAGCAATGAGAAGAGGGTATGTCCTGGGTGATGGGTCCTTCATGATGGATGTTACCTTTTTGAGGCCTTGCCATTTGAAGGTGTCCTCAGTGCTGGGAAGGGTAGTTCCCATGATGGAGCTGGTTGAGTTTACAACATTCTTCAGCTTTTTCCACTCCTGTGCAGTGACCCCTCCATACCAGGCGGTGGTGCAATCAGTTAGAATGGTCTTCATCATACATCTGTAGAAATTTGCAAGAGCCTTTTGTAACATACCAAGTCTCCTCAACGTCCTAATGAAATATAACCACTGTTGTGCTGCCTTTGTAATTGCATCAATGTGTTGGGCCCAGGATAGATCTGAAGAGATGCTGACACTCAGAAACATGAAACTGCTCACCTCTTCTACTGCTAATGGTTTGATGAGGACTGGGTGTGTGTTCCCTCAAGAACTTCTTTCTGAAGTCCACGATTAACTCCTTGGTCTTACTGACATTGAGTGCATGGTTGTTGCTGTGGCACCATTCAACCAGACGATCTATCTCACTCATATACACCTCATTGTCACCATCTGAAATTCAATAATAGTTGTGGCTTCAGCAAATTTATAGATGGAGTTTGAGCTATGCCTACCCACACAGTCATCAGTGTAGAGAGAGTACAGTGGGTTAAGCATGCATCCTTGAGGTGCACCAGTGTGGATTGTCAGCAAGGAGGTGTTATTACCAGTCTGCACTGACTGGCCTCCCATTAAGGAAGTCAAGGATCCAGTTTCAGAGGGAGGTAAAGAAGTGTAGATTTTGGAGCTTGTTGATTAGAACTGAGGGTAAGATGGTGCTAGACGCTTGTGTATAATATAATTTAACGCATCTTAAACAACTCTAATTCACATTCTTATAAAAACCAGTCTATGCAAGCTTGTCCTTCCAAATTCTATCCCACTGTAGCTGTCCAATTTCTATCATCCCACACAGATACTTGAGGTGTATGGAACTGGCATAACTTCTACAATTGTGCACACTTTGCTCAGTCTTGGTAATCTTGCCACTGAGTTGGAAAGTTGTTGCAAAGATCTGGTGGTGCTAACAAAAGATAGGAACACAAGAAAATACGAAATAGGAGCAGGAGTAGGCCATCTGGTCTGTCGAGCCTGCTCTGCCATTCAATAAGATCATGGCTTATTCAGTAATATCATCTCCACCTACTTGCCTTTTTCCCCCATAACCCTTAATTCCCCTACTATGCAAAAAAAGGTCAATTTTCCCATAATCTTGGCTGGTATTAAGTTCACAACAAGAGCTAAAATCATTATGTAGAGCCTGTTTTCTTCTCCAAGTGTGTGCAAAATGTCACGCTGACACACGTCCAATCTATCCATGTTTTGGCTGCTGCTAAAATGCTTGGGATCTTACCTGCCTCTTGCTTGTGTGTGTGAAACCCAGGCACAGTCCTGGAATGCTTTTTAGTGTGGGGATGGGAGAGCAGGGCTTCCTTTCAATTCAATATGGGGCTACTTTACTCTGGATTCTTAAGTGGTCATTACCCACATAAAGTAAGGTGAAATGTTTCTTATAAGATGGTTCAAAATGTAGCCCCAGGGAGCTAGAGAGAGTTCCTAGCTCTATTCTGCTTGTAATTTCTCTGCTGCATAGGTTACCACCTCTCTCACACCGGCATTTGAATCACCAAAGCGTAGAAGGCCATGGATCCAGTGCTGATAATTGGGATTACTATAGATGGGTACTTCATGGTCAACATTTCACCTGTTGGGCCGAAGGGCCTTTGCCATTTGACTCTGTGACCAATTTGGCAAAGCAGTCAGATGTTCTCCTAATAAAATGCCTGAACTACCTGTGGAACTATGGCTAATTTACACTCGCATTGTAAACACGAGATTCTGTAGATGCTGGAAATCCATTGCAACACACACACACACACAATGCTGGAGGAACTCAGCAGGTCAGGCAGCATCTATGGAAATGAATAAACAGTCCTGATGAAGAGTCTCGGCCCGAAATGTTGACTTTTTATTCATTTCCATAACATGCCTGACATGCTGAGTTCCTCCAGCACTGTGTGTGTTATACTCCTATTGGTTGCTGTTTTAAAAACATTTCCTTTGATTTCTTTATTTTGATTGTCACAATGTACTAGCTGGTTCTGGTCAGAAGTAAGATTTACAAAGTGAATTTCTCAGACTGCATCTTTTTAATATATAGTATTTTAAAATATATAGTAATTCTGTTTTTGCATGATTTTTAATCTATTCAATATATGTATACTGTAATTGATTTACTAGTTTATTATTATTATATTTTTCTTCTATATTATGTATTGCTTTGAATTACTGCTGCTAAGTTAACAAATTTCACATCAAATGCCGGTGATAATAAACCTGATTCTGATTCCTATCAAAAGAATAATAAGCCTTTTTTTTTTGTTAGCTGGTCCAAGGACAAGAAGAAGAAATTGTTTCTTTTCACATTTTTAATAATTTGTCATCTGCTTGGTGGGTCAGGACTTTCCATGCTTGACTATTTTTCCTCCTTTTATATTTTCCAGCAGTCAATACCAAGTTCTCCATCAGAATCTGTATCCGGTTTGTCCATGTTGAGTACCACCTGTGGAAGAGCAGGACAAGTTGCACCAACCTCCACAGGCATTCCCCAGGTCCAATATGACTTGCCGACAGGGTCCACCTCAGGAATGTTTCAGTTTTGGAGCAATGATGCATTGGGGAGTTCTCACACAATGTCGTTCAGTCCTCCAAAGACTCAATATGCGCTTGGGACTGTGCCATCAGCACTGGCATCACGGGAGCTTTCCCTGACCCCTCCAGCAGAATCGGTCTACACTTTTGAGTTATCTGCTGTGAAGATCTTGGCAACTTCAGTTTCTGAAGGCTCAGCTTACTCCTACCCAGAAGCTAACGGAATCACTCAGAACTTCCCCAACTTTATTCCTAGTTCTTCAGCCTTGCCGAACAGACATGTGTCACCCAGTCACCCGGAAGAAATCCCATGGTGGAGTGTGCAACAGCCCAGTCCTGTCATTCCACATCATCTCCCCTTTGGAAAGGCCATGGTCTTGGGTCATCAAAGCCAGCTTTCATCTGCATTCCTTCAGACCTCTTCAAAAAGTCTTCTGAACTGTGCCCGACGTTGTAGGAGATGTAGGTGTCCTAACTGTCAGTCTCCAGGCACTAATGGAGACCAAGGTAAGAAACAGCATATCTGCCATATTCCTGGCTGTGGCAAAGTCTATGGAAAGACCTCCCACCTAAAGGCCCACCTAAGGTGGCATGCTGGGGAACGTCCCTTTGTATGCAACTGGCTCTTTTGTGGGAAGAGTTTCACCAGGTCTGATGAGTTGCAACGACATCTGAGAACTCACACGGGTGAGAAACGCTTCTGCTGTCCGGAATGCGGCAAGAGGTTCATGAGGAGCGACCACCTCTCCAAGCATATCAAAACCCATCAAAATAAACGGGTGAAACACCATGGCATGAGTTTGGGAAACATTAAGCAGGAGTAAGGAAGAAGGCAGAGCTTTCCTGTAGGACCAATGAATAAGTTCTTGAGATGGTGTGGGATTTTAGTTTTACAGACCGGGAAGGTCCAAGCTTATATGCCTGGTCTGTGGATGATCTGATCTCAGCATGGGTAGTAATACTGAACCTGATCTTGGGTGTCTTGGGTTGGGGAAGGGAAATGTCAACGAGGGGTCCCAGGCAAGGAGCCTTTCTGTATGTAGCGAGTGTTAGGGAAGAGCTCACATGTAATGTCTGCTCACATCCCTACCCTGCTCCAATGGTTAAATATTCTTTGGCTTCACTTGGCCAGGTGAAGTTCTGGATGCAGAATGTACCCCTCGCATTAGTAACCACTTCTGAGAGAAAGGGGGTTGGGTGGGGGATGGTGGTGGGAAGGATTATTCAAGGCAAAGATGTAACAAAAAAATGAAGGGTAAAAATCAAGCCGAAATAAAGATTTGGACAGTGCAAGTTATGAAAAGAAAGTGAGGAAATACAAGTACTTTAGGCTGAAAGAGGGAAGTGTAAAAAAAAGTCTCAATGGAAATTAAACCTGGTGATTGGAAGAATATTCTATACGCAAGTGATTTGGAAGAAGCTATAAGTGATGGGCACCTTTTAATGAAGAGTGGTTGAAGGAAAAAGTCATGAATGAAAGGCAGCAAAATGCACTTTGAAGTTTGTATCCAATAAAGTATCAATTACAAACATCTCTATTCTGTTGGAACCTCTGTCCTGCATGTGACTGTGAGAGCTTTTGATTTTTTTAAGGAAAAGACCACCCTTGTCCTCTGCTGTATCCTTGGACAATGTTCCTGGAAATTATGAGCATCTTTTTTTCCCAAAAGGACCAGGTTTGGCTGAGATTTTATGCATTGAGTTTTCTTGTACATTTACCTGAAGAAAAGATTTAAGGTTTGGCTTTACTCTTCATTTTTTTTGACAGACTGTCTAACACTGTTTAAATTGACAAATGTATGCCTCATAAGGTGTGTCAATAAAAGAAACAAATCATTTCTGCAACTTGCCTGTAATTTAAAATTTATAATAATGGTGCATTATTGGAAAAGCAGTTCAGATTCTTTAACCTGATACTGGACAATGTCATAGCAGGGACTGAACCCCAACTAATGCAATTTGCTGAATTACCTGATCACACTTCATGCATTCACTAGAAAAATTTATATTAAAGAAATGAGAGTATTTGAATTGGCTCTGGCACCAGTGGGCTAGGAGAGGAGGACTAAGACCTTCATAGTAACCCCCAACAACTAAGTCAGCAGCTTTACTTCACCGTTTACAATGGCCTATCACAAAATGGTTTAGCCAGCCTATGTTGTGCATCGGTAACATGGTAGTGTGTAGTGATTAGCATAACGCTTTCACAGAGCAAGTGACCTGGGTTCAATTCCTGCCACTATCTGTATGGAGTTTGTACATTTTTCCTGTGATCGGGATTTCTCCGGGTTCTCCAGTTTCCTCGCACATTCTAAAGATTTAAGGGTTTGTAGGTTAATTGGTGACATGGGTGTGATTGAGTGGCACAGGCTTGTTGGGTCGGAAGGGCCTGTTACCGTGCTGTATCTCCAATTTTTAAAAAACTCTGCCGGAAAGCAGCCCATTCACACCGAGAGGAACATCCATACTTGCGTCATTCTACAGATGTGCAGTAGTGAGCATCCTAACATGCTGCATCGCTGCTTGGTACGGAAACTGTACTGTAGTGGACAGGCTCTACAACAGGTAGCCGAAACTGCCCAACATATCACTGGCACCAGCTTACCCATCATCAAGGACATGTATACAGAAAGCTGCCAGTAACTTAATGAAGGATCCCACCCACCCTTCTCATGGACTGTTTATCCCACTCCCATCGGGGACCACCAGACTCAAAAGCACTTACTTTCCCCAAGCAGTAAGGCTGATTAGCAGCTCCACTCACTGACTCCACCACTATTATTTCCTGTCAGTCACCTTGTGTACAGTCTAGTGTCACCTTATGGACGTACAATCAATCTGTGTAAATAAGCTATCTTGTGTATTTATGTTTATTGTTTTATTATTGTGTTCTTTATCTTTTGTGTTTTTGTTTGTGCTGCATCCAATCCAGGGAAACAATTATTTCGTTCTCTTTACACTTGTGTACAGGAAATGACATTAAAGAATCTTGATATTATTCGAACAATGGAGTGGCAGGGGTATTGTTTAAATGTACTGAGGGCTGACTTCCTGAGCAAAGCAGCCCAAAAGTAAGCAAGAAGTGGCTGACTTTTAAAGTTGAGGAAGCAAGACAGTACTAGAGTCACATAATTGTACAGGATGGAAATGAGTCATTTGGCCCAACTCATCCATGCTCTCTCTAGCACTTGGCTATGTAGCCTTTTATCCCTAGGTGATTCAAGTTCATCTCAACATGCTGTCAGCTACCCAGCTTCAACCATTCTGTGAATTTCAGGTACTTGGCACTCCAATCCCCTCTAAGTCTCTTTTCAACATTCAGGCACAGGATGTCCCAATGCTTCTACATTCTACTGAGAAGTGACATCTCCATGGGAAGAGTAATCCAATCCTGGCTAACTGGAAAGATTATGGATCGTAACTATTAAAAGATAAGTCTTGTAATCATAGAGTCAGATAGTGGTACAGCTCTCCTGCCTGAATCATCCATGCTGACAAGGTGCCAATTGACATTAATCCCATATTCCTGTACTTGGTCTTGTATCTCTCTATTCCTTTCCTACCCACATATCTGTCCAGATTTATTCAATTGCTGTGATTTTATCTACCTGTACCAACTCCACCAGCAGCTTCAAAAACAAGAGAAAATCTGCAGATGCTGGAAATCTAAGCAACACACACAAAATGCTAGAGGAACTCAGCAGGCCAGGCAGCATCTATGGGGGGGGAAATGTACAGTTGATGTTTTGGGCCGAAGCTGAAACATCCGAGTGCACTTTTTTCCATGGATGCTGCCTGGCCTGTTGCATTCCGCCAGCATTTTGTGTGTGTTCCATTGGCAGCTTGCTATTTATTTGCATATATAACCCCACTGACTATTTGGAAGCCAATAGTAAAGCTCCATCAAAGAGATTGTCCATTTCTTATTTCTGAGTTCTAACTATTTAGCCTCACTTGCTGATCCCTCCATCCTCCCTGAGTACTGCTATAGGACTCTCATTGATAAAAGAGCAACACCTCCTCCCCTTTCAGAATCCCCTCTATTACACCTGAAGATGCTGTACCCAGGAACATTTAGCTGCCATTCCTGCCCTTCGCTAGCCACACTTCTGTGATTATCACGATCCCATGCGAGCTCCACATTGCCAAGAGTAGCAATCTTGAGAACTAGGAGTTTTAGAAACCAGGAAAAGATGAACGAAGTGTTTATCAAGATGGGTAAGATGGAGAGCAAATTAGAAAGAATTGTGCAAAATATTTGAGTCTCACCAATTCAGTTGGCGCTGGCAATATACACTGATGTTTTGCGGGCAGCTCACAAAGCTACTACATATTCTATGAGGTATAATTCTGAACCATGGTCACTGCAATCCTCACCCTGTAATTTCCCTTTAAGAGCTGTCTAAACAAACTAGCGATTGTTGCATTCTCCTGAAGCATTTGGTGAATTTGACTCTCAAGAATGCAGGTACAGCCAGGGTGGCTGTCGCTGGGCAGGGTGGTGGGAGGTGGAGCATTGCATTGAAGCCTGAGAGCAGAAAACAAACCCGTGTTCAGGTCCACTACTCCGCATTGAGCCAGATTAAAATCATAAGAGGCCTAGAATGGAAAACAAACTGTTGTTCAGTGCCATCTGCCTACTTGACCCGTCTTCACCACCTTGCCACTACCATGGTGCAGAGGTCTTGGGTCCCATGCCGCCAGATTCAGGAACAGTTGTGCCCCTGGACCGTCTTCACTTGCCTCGGTGCCGAACGGACTCCACAGTCATGGACTCACTTTCAGGGACTCTGCGGCTCATGTTCTATGCATCTGTTTACATCTACAAGTTCAAGTTTAATTATCATTCAACTATACATGAATACAGCCAAATGAAGCAGTGTTCCTCCAGGGGCCAAGTTACAAAATATAGTACCAACGGTCATACACAGCACAAGGCATGTATAAGATGGCAAGTAAACATACAGTCACACAAAATAAATGGATGGTGCAGGGGTGTTATCGGCAAGAACAAGCAGTTCTCAGCAGTCTGCAGATAAACATATACACACATGCACACAATCCAGCTTGTCTTCCACCGAGTGAACACTGGAAGGAGCACTCAATCCCAGCATTGATGCCATGCTATACTACTCTGGCATCTCTCCTGGACTGCTGCATCAGGAAACCTGCAGCTTGAGGCTTAGTCCTCGCCTCAGCCGAGACCATGCAGCTCCCCCACTGTCAATCTCCCCACTAAACAAGGGAAACGGTCGTGCCGTATTTTATATTAGCACTGTCCAACAGGATCATGCAAATACAAGAGAAAAATCCAAGACAACCACTCACTGTTAAGACTGCATACTGCCTTCGCACACCTATTTTGATGCCGTTGTAGTGTGCAGTACACAGTCTGCACCAAATCTAGCTCTTTCGCCAATGAGCAGCTCAGTGCAGTACTTGAAGTTCTCAATGTCCAGCATTGTCTTGTGATCATAAAAAAGACAAAAACACCTTTGGTTGGGCCCAAGGATATCGCTGTGTATGAATGCGCCACCCTCTTACCTTTTTTTTTACTATTTGTGTGACTTGTCCCCTTTTGCACATTGGATATTTGGAGGTCTTTATTATGTGTGGTTTATTGTTAAATCTGTTGTATGTTTTTGTTTTCTGGGTGCCTGTAAGAAAGTGAATCTCAAGGTTTAGTATGGTATACATACTTTGATAATAAATTTGAACTTTGAAGAGGCCAAATAAATTAAAATAGGAAATAAGAAAATGGCTGAGATTAAAATTCTGATTTGATGGAGAATGGACGTGAAAGCACAGAGGAACATCTGGAGAAATTTCTGAAATGCTCGTTCGCTGCTGTCATTACTGTGTGGTCGGGAATCTTTTGGAGGGTCGGCCTCAAAATCCCTGGCTTTGCCTACTGTTGGCGACCGAGGTTGAGGTCGAATCGTTTGGACAGAGATGACGGTGTCGGAGAGCTGATCAGATCTTGAAGTTTTCGGATGACTCAGAGTCGGACTGTGGTCGGCATGGCAGAGAGAGTTCTTCCTTCTTCCATCTGCGTGAGATGTGGGACATTTGAGAGACTTTGAACTTTTACTGTGCTCATGGACTTCATCAAGTTATGGTATTGTTGCACTGTTGTAACTATGTGTTTATAATTATGTAGTTTTGTCAGTTTTTCAGTCTTGGTCTGTCCTGTGTTTTGTGATATCACACCGGAGAAAATATTGTATCATTTCTTAATGCATGCATTACTAAATGACAATAAAAGAGGACTACGTGTCTTCATAATCTTAAAAAAAACAAATATTTTGCATTTGTGTTCTCAATAGAACACAGAAATACTGCAGAACCAATGTGATAAATATTAGTAAAAAGGAAGTTCCAAAGATATTAAAAGCTGACAAATCCCCTAGACCTGATAGCCCAAATCGCTAAATTCTGGAGCAGACCCAGTGTGCTGCAAGGTTGAACGTGTAATACCAATATTCAATAAGAGAAAATGAGCTAAAATAGGGAATAGTAGATCACATAACCTGTCATCAGTTGGTGGGAAGATGCTGTTTTTTTTTAAGATACAATAACAGAGCACTTAGAAGATGATGAATCAGGTTTATTATCACGCACATATGTCATGAAATTTGTTGTTTTACAGCAGCAGTGTTTTACATAAAAATTACTATAAATTACAATATATATATATATGATACATGAAGAATAATCCCCTTGAAACTAATCAATAAGTTCCAAGATCTAAATCTCAATATCTCCTTATGCAAATGGATCCTTGATTTCCTCACTTGCAGACCCCAGTCAGTTCAGATTGGCAACAGCATCTCCTCCATGATCTCTATCAGCACAGATGCACCACAAAACTATTTGCTTAGCCCCCTATTCTACTCACTTTACACTTATAACCGTCAGGCTAAGTTCAGCTCCAATGCCTTATTGAAATTTGCTGATGCCACCTCTGTTGTTGGCTGAATCAAAGGTGGTGACAAATCAACATATAGGAAGAAGATTGAAAATCTGGTTGAATGGTGCCACAACAACAGCCTCTCACTCAATATCAGCAAAACCAAAGAGCTGATTATAGACAACAGGAGAAGGAAATCGGAGGTCCGTGAACCAGTCGTTATTAGAGGATCATAGGTGGAGAGGGTCAGTAACTTTAAATTCCTTTCATTTCTGAGGATCTGTAGTGGGTCCAGTACGTAAGTGCCATTGCAAAGAAGACACAGCAGCACCTCTACTCTCTTAGAAGTTTGCACAGATTTGGCATGTCATCTAAAACTTTGACAAACCTCTAATAATGTGCAGAGGAGAGTATCCTGATTGATTGCATCATGGCCTGGTATGGAAACACCAATGCCCTTGAATAGAAGGGCCTACAAAACGTAAGTGGATACAACCCTGTCCATCACAGGTAAAACCCTCCCCACCATTGAGCACATCCACATGGAGTGCTACAACAAGAAAGCAGCATCCATCATCGATGACCCCCTCTGTACATTCTTCTTGCTGCTGCCATTGGGAAGGAGGTGCAGGAGCCTCAAGTCCGACACCACCAGGTTCAGACCATAAGATATAGGAGCAGAATTAGGCTATTTGGCCCATCAAGTCTGCTCCGCCATTTTATCATGGCTGATCCAATTTTCCTCAGCCTCAATCTTCCTGCCTTCTACCTGTATCCCTTCATGCCCTGACTAATTAGGGATCTATCAATCTCTGCCTTTAATATATCCAATGATTTGGTATCCACAGCCACCTGTGGCAACAAATTCCACAAATTCACTGCCCTCTGAAGAAATTCCTTTTCATCAAAGTTGCTGGTGAACACAGCAGGCCAGGCAGCATCTCTAGGAAGAGGTACAGTCGACGTTTCGGGCCGAGACCCTTCGTCAGGACTAACTGAAAGAGTTAGTAAGAGATTTGAAAGTTGGAGGGGGAGGGGGAGATGCAAAATGATAGGAGAAGACAGGAGGGGGAGGGATAGAGCCAAGAGCTGGACAGGTGATTGGCAAAAGGGGATATGAGAGGATCATGGGACAGGAGGTCCAGGGAGAAGGAAAACCGGGGGAGGGGGGAAAACCCAGAGGATGGGCAAGGGGTATAGTGAGAGGGACAGAGGGAGAAAAAGGAGAGAGAGAGAAAGAATGTGTGTATAAAAATAAATAACGGATGGGGTACGAGGGGGAGGTGGGGCATTAGCGGAAGTTAGAGAAGTCAATGTTCATGCCATCAGGTTGGAGGCTACCCAGACGGAATATAAGGTGTTGTTCCTCCAACCTGAGTGTGGCTTCATCTTTACAGTGGAGGAGGCCGTGGATAGACATATCGGAATGGGACGTGAAATTAAAATGTGCGGCCACTGGGAGATCCTGCGGCGGTCAGAGCGTAGGTGTTCAGCGAAACGATCTCCCAGTCTGCGTCGGGTCTCGCCAATATATAGAAGGCCGCATCGGGAGCACCGGACGCAGTATATCACCCCAGCCGACTCACAGGTGAAGTGTCGCCTCACCTGGAAGGACTGTCTGGGGCCCTGAATGGTGGTAAGGGAGGAAGTGTAAGGGCATGTGTAGCACTTGTTCCGCTTACACGGATAAGTGCCAGGAGGGAGATCAGTGGGGAGGGCTGGGGGTGGGGGGGGGGGGACGAATGGACAAGGGAGTCGCGTGGGAGCGATCCCTGCGGAAAGCTGTGGGGGGGGGGCGGGAGGGAAAGATGTGCTTAGTGGTGGGATCCCGTTGGAGGTGGCGGAAGTTACGGAGAATAATATGTTGGACCCGGAGGCTGGTGGGGTGGTAGGTGAGTACAAGGGGAACCCTGTTCTTGTGGGGAGGCGGGAGGATGGAGTGAGAGCAGATGTACGTGAAATGGGGGAGATGCGTTTAAGAGCAGAGTTGATAGTGGAGGAAGGGAAGCCCCTTTCTTTGGAAAAGGAGGACATCTCCCTCGTCCTGGAATGAAAAGCCTCCTCCTGAGAGCAGATGCGGCGGAGACGGAGGAATTGCGATAAGGGGATGGCATTTTTGCAAAAGACAGGGTGAGAAGAGGAATAGTCCAGATAGCTGTGAGAGTCAGTAGGCTTATAGTAGACATCAGTAGATAAGCTGTCTCCAGAAATAGAGACAGAAAGATCTAGAAAGGGGAGGGAGGTGTCGGAAATGGACCAGGTAAATTTGAGGGCAGGGTGAAAGTTGGAGGCAAAGTTAATGAAGTCAACGAGCTCAGCATGCGTGCAGGAAGCAGCGCCAATGCAGTCGTCGATGTAGCGAAGGAAAAGTGGGGGGCAGATACCAGAATAGGCACGGAACATAGATTGTTCCACAAAGCCAACAGAAAGGCAGGCATAGCTAGGACCCATACGGGTGCCCATAGCTACACCTTTAGTTTGGAGAAAGTGGGATGAGCCAAAGGAGAAATTATTGAGAGTAAGGACTAATTCCGCTGGACGGAGCAGAGTGGTGGTAGAGGGGAACTGATTAGGTCTGGAATCCAAAACGAAGCGGAGAGCTTTGAAACCTTCCTGATGGGGGATGGAAGTATATAGGGACTGGACATCCATGGTGAAAATAAAGTGCTGGGGGCCAGGGAACTTAAAATCATCGAAAAGTTTCAGAGCGTGAGAAGTGTCACGAACATAGGTAGGAACGGATTGAACAAGGGGGTATAAAACCTTGTCGAGGTATGCAGAAATGAGTTCGGTGGGGCAGGAGCAAGCTGAGACAATAGGTCCGCCAGGACAGGCAGGTTTGTGGATCTTGGGTAGGAGGTAGAAACGGGAATGCGAGGTGTGGGAACTATAAAGTTGGTAGCAGTGGATGGGAGATCCCCTGAGCGGATAAAGTCGGTGATGGTGTGGGAGACAATGGCCTGGTGCTCCTTAGTGGGGTCACATCGAGGGGTAAATAAGAGGAGGTATCCGCGAGTTGTCGCTGTGCCTCGGCAAGGTAGTTGTCAGTACGCCGGACTACTACAGCACCCCGTTTATCGACGGTTTTATAGTAAGGTTAGGATTAGTGCGGAGGGAGTGGAGAGCAGAGCGTTCGGAAGGAGTGAGGTTGGAATGGGGACAAGGTGCGGTGAAGTCGAGACGGTTGATGTCCCGTCGGCAGTTAGCAATAAAGAGATCCAGAGCTGGCAGAAGACCAGAGCGGGGTGTCCATGAGGGTTGAAGACGGGAGAAGGGGTCATCGGTGGGCGTGGAAGAGTCCTTGCCGAAGAAGTAGGCTCGGAGACGAGGACGGCGGAAGAAGAGTTCCGCGTCATGGCGAACGCCCCCCTCTGATCCCAGCTCTCATCCGTGCTCTGTCCTCAGTAAGGGCCTCACCTTTGTCCCCCTTCGGCCACACCTCGGCGAGTTCCGCGTTCCACCCCCTCTCCCACCCCACCGATGACTCGTCTCCAACCCTCCTCCTCTTCATGGACACCCCGCTCAGGTCTTCTGCCAGCTCGGGATCTCTTTATTACTAACTGCCGACGGGACATCAACCATCTCGACTTCACCGCACCTTGTTCCCATTCCAACCTCACTCCTTCCGAACGCTCTGCTCTCCACTCCCTCCGCACTAATCCTAACCTTACTATAAAACCCGCCGATAACAGGGGGTGCTGTAGTAATCTGGCGTACTGACAACTACCTTGCCGAGGCACAGCGACAACTCGTGGATACCTCCTCTTATTTACCCCTCGATCGTGACCCCACTAAGGAGCACCAGGCCATTGTCTCCCACACCATCACCGACTTTATCCGCTCAGGAGATCTCCCATCCACTGCTACCAACCTTACAGTTCCCACACCCCGCACTTCCCGTTTCTACCTCCTGCCCAAGATCCACAAACCTGCCTATCCTGGCAGACCTATTGTCTCAGCTTGCTCCTGCCCCACCGAACTCGTTTCTGCAAACCTCGACACGGTTTTATATTCCCTTGTTCAATCCCTTCCTACCTATGTTCGTGACACTTCTCACGCTCTTAAACGTTTTGATGATTTTACGTTCCCTGGCCCCCACCGCTTTATTTTCACCATGGATGTCCAGTCCCTATATACTTCCATCCCCCATCAGGAAGGTCTCAAAGCTCTCCGCTTCGTTTTGGATTCCAGAACAAACCAGTTCCCCTCTACCACCACTCTGCTCCATCTAGCGGAATTAGTCCTTACTCTCAATAATTTCTCCTTTGGCTCCTCCCACTTTCTCCAAACTAAAGGTGTAGCTATGGGCACCCGTATGGGTCCTAGCTATGCCTGCCTTTTTGTTGGCTTTGTGGAACAATCTATGTTCCGTGCCTATTCTGGTATCTGTCCCCCACTTTTCCTTCGCTACATCGACGACTGCATTGGCGCTGCTTCCTGCACGCATGCTGAGCTCGTTGACTTCATTAACTTTGCCTCCAACTTTCACCCTGCCCTCAAGTTTACCTGGTCCATTTCCGACACCTCCCTCCCCTTTCTAGATCTTTCTGTCTCTATTTCTGGAGACAGCTTATCTACTGATGTCTACTATAAGCCTACTGACTCTCACAGCTATCTGGACTATTCCTCTTCTCACCCTGTCTTTTGCAAAAATGCCATCCCCTTATCGCAATTCCTCCGTCTCCGCCGCATCTGCTCTCAGGAGGAGGCTTTTCATTTCAGGACGAGGGAGATGTCCTCCTTTTTTAAAGAAAGGGGCTTCCCTTCCTCCACCATCAACTCTGCTCTCAAACGCATCTCCCCCATTTCACGTACATCTGCTCTAACTCCATCCTCCCGCCACTCCACTAGGAACAGGGTTCCCCTTGTCCTCACCTACCACCCCACCAGCCTCCGGGTCCAACATATTACTCTCTGTAACTTCCGCCACCTCCAACGGGATCCCACCACTAAGCACATCTTCCCTCCGCCCCCCCCCCCCCGCTTTCCGCAGGGATCGCTCCCTACACGACTCCCTTGTCCATTCGTCCCCCCATCCCTCCCCACTGATCTCCCTCCCAGCACTTGTCCTTGTAAGCGGAACAAGTGCTACACATGCCCTTACACTTCCTCCCTCACCACCATTCAGGGCCCCAGACAGTCCTTCCAGGTGAGGCGACACTTCACCTGTGAGCCGGCTGGGGTGATATACTGCGTCCGGTGCTCCCGATGTGGCCTTCTATATATTAGCGAGACCCAACGCAGACTGGGAGATCGTTTTGCTGAACATCTATGCTCTGTCTGCCAGAGAAAGCAGGATCTCCCAGTGGCCACACATTTCAATTCCACGTCCCATTCCCATTCTGCTATGTCTATCCACGGCTCCGCTACTGTAAAGATGAAGCAACACTCAGGTTGGAGGAACAACACCTTATATTCCGTCTGGGAAGCCTCCAAGCTGATGGCATGAACATCGACTTCTCTAACTTCCGCTAATGCCCCACCTCCCCCTCGTACTCCATCTGTTATTTATTTTTATACATACATTCTTTCTCTCTCTCTTCTTTTTCTCCCTCTGTCCCTCTGACTATACCCCTTGCCCATCCTCTAGGTTCCCCCCCTCCCCCTTTTCTTTCTCCCTGGGCCTCCTGTCCCATGATCCTCTCATATCCCTTTTGCCAATCACCTGTCCAGCTCTTGGCTCCATCCCTCCCCCTCCTGTCTTATCCTATCATTTTGGATCTCCCCCTCCCCCTCCCACTTTCAAATCTCTTACTAGCTCCTCCTTCAGTTAGTCCTGACGAAGGGTCTTGGCCCGAAACATTGACTGTACCTCTTCCTAGAGATGCTGCTTGGCCTACTGTGTTCACCAGCAACTTTGATGTGTGTTGCTTGAATTTCCAGCATCTGCAGATTTGCTCGTGTTTGCGTTTTTAAATTCCTCTTCATCTTCGTTTCAAAAGGACGACCCTCTATTCTGAGGCTATGTCCTCTGGTCGAGACTCTCCCACCATAGGAAACATCCTCTCAGTATTAGTTGCCACTCTTCAACTATCAGTCTCCTGAACTAGTAAGGATTACTTCAGTCACCTCACACTGAATTGATACCACTTTAAGGACTCTGCAACTCATGTTCTCAGTCTGAATTATTTACCATTTATTATTATTTTATATGTATTTCAACAGTTTGTCTTTTTCATATTGAATGTCAGTTTTATGCGCAGTTTTTCATTGACTCTGTTGTATTTCATAGTTCTACTGTGAATGCCCACAAGACCCCTATCACCTCCGACGTGCCCTTTTCTCACTGTTACCATCCCGAAGGAGGCACACACTCAGCGATTCAGGAACAGCTTCTTTCTCTCTACCATCCGATTCCTAAATGGACATTGAAGCCATGAACACTACCTCACTACTTTTAATTTATTTGCACTACTTATTTTAACTATTATATGTAATTCACATCTTTCTCCTTCTATATTATCATGTATCACATTGTACTGCTGCTGTAAAGTTAACAAATGTCATGACATATGCCAGTGCTATTCAACCTGATTCTGATACGGTGACATACTGTACATGTGACATGATTGTAAATTTACTTTGAACTTTGAAACAAGCAAAATTAGTGAAGTAGTGTTTATGGGTTCATTGTCTGTTCATAAATCTGATGGTGGAAGTGAAGAAGCTGTTCCTGAAACATTGATTGTGGGTCTTCAAGCTCCTCCATCTCCTCTGATGGCAGTAATGAGAAAAGGGCACATCCTGGGTGGTGGGGATCCTTAATGATTGATGCTGCCTTTTTGAGGCATTGCTTTTGAAGATGTCCTCAGTGGTGGAGAGGCTAGTACCCATGATGGATCTGACTGAGTTTACAACCCTCTGCAGCTTTTTCCAATCCTGTGCAGTGGCCCCTCCATAACAGACATTGCTGCAACCAGTTTAAGTGCTCTCAACAGTACATCCTGGGATGCATCACTGTGGGGCATGTTATTTGCATCGTTGTGATGGAGATTAAGTAAGTATCAGACCAGAATTATTTTGTGACTAAGCACATCAAACATGGTCATGGGTTTAGCTGATCAACCAATAGGTGGCATATTTGTGTACTCAGAGAATCACAGCATTAGTTCTGGGTGTCTGGGATCTCTGTCACCTGAAGCTTTCAGACCATCTGTGTGAATTACTCTGTCCCAGCAAAAGTATCTGAAAAACATCACATGCAGATAATGTCAATTAGTAGCAAAACAGTATTAATGTTAGAAAGCATTGGGGATTGTTGGGAATGACAAGGAGAATAACAGAAAGATGGGGTGACAGAAAGAAGAACTAGAATTTATTCCTAAACCGAGTGTTTCTGTGACAAATTACTCAGATGTCTGCAACTCGCTGATATGTTATTTTATTTTGTAGAAATTGTATCTATGTTTGGAAATCTTTTGTAGTTTATAAATCTTTTAGAATTCAGTTATCTTTTATAAATTGGAAATCATCTGAGTTTTAATGTGTATTAAGAACTATCTGTTTAAATTTAATCATGTATCATTAAAATAAAATGAACAGTGTTTAAACTACTTTGTTAGCTGAAAGTATTTTTTCCTTGGTAGAGAGGGGGAACTCACCACTCAGAGAGTTGTCACAATGGCGGGGGCATAGGGAGCAAGGGTGGACCCAAATGCAAGACACATCTTGTGAGGTTAATTAAATTTAGTTTATTGTTCGATATCAGGAGAGCTAGGCAGGATCAGGAGTGGCGAACTGGACAAGGACTGAGGACTACGACTAGGCTGGGACCAAGGGTCTGGGCTAGGACTCGGAATCGGCTCCCAGAACTAGAGGAGACATGAAGAGGCTAGGGTATGGACTCCGAGCCCGAGACTGGGCAAGGACCCAGTACCTGGATCTTGCCTCGGGCTCGGACCCCAGAACCAAGCATGGACATGACATGGGCTAGGGAGAGGAGGAACATGGAAAACAGAGCCTCGGTCTCGGGAGAGCAGGTACATGGAACCATAGACACATACACAGAACACAGAGCCGGGACCCCTCCTTGGGTACAGGACATAGGGCCAGGACTCATGACCCTCTGCGGGGCAACGGCAAGACAGCCTGACTTACACCACGGAGGCGAGGACAAGACAAGACAGAACATGTCCCCCTGCGGGGCAACGGCAAGACGGCCAGACTTACCCCCACGGAGGCGAGGACCAGACAAGACAAAACATGACCCCCCCCCCCCCGCAGAGCAACAGCAAGACGGCCTGACTTACCCCACGGAGGAGAGGACAAGACAAGACAAGACCAACATGAATGAACACCAGACAGTACCTATCTAGCTCCGGTGATGGAACTAGACCGAAGTGCAGGCGGGGGCTGCAGATGAGGGCTAGAGGCGAGAGGGGCAGAGAAGGGATTCAGACAAGGGGGCAGGACAGTAATCACAGACCGCCAGGGCCAGGACTAGACTCAGAACTGGGAAGCCACCAGGGCCAGGACTTGACTTGGTGCTAGAATGCCGTCGGAGCCAGGACTTGACTTGGTGCTTGAATGCTGCCGGAGCCAGGACTTGACTTGGTGCTTGAATGCCGCCAGGACCAGGGCTTGACTTGGTGCTTGAATGCCGCCAGGGCCAGGACTTGACCTGGGACTTGAATGCCGCCAGGACCAGGACTTGACCTGGGACTTGAATGCCGCCAGGACCAGGACTTGACCTGGGACTTGAATGCCGCCAGGACCAGGACTTGACCTGGGCCTTGAATGCCGCCAGGGCCAGGACTTGAACTCGGAAGTTGAATGCCCCCGGAGCCAGGACTTGAGTTGGAGCCTCCGGGTAGTGGCGAACTCTCGACTCGGCCCGGGAACAGTAGACAGCGGTTCTTGATTCCCTCCGGCGGGTTAACTGATGGACCCACCTTGGTGAGGAAACTTTGCAGACTCGCTTTGGCGAGGTAACTTGACCAGGTTGCTCCGGTGAGGAAAGGCGAATTACCGGCTCTCGCTTCGGGCGGAGGCTAGGCTTGCTCCGGCCAGGTGACATTGGCATGCCGTACCTTGGTGACTTTGCAAATGCTTCCGCACCGAACAGCTGAAAGCCGGAGACTATAAACTACCGGTTCAGCTGAGGGTTAATTGCCTCTAATCACCAAAGTCAAGGGACAAGGGGAAAACAGGGAATCAACAGTTCGGATTGTAACATAAACAAGGTAAATTTAAAGGGACCCCGATCCGGACCATGACAAGAGTGGATATTATTGGCAGCTAGACCTTGCTACAGAGACTAGGCAGGGAAGTAAGCTAGTATTTGAAGAGTAGGTTGATACAGTATAACCTTGTAGGTACCTGTGGATACCTTTCAGTAGGGCTTAAAATCTTCTTTTGAGTTGAGGGAACACAATACCATAACATGACAAAGTAGTCCCTTGATCTATGTTGGGTCTCACTAATGTGGAGAAGGCTGTCATGGTCCGGTCCGTGAAGTCCGTATTCTGGTTCACGGTTCGGTCCATCGACCCTTGCTCCGGGTTTTCCTGTCTACCCTGTTTCTGTTCTTGTTGAGCTCTAATTGAGGCAGCTGATGCTCGTTGGGGCTGGCTGCATAAATACCTTCAGAGACCAGGGCGTGGCTGCTGGATTGTTCTTGTCCTTACTCCTTGTATCCCTTCCCCTGCCTGCTGTTTCCTGGCCTGAAGCCCTGCCAGTAACTCTCGCCTTGCCTGAAGTACTGTCTTGCCTTGCATTGCCTGAAACCTTGCCTTGTCTTGCTGTCTTGTCCTGGAGCCACCCCGTACCTAGCTCCCTTCCTGTCCCTTGCCTCCGCCGGGTAAGTCAGGCCGTCTTGCCATTACCCTGCGGTTGGTTCTGTCCCTTCCTATCCCTAGCCTCCGTCTGGTAAGTCAGGCCGTATTGCCGTTACCTACGGTTGGTCCGGTCCCTTCCTGTACCTTGCCTCCGTTGGGTAAGCCAGGCCGTATTGCCGTTACCTACGGTTGGTTCTGTCCCTTTCTAACCCTTGCCTCCGTCGGGTAAGCCAGGCTGTCTTGCCGTTACCTGCGGTTGGTTCTGTCCCTTCCTGTCCCTTGCCTCTGTCGGGTGGAGAACCGCACCCTGCCCAGGAGTAGCGCGCCCTGCCCAGGGGAACTGCACCCTGCCCAGGAGGAGCCTCCAGCCTCCAGCCCCAAGCCTCGCCTCAAGTCTCCAGCCTCCTGCCTAGCCTCAAGCCTGAAGACTCCAGCCTCCTGCCTAGCCTCAAGCCTGAAGACTCCAGCCTCCAGCCTCCTGCCAAGCCTCGCCTCGTCTCCTGCCTCCAGCCTCCTGCCAAGCCTTGCCTCAAGTCTCCTGCCTCTAGCCTCCTGCCAAGCCTCGCCTCAAGCCTCAAGTCTCTAGCCTCAAGCCTGAAGACTCCAGCCTTGTCCTTCCTGCCAGCCAAGCCTCGTCCTTGCCTAGTTCTGGGTTCCGAGCCAGAGGCAAGACCCAGATACTGGGTCCTTGTCCAGTCTCTGGCTTGGAGTCCAAGCCCAGGCTCCTAGCTCTCTTGTCCAGTCCTGTCCCGGGTTCCCGGTTTTCGTGTCCATGTCCTTGCCCTCACCGTGTATCCTAGTCCTGTCCCTAGTACTTCAGTGTCTGTGTCTTGCACTTGGGTCCGTTCCCAGCCACGTCCTTATGACAGAGGCTGCATTGGGAGCACCAGATACAGTAGCAAAAATAATTTGAGTAAACTGGTCATACAGCAAGAGTATGTGGTTACAAAGTGTATAGGCCCTATTCTTCAATTTTCAAAAACCTTTTTGCGGACCACCTATTTCACTCTGTTCTCACTCCTATCGTCTTTCACTTCTTTTTCTGCTCTTTTTCTTGTCATTTCAGTGAAGGAGGACACCTCTCGCATTGCAGCATTCCCTCAGTACTCTACTAGGAGTACTGAGGGAATGTTACATCTTTCACCCTTAACCTATGACCTCTAGTTGTAGTCTCACCCAACCTCAGTAGAAAAAAACATGCTTGCATTTACCTTATCTATACCCCCCATAACTTTGGACACCTCTATCAAATCTCCCCTCATTCTCCTATGCTCCAGGGAATAAAGTACTAAACTATTCAACCTTTTCCTATAACTTGGCTCCTCAAGTCCTGGCAACATATTTGTAAATTTTCTTAGTACTCTTTCAACCCTTCTGATATCTTTCCTGTACGTAGGTGACCAGAACTGCACAGGATACTCCAAATTAGGTCTCACAATGTCTTACACAACTTCATCATAACATCCTGATTTCCTGTACTGTAGAATGAGAGAACAAGTAGCAGCATGATTTGCTTGCTATCTTCAAGGGGAAGTCAGAGTGTGGGAGTAATGGGTTGCTATTCAGTGCGAATGAATGTGGATAGTAGTTTTCCTATGGATCACTGCTGGGTCTACTGTTGCCTTATAGCTCCAGGAACCCAAATTCATTCCGGACTTCACCTCTATTGCTTTCTACATGGAGTTTGCAAGCTTTCCCTGTGACCATGTGGGATTTCTCCCATATCCCAAAGACGTTGGTGTTACCAGGTTAAGTTGTAATTGGTTTATTGTTGTCACATGTACTGAGGTACATTGAAAAGCTTTCCATACAGATCACTTCAAGGTAGTTCAAAGGACAAGCAATAGCAGACAGTAGGTTATAGTGTTACAGTTACAGAGAAAGTGCAGGGCAGGCAGGCAAATAAGGTGTAAGGTCACAATGAGGTAGATTGTGAACTCAAGAGTTCATCTTACTGTATAGAAGTCTGTTCAATAGTCATATAACAGTAGGATAGAAGCTATCCATGAGCCTGATGGTACGTGCTTTGAGGGCTCTTTATTCATGATGCATTGGGCTATATCCTCTATTTTATGTAGCATTTTCCATTCAAGGGCATTGGTGTCTCCATACCGGGCTATAATGCAACCAGTCAATATACTCTCCACCACACATCTATATAAGTTTGTCTAAGTTTTAGATGTCATACCGAATCTTTGCAAACTCCGAAGGAAGTAGAGGTGCTGCTGTGCTTTCTTTGTAATTGCTCATATGTACTGGAACAGTAATGTCAGTGGTAATTGGAGCAAATAGGGATGGATGACTCAAAGCTGTGAAAGGATTTGGAAGTCCTGAATAGGAAGTAGTGAGAGGTAGGGGAAATGTAGATCTCAAGTATAAAGACATTGAAAGATAGGAAACTCTCCAGGACATGGGAATGGTTTAGGCTGGAGG
This sequence comes from Mobula hypostoma, assembly GCF_963921235.1. Lineage (NCBI taxonomy): Eukaryota > Metazoa > Chordata > Chondrichthyes > Myliobatiformes > Myliobatidae > Mobula > Mobula hypostoma. The sequence continues at coordinate 23,789,875 of NC_086128.1, forward strand.
CATCAATGAGGGTTACAGTTCAGATGAGGGCAGTCAGACAAATACTTCAAGATTAGAAGTAAAAATTAGGAATGGAGAAGCAATAGGAAGAGAACATAAGACAGGAACAGAATTAGATCGTTCAGCCCATCGAGTCTGCTCCATCAGTTCATCATGACTGATTTATTATACCTCTCAACCTCATTCTCCTACCTTCTCCTGTAACCTTTGATACCCTTAATAATCAAGAACCTATCAACAGTCACTTTAAATTAGTAAGGTTTATTACATATGAAACCTCCTGGTTTCCTTGGCTGTGTAAGTCTAGGGAAGACAACCTCCGGCCCCGCCAAACTCATGAAACTGAGGCGCTCTCCCACCCCAAACCTCGGTTTGTGTGGATTCTGTGTAATTTGCTACCCTGTTACAAATTAGTGCCACAAAATAACATACAGTACACTGCATACGATTAAAAGATTATATTTATGAATCTTAATTTGACTAAGGGGTTAGTAAAGAAAAGAATAAAAAAAGAAGAGGGCCCATTTTAATGTGCACAAGTTGGAGCTCAAAGTTTCTTCATAGTTACGACCCCTTCTCTCCAGCATCTTCCCTCTTCATCTCCTCTCGAACGAAAGCCCCAAGCCCAACCTTAGTGTCCCTCACTAGAGAAAGCTCCCCTTAATTCGATGGCACATATTTCTCCTCATCTCTTATCATCAACAATAACCCAAACAAGCTGAAAACAGAACAGACTGCACTTACAGAACTGCTAAATGAAATACATTCAGCATAACAGTAAAAATATGAACCAGGGCATTACATGTATATTATGTTGGTATGTTCACTAATATAATTATATCAGTAAAATTTCCCAAGATGCTTTATGCAGAGGGAAAGTCTGCAGAGATATATTATGAAAGATGAGAAGAGGTTTTAGTGAGAGGGAAAAGATGTAAATAGGACTTGAGGGAGAGACTTTCCATGCAGAGAGTGGTGAGTATGTGGAACAAGTTACCAAAGTAAATAGAGAGTGTACGATTACAATACATTTAGACAGCATTTTGACAGGTACATGGATAGGAATAGTTTAGAGGAATATGGGCCAAACACAGACAAATGGGATTGGCATAGATAAACATATTGGTCAGCATGAATGAGTTGGGCTGAAGGCCTGTTTCCATGTTGTACTACCCTATGAATCTGTGAAATAGCCTGACTGGTACATTTTAATAAGTACCTTAAAGGAGGGGAGAGCTGGGGAGGAAGTATCCAGAGAACAGGACTACAACTCAAGGAGGCGTAGCTGGTGGAACAATACATTTGGGGATGATGACCAACATACACAAAATGCTGGAGGAATTCAGTAGGCCAGGCAGCATCTATGGAAAAAAAGTACAGTCAACATATCAGGCCGAAACCCTTTGACGGGACTTTTTTCCCATAGATACTGCCTGGCCTGCTGAGTTCCTCCAGCATTTTGTGTGTGTTGCTTGGATTTCCAGCATCTACAGATTTTCTCTAGTTTGTGATTTGGGGATGATGATCAGGCCAAAGCAGAGTACAGGGAGGGGGAAGGGTGGGGGATTTGAAAATAAGAACGTAGAATAGTACATCTCCCCTTCACCATTTTCTTGGTGACTTGAAATGTATATTTGTGTGGCTGGGAGGGAGGAATTGGTTTTGTTCCTTCTAGAATGTCTGGTTCACCTGAGATGTCATAAACCTGAAATATTAACTGTTTCTTTCCCCCACAGGGGCCACCTGGCCGGCTGAGTAATTCCAGTATGACTGGTTTGATTTTTGAAGATAACTGCTTCACTCTCTCAATATTTAGTTTGAGGATACTCTATTATTGAATGCTGGTAAAATCGTCTGATAATATCGAGACAGCAGAGGAATCAAATGGTGACGGGTGAGGTATAGTTCAGTGACAGTATTTTTGGATGATGAGGTAACATGAAGATAACAAATAGGACCAAGAATAAATCAAGGAACACCAAGGGTAACCATGCAGGAACAGAAAGCGAAGTCTTAACATGTGATTCCTTATGAACTATGAGATAGGTAAGATGGAACCAAATAAAGGCAAATCTGTGGACCTAGTGGGTTTGCATTTTCAATGCATTCAAAAAAGTGCCACGTGAAAATTACTGCATAAGGTAAAAGCTGATAGTATTGGGAATAAAGCATTAACAACCTGACTGCACCTCACAAACCCTGACATCTACCAGCAAGAAGCACAAGGGCAGCAGGCACATGGGAACATCAAGACCTGCAGGTTCCCCTCCAAGTATCACACCACCCTAACTTGGAAGTATATCACCGTTCCTTCATTGTTGCTGGGTCTAGGTCGTGGAACGGCCTCCTCAACAGCCCTTCACCAGAAGGACTACAAGGAGGTGCTCACCCCCACCTTCTCAAGGATAATTAGCAATGGAAAATAAGAAGGGCTTGTCAGAATTGACCACATCCTGCAAAAAAAAATAAAAGGATACATAATTAACAAAAAACATAAGGCTGGGACAAATAGGTTATTTTGGTCATTATAATTTGTAACAAGGGTGCACAGGGCATCCAAGGAGGGGCAGCACCTCTGCTTAAGGGGCTTGTCTTGTCCATTCTGTGGCAGTTCACTCACCTTTGGTACCCAGCAGGCACTCATTCCTCACTTGTGGCTACAAGTAGCTGTTTGCATGTGACAGCGGCAACATCCTGGTATGCTGTTCAACAGGTGGGCTAAACCAAGTGAGGGTAGTCGGTGGCCTCTTACCCAGTGAAATAGGGGCTTGCCTGTCCTAGCATGTGATGTCAGCTCCAGCAGACTGGCAGATGAGATCAACAGTTTTTATCCAATCACCGGGAAAGCGGTTCTACAATGTTTTGTGGAGAGTGATGGGCGTGACAAAGCACAGAAGAAATCATGGTCATCCACTGCAAACGAGGAAGACTCCAGTTGTGACGACTACTCATACCACTGGACCAGGATGTCTGAGATCATGAGAGTGGAGTTGCCCCAGTTCAATGGTTTTTCCACTTTAAAAACTCTCAGGCACAGGTTTCACTGTCATCGTCAGATACGACAGACAACCAATCCATCTGTAAGAGAGTATCAGAGAGATCAATGGCAGGGCCTCAAATAGTCATAGTCATACTTTATTGATCCCGAGGGAAATTGGGTTTCATTACAGTTGCACCAACCAAGAATAGAGTATAAATATAGCAATATAAAACCATAAAAAATTAAATAATAATATGTAAATGATGCAAGGAAATAAGTCCAGGACCAGCCTATTGGCTCAGGGTGTCTGACCCTCCAAGGGAGGAGTTGTAAAGTTTGATGGCCACAGGCAGGAATGACTTCCTATGACGCTCTGTGTTGCATCTCGGTGGAATGAGTCTCTGGCTGAATGTACTCCTGTGCCCACCCAGTACATTATGTAGTGTATAGGAGACATTGTCCAAGATGGCATGCAACTTGGACATCATCCTCTTTTCAGACACCACCGTCAGAGAGTCCAGTTCCATCCCCACAACATCACTGGTCTCACGAATGAGTTTGTTGATCCTTTTGGTGTCTGCTACCCTCAGCCTGCTGCCTCAGCGCACAACAGCAAACATGATTGCACTGGCCACCACAGACTCGTAGAACATCCTCAGCATTGTCCGGCAGATGTTAAAGGACCACAGTCTCCTCAGGAAATAGAGACGGCTCTGACCCTTCATGTAGACAGCCTCAGTGTTCTTTGACCAGTCCAGTTTATTGTCAATTCGTATCCCCAGGTATTTGTAATCCTCCACCATGTCTACACTGACCGCCTGGATGGAAAATTAATTACTTAGATGAAGAGGCCAATCGTATTTGATCCCATTCTGCTTGATGATACAGAGTTAGATGGATGCAAGGAGTCTGCAAATGTTTAGATGACTGAATAAAACTACGGGCCATGAAGTCGAATACTGTATGAGGGAATGTGAGGTTATCCGCTTCAGGACAAGAAAACAGGAACGAGGAATATTAAAGCAACACACGTAAAAGTTGCTGGTGAACGCAGCAGGCCAGGCAGCATCTGTAGGAAGAGGTGCAGTCGATGTTTCAGGCCGAGACCCTTCGTCAGGACGAACTGAAGGAAGAGTGAGTAAGGGATTTGAAAGTTGGAGGGGGAGGGGGAGATCCAAAATGATAGGAGAAGACAGGAGGGGGAGGGATGGAGCTAAGAGCTGGACAGGTGATAGGCAAAAGGGGATACGAGAGGATCATGGGACAGGAGGTCCGGGAAGAAAGACAAGCGGGGGGGGGGGACCCAGAGGATGGGCAAGAGGTATATTCAGAGGGACAGAGGGAGAAAAAGGAGAGTGAGAGAAAGAATGTGTGCATAAAAATAAGTAACAGATGGGGTACGAGGGGGAGGTGGGGCATTAGCGGAAGTTAGAGAACAACACCTTATATTCAGTCTGGGTAGCCTCCAACCTGATGGCATGAACATGGACTTCTCTAACTTCCGCTAATGCCTCACCTCCCCCTCGTACCCCATCTGTTACTTATTTTTATGCACACATTCTTTCTCTCACTCTCCTTTTTCTCCCTCTGTCCCTCTGAATATACCTCTTGCCCATCCTCTGGGTCCCCCGCCGCTTGTCTTTCTTCCCGGACCTCCTGTCCCATGATCCTCTCGTATCCCCTTTTGCCTATCACCTGTCCAGCTCTTGGCTCCATCCCTCCCCCTCCTGTCTTCTCCTATCATTTTGGATCTCCCCCTCCCCCTCCAACTTTCAAATCCCTTACTCACTCTTCCTTCAGTTAGTCCTGATGAAGGGTCTCGGCCTGAAACGTCGACTGCACCTCTTCCTACAGATGCTGCCTGGCCTGCTGCGTTCACCAGCAACTTTTATGTGTATTGCTTGAATTTCCAGCATCTGCAGAATTCCTGTTGTTAACGAGGAATATTATTTAAAATACTGCAAGTTTATTAAATGCTGGTGTTCAGGAAGAGCTTGTGCACTTGTGTAAGAAACACAGAGTTAGCTTGCAGGCACAACAAATAATTGGGAATGCTTTTGAAATGATGGTCTTTATTGGCCTTTTCTATACTCTATCTCAGCTACAACTTTACAAGGCTTTGATGAGACCACACCTGGAGTTTTGGGCCTTTTATTTAATGAGACACATTCTTGCCTTGGAGATAGTTCAGAGAAGGTTCATAAATGACTACATGTGTTAAGGGGCTACCTTATGAGAAAAGATTAAACAGATTTTTCCTGTACTCTCTGGAGTTTAGAAAATTGAGAGTTAATTCTCATTGAAGCACAAATCATTCTGCAGGAGCTTGAAAGGATGATGGTAGCTGAGTGTAACTGAATTAGTAATCCTAAAGGCTGAATGAGAGATAGTGATTCAAATCCCATAGCAGCTGGAGTATTTGAATTTTCAATTAAATAAAACGCTGGTACTAATAAACCTTGTGTCAGTAATAAAGATACAGCACAGATACAGGGCCTTTAGCTCTCTGAGTCCACACTAACCATTTACACTGATCCTACATTAATGCTACAGTCTCATCAACTTCATCATTCTACCACTGACCTACTCACTGGGGATAATTTACAGTGGGCAATTAACCTACCAACCCACACATGTTTGGGATGTGAGAAGAAAGCCGGATCACCAAGGGGAAACTCACATGGTCACAGGGAGAACGTGCAAATTCCACACAGACCGTGCCCAAGGTCAGGATCGAACTTGGGTCTCTGGAGCTGTGAGACAGTGTTTTCACTAGCTGCACTGTTGTTGTGCCCTTAATATTGACCATGGACTACCCAGATGTTGATTAAAATCCCAGCCACTAACTGACTTTAGGAAAGAAAGTCTGCCCTTATGTTAGTCTTGAACTACCTGCAAAGGGGCTATTGACTGAAGTGGTCTTTCTTGGCCGGTCAAGAATGGCATGTTGGTGTGTGAGCTGATCTGCTGCAGTGTATCATGTTCTCCATCTTCCTCCTCACTATTCTCTTCTTTACTAGATGTGAGTGCTGCTTCAAGGTGATATTAAGACATCAAACATAGAACACTACAGCCATGGAGCAGGCCCTTTGGCCCTGAGAGTTTGTGCTGACATTAATGACAATTCAAACTATTCCAACTTAACTGCACAGGGTCTATACCTCTTCATTATCAACCTGCTCTGTGTCTGTCTAAATGCCTCCTAAATGTTGCTATTGTACCTGCTTCCACCACATCCCCTGGAAGTATGTTCCAGCTACCCACCACTATCTATGTAAAAAGCTTGCTTCAGAAATCTCCTTTAAACTTTCCCCTCTCACCTTCAACCAATTCCCTCTATATTTGACATTTCCACCCATAGAAAATAGCTTTGACTGTCTACTCTATCTATGCTTCTTATAATTTTATAAACTTCTATCAGATCTCCCCTCAGTTTCTGCCACTCCAGAGAGAACAATCCAAGTTTGTCCAACCTCCCTGTATAGCTAATACTCATAATCAGGTAACATCTAGATGAACTTCTTCTGCACCCTCTCCAAACTCTCCACATCGTTCTGTAATGGGGCGACTAGAACTGAAGTTTTATACAGTTGCAATGCCTTAAAATCAATCGTTTCGGGCAGATGGGGGTTTGTCAGTCATGGTTGGTAGCTCATCTAGGGCTCCGATCTCAAACCTCAGCTGCCTTGCAGCTATACCAGCTCAAGGCTTCGGGAGTAAACCCCAAGGAAAAATCCAGAGCTGGAGTCATAAGGCAGTCCTACGTTGAGTTCAATGCTGACTGGCAACTCCTGCGACGCTGCTGTTACCAAACAGTATCGGTCTCTGCCGTTCCTTTGCGCTCATCAGATGCATGGAGAGAGGGAGCTTGCTACGTGGGCAATAGCTTGCCCTCCATATTGTACTGCTTAGGCTTGCGCATCTACAACCATGGTCCACCCTGACAAATGGAGGCCTCAATCACTCACTGAAGAATGACAATAAACAATCTTGAATCTTGTACCATTCATTGGTACATTTGTTGGGTCTACTCTGCCAGTGGGAAGAACATACACAGAGCTGATGTTGGAAAAAGCTGAGACATTTTCCTTCATTTGCCAGGCTGTTGCTTCACTCACATGTGGAACAAATCCCTAGATTTTTTTTGCATATCCACAAAGATTATTGGGGATGTTGCAGAGAGGACTGGGAGGAGTACACCTTTGTTGTGCCTAAATCTGAAGTCAAAAATCGAGCATATGAGTTTGATTCAGTTCCATGTATATTATTTTTGTCATCAGAATTGATAAAATTGCTTGTTGTGAGACCTAATCTCTCGCTATCACTAAATGTATTTCTTGGGCAACAGACACAAAATGCTGGAGAACTCAGCAAGTCAAGCAGCATCTATGGAAGGGAATAAATAGTCAAGATTTTGGGCTGAGACCCTTCATCAGGACTGGAAAGGAAGGAGGCAGCAGCCAGAATCTAAATTGGATGATCTCCCACTTCCATAAGATGCACTCTTTATCAGAGACTTGTCTGCTCAAGACGGCCTTTGTCCTTTCCGGCTCTCTGTGTTTCCTAGCTTAACGTTATGAGCAAACTTTCAAATGTTTCATCCACGTCAGTAACATACATATATCATGAAATCCACCCACCAATCAGAAAATGACTCCCCACTCATTTTCATCCAATTAATTACCAGCACATGTTACCTCCAAATGTATGTGCCCTAATGTTAGCAAATAAATGTCTTCTGGAAGGCAAGATCAACGATATCCAATGCCTGGAAGGGCAGTATCATTGGATGATGTTGACACAGATATCTGATGAAGGGTCTTTGACCTGAAGTATTAACATTGTTTCTCTCTCCATAGATGCTCCTGATTTATAATGATCCTATCCAAGTCGCCATGACATGAGATTCCTTAGAAGAAAACTAACTAGGCCAGAACATAGAACATAGAACAGTACAGAGAGGCTGCGCCTGTCTGTAAATGGAGTAGCAGCAGTTTTTGTGCTGCTCCCAGTTTTGTTCCTTTCCCCTTAGTTTAAACTTCGAATTTAAAATTTTTATTTGCTGATTCTTGAGGGGGAACAATATGTCTATGTCTACACGGAGTGGGAAGAACTTGTCTGAACCTAGTGATAATGTAATGGGAAAGGAAAGATGCAAAAGGAAAGATCTGATGAAATGCCACCATGGGCTGAAGATATGGTTCGGAGACTGAATTCAATTAAAGATCAGAATGGGTCAATTAAAGACCAACTGGAAAACAATAGTAATGAAATGAAGTCTTTTCTGGGAAAACTTAAAGACCTGGAAACTCAAGTTATTACACACGAAGAGGAATTGCAGATAACTAAGCAAAAATTGTTTGAAACTACAATTCCTTTGGAAAGATATCAAAATAAGATTATAGACCTGGAAACTAGGTCTCGCTGAAGGAATATACGAATTGTTGGGCTGCAAGAAGGAGCCAAAGATGGAGATTTAACTGCTTACTTTGGTAAGCTTTTTCATACCTTATTTCCAACCATATTATCATAGCCGCCTACTATAGAAAGAACACACAGAGCTTTTACTTCGAAATCTAAAGATCCAAATAAACTAAGTCTGTTTTGGTTTGTTTTCATCACTTTAAAATTAAAGATCAAATAATGCGACAGGCAAGAAAACAGAGAGTTTTTAGATTTGAGGAATCTGAGCTCCGTTTTTATGAGGATTAGCCGAAGGAGGTAATGGAACAAAGATCAAAATTTGCTCTGGTAATGAAACAGGCTTATGATAAGAAACTGTTTCCTTCCTTGCATTACCCAACAAGAATTAAAGATTTTCCTCCGTGTACATTTTTTGATCCTAAAGTTGCACTGGTGTTCGTTCAAACTATACCTGCTGCGGCTGCTGAATGAACGGTCTTGGAAGGCTGCTTGGTTATCTGTATATTATTGGCATTTCGGAAAGCAGACTTGTATTGATTACTTGGACATTTCATTGAGAGACTATTAAAAGAAGATAAGGGGATTTGTTCATTATTGCATATCATTGGTTTTTTTGGAAAGAAGATCTATGGTTTAAGTATAACTGTTTAAATGGTCATTTGGAAATTCGACTGAGAAAAAGAAGATAAAATGACTTGTTCCTTGAACGTAATATCTGGTTTGATGCTTTTTTTGTTTCTTTCTTAATCAATTAATTGGTAGTTTTTCCTACTAATGGGGCTTTATATATATATATATTTAGGGGAGGGTTCAATTGCTTATACAATATTGCTAGTTGGTGTTTTTGAAAATTCAGTTGGGTTAAATATGCTATTAACTTTATTTTGCTTTATTATAGTGTCTTATAACCGAATTTAAAGCTTTTTTTAGGGATTTAATGTTAAATTTAAAATGGCGCTGGTTTTTCTGTTTAACAGATAACATTATTTTGGTTCTTTTCGTTTAAAAAAAGATTAAATATAAACATGTAGATGCTGGAATGTAAACACTTTCCTTTGCTGAGACTTTGTTGTTCCTCTTATGAGGTCAGTGGGTTTTGTATTTTTTTAACTAGGGGGAGGGAGAGAGAATCTTCTTAAATTTTTTTTGTACAGACAGAGCAGTCCCTGGCTTCGTATTCTATCATTGGGTGCCTGCTTTTTTTCGGGCTATGGGGGGAAGGGGGTGGGGTTAAAGTTAGGTGTTTTTTTCCTATTGGGTGGTTCCGGAGCTTGAGTGTTTTCTATGTGGTTGTATTCTTCATCGCCGCCATTTTTGATCATCCTGTATTGGTATGTACCCTGCGCATGTGTAAAGTAGAATAATATTATAGTATGGTATTTAAATGGATTAATGTAATAAGTTGGAATGTACGTGGTTGGAATCGTCCTATCAAATGAAAAAAGACTTTTAAAATCATTAACTGATTCCAACCTGATATAATTTTTGCCCAAGAGACACATATCAGGGTGGGAGATCAAAATAGATTTTTTGGATGGTGGAGGGATTTGCAATTCCACTCTACTTCTCAGAGTAAAACTAAGGGAGTGTCCATCTTTATTAAATCCAATATATTTACTCAAGAGGATATTGAGTCAGATTCGAATGGTAGATTTTTAGTTGTTAAAGGAGTAATCTGTAACAGAAAAGTTGTTTTGGTCAATTTGTATAGTCCTAACTTAGATGATCCTTCTTTTTAAAAAGGTATTTGCTTTACTGCCTGATTTAAATGAATATATGTTGATAATGGGTGGGGATTTTAACTGTTGTTTAAATCCCTTGATTGATAAGAGCTCAACCAATCAGCGACTTCCAAATCGCTCCGCGTCACTTATTAACTCCTTTTTGACCGATTTGGGATTGATTGAATTATGGAGATATTTACATCCTGATAACAGAGAATATTCTTTTTTTCACATGTTTATAAAAAATATTCGAGGATCAATTATATTATAATCGATCCTCACTTCTTGCCTAGTGTTAAGAATTGTGAATATGACGCTATTGCTATATCTGATCATATGCCTTTGAGTTTATCTTTCGAATTTGATGATGTCATTCTTGCCCGCCCACCATGGCACATGTCTCAGACATTAATGCAGAACTCTGACTTTGTCAGCTTCATTGAAACCCAGATAAAAGAATATTTTCTTTTTAATGATATAGGGGGTACATCTAAGTTAATCATATGGGATACATTTAAAGCATTTTTACATGGTCAGCTAAACTTTAAAAACAGACTAAAGTAGAATTAGATAAGATTTCAAAACAAATTAAAGACTTAGATAATATTTATGCAATCTCCCCTAATATTGATTTATTCAAACAAAGGGTGGAACTTCAATCACAATATAATTTATTATTAACTCGTCCTATTGAAGGCTACTTGCTTAAGCTAAATAGCCAATTTTATATGTTTGGAGATAAAAATAACAAACTGCTTGCATCTCAATTAAAAATGGCCAGAGCCAAAAGGCAAATTTTGAAAATCCATAGGAAAGATGGTACCCTGGCTTGGGAATATGAAGAAATTAATAAGATTTTTCAAGATTTTTACACTGAACTTTATAAATCTCAGTGTCCAGTAGATTCTTCTAAAATGAATGCCTTCTTACGAAAGATTGTTTTTCCTCAAATTTCTGTTGAGGATCAAAAAACTCTTGATGCCCAAATTACTGAAGCCGAAATTCATAAAGCTATTTTTTCACTGTAATCTGGTAAGGCCCCTGGACTTGATGGCTATCCTGTAGAATTTTATTAAAAAATTTGGAAAATTGCTTTCTCCATATATGTTGGAAATGTTTAAGGATTCTTTTGTGAAAGGTGATTTACTCTCTACTTTTTATGAGGCTTCTATTTCCTTAATTCTTAAAAAGGATAAAGATCCTACTGATTGTGCCTCATATAGACCTATTTCATTATTGAATGTCGATGCTAAGATTCTGTCAAAGATAATGGCCAATCGGTTGGAGAATATTTTGGGTAAAATGATATTTAAAGATCAAACAGGCTTTATAAAGGGTCGTTATTCTTTTTCAAATGTTCAGAGATAATTTAACATTATATATTCGCCCTCTTTTAAAACTCCACAATGCGTCGTCTCTTTGGATGCTGAAAAGGCGTTTGATTGAGTCGAATGGAAATATTTATTTAATGTTTTAGAGAAATTTGGCTTTGGTGTTAATTTTAATAATTGGATTAGAATGATATATAAAACCCCTATTGCCACTGTTATTACTAATAACTGTAGATCTCCTTTTATTCAGCTTTCACGGGGGATAGGACAAGGTTGTCCATTAAGTCCTTTGTTATTTAATTTAATACTAGAACCCCTTGCTATTGCTCTTCGTGAAGCTAAAGATATTTATGGGGATTTTGTGAATGAGACCGTTCATAAGATTTCTCTTTATGCTGATGATTTACCGGTTTATATATCCAATCCCGAGGAATCTATTCCTGCCTTGCTAAAATTATTTGATGAATTTGGAGATTTTTCAGGATATAAAATAAATTTTAGTAAAAGTGAACTGTTTCCTTTAAATGAATCTGTTTCCATGTATGATAATACTCCTTTCAAAGTCACGGATTCTTTTAGATATTTATGTGTTGTAATCACTAAAAAATATAAGGATCTTTACAAAGCTAATTTTGTTCCCTTGATAGATTCTATGAAGTATTTATCTAGTAGATGGAACCCACTTACATTTTCACTTGCTGGTCGCATCCATATAGTCAAAATGATGATTTTATCAAAATTTTTATACTTATTTCAGAATATCCCTGTTTTTCTGACTAAGAAGCTTTTTGATTGGATTGATTCTATTATTTTATCTTTTATTTGGAATAATAAAAGACCAAGAAATAGTAAATGTCACTTACAAAAGTTGAAGAAGGATGGAGGTCTCGCTTTGCCTAATTTAAGAATGTATTACTGAGCTGTTAATGTGCGATATATGTCCTTTTGGTTACACTGATTTGATAAGAACGTTCGGCCAACTTGGGTAGATTTGGAATTGAAGGCTGTGAAATTTTATTTAATCTCGTTATTGGAAGCTGCTTTACCTATACAATTAGCTAAAGTTGCTAATTTAAATTTATACCCTGTGATTAAGCATTCTTTATAAACTTGGCTCCAGTTCCGTAATTTTTTTAATCTATAAAAATTTAAACTTTGCAGTTTAATCTATTGAAATTGCTTTTTTAAACCTTCTTTGAGTGATACAATTTTTTTACTTTGGAAAAATAAAGGTATTAAATATTTTTTGGATTTATTTAAAGAAGATAGATTGATGTCTTTTGAACAATTAGTTGATAAATATTCTCTTTCATACTCATACTTTTTACAATACCTTCAAGTTAGACATTTCTTACAAAAATATTTAAGTAATTTCCTTACAAATTGGATGCCGACCTGTTATATACTATTATGAGTATGAACCCTTCGACGAAGGGTTCTATTGGAAGAATTTATAATTTACTATTACAATGGGATAAGCATCCTTTATTTAAGATTAAACAAGATTGGGAAAAGGAACTTAATTTACCTTTTATGACGGAGGATTGGACGTGGATTCTGAAGTTGGTTAACTCTTCTTCGATCTGTGCTAATCATTCATTGATTCAATTTAAAATTGTACATCGTTACTATTCGACGAAGGAGAGATTGTCTAAAATGTTTCCTAATGTTGATAGTTATTGCGATAGATGTAAAACTGAGACAGCTACGCTGACACACATGTTTTGGTCCTGTTCTATACTGGAACAGTTCTGGAAGTCAGTTTTTTCTACAATTTCTAAATCACTTAGAATTAATTTACAACCTAACAAATTAACCGTGCTTTTTGGAATAATTCCTCAAAATATCCGTGGTATCTCGGTGTCTGACCAACATGTTATTGCATTTGTTACATTGATAGCTAGGAGGGCCATTTTGTTGAAGTGGAAGGGTACATCGGCTCCCATTTTGTCACAATGGTTCTCTCAAGTGATGCTATGTCTTAGTTTGGAGAAAATTAGAAGTCGAACTTTTGAACCTATGTTTGATTTTGAGAAAAGATGGAGTTTATTTGCTCGTTACTATCATTTGAGCTAATTGATAGATTTCCTCCACGATCCAATTGTAAATTTTTGGAACTTTTTTTTTCTTGCTGGCAGTTTGATGTTTATCTTTAGAAGCTTTTTGTATGACGCATGGCTTCGGGGTTGAACACCAAATGGGGTATTTTTTTCTCACTTTTTCTTGCATAGTAGGGTTTTTTTTTCTTTCTTTTGTCACCAAATTTTTGTCAATCTTTAAAACAATGGTTTTTTTCTTGAGACATTTTAAGTGTTGCCTACTTCGATGTACTCTTGTTAATTTTGGATAATAAGTGTACGGGGTCTTTCTTTTGTTACATTTAAAATGGCGATTTTGTTATGTTAATCTGGGGAATGCTGCTTTGTTGTGCTTTAACGCTGAAGAGAGTTTGCGCTAACAGTTTGTTTTACTTTAAAATGAGATAACAGGGTTCTATTAGCCAATGGGTGGTTATGTATCGTTTTGTTTTCGGATGCCATGCTGTATGATATGACTGTGGACTGAGTTTTGGCGGGGAGTCGGAGGAGAGACGAGGAGGACGGCGGACGTGCGGAGAGGCTCCGGTCGATCACTCAGGGTGGTCCCGAGCCGTAAGTCGACGGAATTCGGGTGGTCGTCTGACATCGAATTGAGCTCCAACGGTAGCGCGCGAAGAACTTGGACTTTGATAAGTGTTGGCGCCTTTTTTTTCCATTACTTTCCTCTCTGTATCAAATGCATATTAATGTCATAGAATTAGTAATATCTATAAAGTGTATTTGTTAAAATTTACTGGGTGTGCTGGCTGATGATTGATGTTTGTGATTGATTCGGGCGGTGACTGACCCTGAGGGGAGTGTTGAAGCAGGTGCTGGGTGGGATTTCCCCTAGACATACACGAGCCAATATAACAGAACGTTGCATAATAATAAAAAGATTTGAAAAGAAAGAAAAGAAAGATAGAACAGTACAATACAAAAACAGGGCCCTTGGCTCATGATATTATGTTGAACTTATTAAGCTAATGACCCCTAATTAAACTACCTTTTTCCACCTGCATGGAGTCCATATCTTTATATTCTCTGCATATTCATATGCTTCTATCATATCTGCCTCCACCACCAACTTGGGCACCTACTAGTCTTTGTGTAAGAAACTTGCTCTGCACATCTCCACTGAACTTTCCCCCTCTCACCTTAAATGCATGCCCTCTAGTACTGGACATTTTGACTCTGGGAGAAAGATACCAGCTGTCTACTATATCTATGCCTCTCATAATCCTCCGCTACTCATGAGAAAACAACCCAGTTTGTCCAAACTCTTTGGGCACCTGCCCTCTAATCCAGCCAACATTCTTTAGGACCCTCTCCAAAGCCTCCACATCCTTCCTATAATGAGGGAACCAGAATTGAATGTAATACACCAAATGGAGCCTAAGCAGACTTGCTATTCTGCCTTTAATAAGTCTATCTTTGATGCTGAATAATACAGAATTAATCAATATCCTGAAAAAGCTCCAACCAAAATTTGAAGTACACCCAAGTTTTTTTCTTGAAACTTATTTTCAATGATCACTGATCCTCAAAATTTAAGAACCACAATGCACAAACACATCTTTAATTTCATTTCTTTAATACTGAGATGATCACTTCCTCCTTAAGTGGACTGCTGCACCAGGTTAAAGTTCAAAGTACATTTATTATCAAAGTATGTATACCATATACAACCTTGAGATTCATCTGCTTACAGGCAGCCACAAAACAAAGAAACCACATAGAACCCAATGTGCAAAATGAACAAATCGCGCAAACAACAAAAAAACATTCAGAACTAAAGTTCACGACAGTGATTCCATGGACACGAAATGAGTCATCACTACAGCCGGTCCAGGAGCCTGTTGGTTGCAGGCCACAGCCTCAGTTCAGTATAGCGACAAATAAACCTCGCCGAGCAACGAGCTGAACACCAACTGGCCCGTCCTTCACTTCTGCTCCAACACCCTGACCTTTTCAATCTGGCCCAATATTTAAGCTGGCCAAACTTCAGCCTATTTCTTGCTCTTGGATGCAGGCCTTGCCTCTTCGATACACTCTTGGGCCCGGGCCCCGCTGCCTCGATTCGGCCGGTAGTCAGCCTTCCAATCTGGTCTGGGTTTAAATCGGTCAAATATTGGCTCGTTCCTCAGTCTGGGGCCACAGCTGTGCCACCTCAACTCTGCTTCAGATCTGGTGCTTTGAATCAGCTCTGAGTCCACTCCAGCAATGGCCAAGCATTAGGTCGTTCCTCGCTCTTGCGCCTGGGCCCCACTGCTTTGACTTGGCATGTACATGCCATGCCACAGCCATCCTGCACCTTCGAGACTTCAGTTCACACCACAAAAATGCCAGATTATACAGGCAGTTCAAAAGCTCAACTCCGACAGGGAATTTACAGACTATTCATTGCAGTGATTGTTTTCCAGAAAAAAAAATGTGATTAATAGAGTAGTTAGTAGTTTTGTTTGCTGTCAGTAAGATGTCGCTGTGTTTCCCCAACACCATCTTAAACCGGGCTTGGCTCAACAGTTCCATGGTCATTATTATTAACCTGAATTTAACAATTGAAAGCTAATTTCCAACCATAAAAACCGAAAGTAAACAGCAGTATCAACAATGTGGTCTCTTCTGTAATGAAGACAGATTGGATGATGCTGTAAGTAAGATTTTCATCGCAGCTGTGCATATGACAATAAACTTGACTTTGACTGCTTTGTGGCATACCTATGTTCAGTCTGCAGGAGTGACCCCAACTTTCGCATTGCCTGCCTCGTTATCTCTCCATCTCAGTCCCTTTGGTCTTTCTGTATATTACAAAGGGGGATGTATGGGGTGTCAGGGAGGGGTAGCACCTCTGGTGGGGGAACATGTCACATCCTTTTCAGGGCTGTTGTCCACCTTTGGTCCCCACCTGGCACTCAGCTCTCACCTGTGGCTCCCCATAGCTGTTTGCATGCGACAGCGGCCACACCCTGGGCAACGCTTCGACAAGCCGGCTAAACCAGGTGAGGGTAGTCGACGGGTCTCAAACCCTCGGTGAGATGGGGAGTTGTCTATCCCAGCATGTGAAGACAGACTCCGGCGGATTGAGCAGACGAGACCAATGGAAGGTCAAGAAGGCGGTCTCTGCAAGCGTCGTGGAACGTGTGGAGCAGGACAAGACACAGAAGACGTTCTGGTCATCCACTGCGCCTAGTCCCATCTCCGGCCGTCTCGACTCTGTCTTGCCACTGGATCCAGATGGGAATTGGGAAGAGAGAGTGAGGCTGACACTGCGCAACTCTCCCTCACTTAAATCCAAATCACGCGCTAGTCTCGACACCATCATAATGGTGTTGAGGTCCTCATCAACATCAACGATGGACAAACAACAACAACGTTACAAAGAGGCATATCAAAATTTTCGGTAACAACACCTCATCTTGCACCTGGACAAAATGCAGCTTTTTGGATTCAACTTTGAATTCTCTAACTCTATGCAGCATGCTCTCATTACTTGTATCAGAATCAACCATTTCTGTCAGTAATATTGGATCAAGTTTTCTCTCCATCATGCAAACTAGCTTCCCCTGCATTGATTCCTTCTGCACTTCCCATTGCTTTGGGAAAATAGCTAACATAATCAAGGACCCTTACCACCCCGATCATTCTCTCTTCTTTCATGTCCCAGCCGACATAAGGTACAAACACCTGAAAACACACACAACCAGGCTCAAGGACGATATCTATCCCACTGTTATAAGACTCTTGAATGGACCTCTCATATGCTAAAGATGAAATCTTGATTTCTCAATCTACCTCAACTGGGCCCTTGTATATTATTGGTCTACCTGCACTGCACTTTCTCTTAACAATATTCTGCACACTGTTTAACCATTTGCTTCCTTGAGTAACTTATGTATGTCATAATCTATCTGGATGGCACACAAATAAAAGCCTTTCAAGACATATGACAATAATTAATCAGTACCAATCACAATTAAAGCCTGGCCTGCTGGATATGTCCCACACCCCTGCATTCAGCAAAACACACTGAGATAGGAGTGTAATCTGATTGTTACTGTCTACATTTACCCATTTAGTCTCACCCAGTCACAGATATTCCTTTTGTCTAATTGTCCACCCCATCTTCTCTGCAACTTAAAGCTAACTTGTTTCCTCTCTGTCCCAGTTTTGATGAAGGGTCTCTGACCTGAAATAGTAACTATTTTTTTCTCTCTCTCCACAGATACTGCTTACTGTTTGCAGCATTGTTCAACATTATTTCAGATTTCCAGCACCTCCTATTCTCTTGATTTTCCAGCTTGCTATGAAACCATCTAATCCCGCCCTCTCACTGCCGGCCAATGAAACCGCGTAATTGGCGGAAGTGGGGAGTTGGCATCGCTAGGGAGCGGGCTGGTCGGTGGGTTCGGGTTGTGCTCGCAGAAACCTTACACCTCCCTCCGTTCCTGGGTAGTAGGAGTACATTCCTGGGGCTTCTTTCTACTGTGTCGGCCACTCGGCTAACACTGACAGAGGTGTCGATGGGAGGGTCTCAGAGTGCGACGCTTCACGGCAACAGGACCAAAGGATTCCACGTCCTCCGGGTACGTAGGGTCGCTGGAGCGGGGAGCGGAGAGCGGGGCGGGTGGGGACGTTGGCTGAAGAGTAACCGGATCGGGGCGAGAACTCCTTAAATCGTCCAGCTTCTTCACAGCGATTTGTCTCCGGGTGGATGTGGACGTGCCAGTTATTATCCCGGGACAGTGTGGCTGCACACAGGACCCCCCCCCCCCACCCATTACCTCAAAATTGGGGTTTAGCTGTTATTTAATGACATCTCCTTTACACGAAGAATAATTCTGAAGGGATACCCCTCCCAATTGTGGGCTTTACCGAAGTTCTGTTTGGAGTCGGTCAGGGGTGATGTTGAAATGATTAGTTTATAATGAATGAGGTGAATGCCATATCAAGTTATTCGTTCCTTGAGGTCTAAGTGAGGAAGGAAATGACAAGGGTTCCACTTGTTTTTAATCCGAGGTTCTGGAAACTTCCATGTGGTATCGATGTGTGCCTATAATGTAAAATCATCAAATTTGTCAAATATACTTTCTCTATACATGTAATGCCAATATCTGTCTAATGTCTGTCATTTACCCTATGATGTTTGCCTTATTTTTTTTATTAACCATCTTGAGTAATAGTCTTGCCTTTTGCTCTGCCTTCACTTAGTTTTTTCAGTTGAATGAAGGTGCTGTGTAATGTTACTGCCAGATTACAAATATGTTCCCAGCTCATAATGAGTACGGAGTGGAATTTCTTGGTTGACTTTTGACTGTGTTATATTGGCAATAGTTCAGAAGATTACAGATGCAGCTGATAACTACATGTAGCTTAATTTAAAATGCCTCTTAATTTTAGCCAAAAAGGATGAAAATATATTGATGTGGTAATATCAATACAAGTGTTGCCCTACAGGCGTCCCAATTCCAAGTGTATATCAAAGACAGATGAAATGATAGATGCTTTTCTTTTTTTCTCCTTTTTAATTCAAAATGTATTGGAGCTATAAACATGTCATATAATCATAATGCAGTGGGGAGGAGGGGGTCATGCAGCTCATTCCAACTACTTGAGAGTTGTTTAATTAGTCTAATGCCTTTGGTATTAACTGAAGTTCTTTCAAATACATCCCAAAATGGTACAGCATAGAAGCCCAAATCATCCACAGTGTCTAGTTTTCCATATTAACCCCATCACCCAGCTCTTGCTCCATAGTCATCTATGCCTGAACAATTCACGTGTTCATCTAGAGACCTTAAATGCTGTCAGTGACCCATCTTCAACCACTCTCAGGCAATGTATTCCAGTTACTCACCACTCTGGTGAAGGAGGTTCCTCTCAAATCATCTCTAAATCTCTTTCCCCTTTACCAGAAACCTGTCCTCTAGTTTCTTGCAATCTATCCATTGTAACTATTTTATGTGTCTTAGGCGTGTAGCCTCTTAATCTATTCTGCTTCAGGGAAAACAGACCCTTGTACCTGAACTGCTGCATCCCAGATAACATCCTGGTGAATGTCCTCTGCACCCAACACAATCATTTCCTTCCTATACCTTCTTGCCCAGAACTGCATACGGTACTCCAGCTGAGGTCTGACGAAAGTTTTAAGTTGTAGCATAACCTTACTAATTCTGTATTCAGTGTTTTGACATACTAATGGAGATCAGTATCCCATATGTCTTCCTAATTACGTTGACTACCTATGTTGCCACCTTCAATGATCTGTGGACTTGTACTTCATGGTCCCTTTGTTCTTCTATATTCCATAAGACCCCACCATTCATGGTGTATGTGCTAGCCTCATTGGTACTTGAAAAATGCATCTCCTCACATTGGTCTGGATTAGACTCCATCATTCATTTTTCAGCACATTTCATCCTCATGTTAATATATTTTTGCAGCATATATATCCAGCTTCTCTTTGAAAATTGCAATTGGAACCACTTCAACCACCCATTTTTGTTCAGTTGTTTTCAAGACTCGCGTTTTGCTGGCTTGTTTAGCATTTATTGCCTATCCCTAATTTCCCTTGAGAGGGTGGGGAGAGTTGCTCCCTTGAATTGTTGAGGTCACTCTGGTGAAGGTATTCCCATAGCGCTATTGGGAAAAGAGTTCCAGGATGATAAAAGAACAGGAATATATTTCCAAATCAGGTTGGAAGGATACTTGCCTCTGTCCTTGGTGGCAGAGTCTGTGGATTTGGGGGTTGTTGGGTGTAGTGTGGATGATGTACACTGTCCTCTGGTGGTGGATGTTAACCAAGTGGCTGCTTTAACCTGCGGAGCTGAGTTTATTGAACATTGTTGAATCTAGGAAATTGGGGAGTGTTCTTTCTTAATCTTGTGATATGCGGATGGTGGATAGGCTTTGGTGACAGCCACTTGCTGTTCGATATCAGGCCTCTGACCTCTTAAATTTGTGTCTGGTTAATGGATGCCCTTGAGATGTTGATGGTTGGAGACAGTGATAATCTATTGAATGTTAAGATGGGTAGATAAACTTTCTCATGACACACAAGTGCCTAACAGAGTTGCTTGCCACTTATCATCCTGTGCCTGAATGTTGCTCAGGTCTTGCTGCGTACAATTATGGGCTGTTTCATTTACTGAAGAGCTCTGGATAGAATTGAACACCATGCAAAAATTAACAAACATAATCACTTCTGACCTTTGAAGTTCAAATAAATTTATTATCTCAGTTCATACAGTATATGTCACCATATACATGTAAGGGGTTTCTTTTTTTTAAATGTCACTGCGTAGTCTAATTAAAATGGCTTCTTTGTTATGTTATAATTGAAAGGGCTTCTTTTGTTACGTTAACTGCTGAGAAAGTCCTTCCTGTTAGCAGTTTGTTTGAATCACATTACTGATAAGAAGATGTTATGAACCAATTGCGATAGTTATGTTTTTGGTGTATCTGTAAGATATTGTATGCACGGGGTTTTGGGGCAGAAGGCGGGAGAGAGAGACGGGATGGACCAGGTGCTGTGAGCCCGCTAACAGGGTCGGACCCCGAGCAGAGCGTTCGGCGAGAAGAGGAGATGGAGACAGACTCGTGTGGAGCGTCTGGTCGACCACCGTTGTTGGTCCCCGGCGGCCGATTGAGGTGGTCCAATGGGTCGCAGGGTGAAGAGGGACCCTGAGCTCCAACTGTTTTTGCAGGAAGAGATTGAACTTTGATAAGTGTGATGCCTTTTATTTTCCTTTTATATTTTATTCTCTATTAATTATATAGTTCCAGTAATATCTATAAACTGTAAATCATTTAATCGTATCTGGTGTATTGTCTGTTATTTGGGCGGGGTGGGGTACATCACACAGCATCCACACAAACTTATTACCCAGTTTGGTGGGGCCGAGGGCTGTTTCCCGAGACGACAGCGAGCCGAGCGACCCTGAGGCTGGCCAGGGGGGCTACATACAACCCTGAGATTCGTTTTCTTGTGAGTGTACTTGGTAATTCCAAGAACCATAGTCGAATCAATGAAAGACAAAAAACACTGAGGCTGTCTACAAGAAGGGTCAGAGCCGTCTCTTATTTCCTGAGGAGACTGAGGTCCTTTAACATCTGCCAGACGATGCTGAGGATGTTCTACGAGTCTATGGTGGCCAGTGCGATCATGTTTGCTGTTGTGTGCTGGGGCAGCAGGCTGAGGGTAACAGACACCAACAGAATCAACAAACTCATTCGTAAGGCCAGTGATGTTGTGGGGATGGAACTGGACTCTCTCACAGTGGTGTCTGAAAAGAGGATGCTGTCCAAGTTGCATGCCATCTTGGTCAATGTCTCCCATCCACTACATAATGTACTGGTTGGGCACAGGAGTACATTCAGCCAGAGACTCATTCCACCGAGATGCAACACAGAGTGTCATAGGAAGTCATTCCTGCCTGTGGCCATCAAACTTTACAACTCCTCCCTTGGAGGGTCAGACACCCTGAGCCAATAGGCTGGTCCTGGACTTATTTCATAATTTACATATTACTATTTAACTATTATGGTTCTATTACTATTTATTATTTATGGAGCAACTGTAACGAATTTCCCCCGGAATTAATAAAGTATGACTATGACTGCACCCAGCAGGGTGGACAAACAGCCAATGTGCAAAAGACGGCAAACTGTGCAAGTACAAAAGAAAAATAATTAATAAATGAGCAATAAATATCAAACATGAGATGAAGAGTCCTTGAAAGCAAGTCCATAGGTTGTGGGCACAGTTGAGTGATGGGCAAGTGAAGCTGAGTGAAGTTATCCCCTCTGGTTCAAGAGCCTGATGGTTGGGGGTAATAACTGTTCTTGAACCTGGTGTGCGAGTCCTGAGGCACCTGTACCACCTTGATGGCAGTAGCGAGAAGAGAGCATGACCTGGATGGTGGAGGTCTCTAATGATGGATGCTGCTTTCCTGCGACAGAGTTCCATGTAGATGTGTTCAGTAGAAGGGAGTGCTTTACCTGTGATGGATTGGGCCATATCCACTACTTTTTGGAAGATTTTCCATTCAGGGGCACTGGTGTTCTCCTATCAGACTGTGATGCCACTAGTCAATATATTCTCCACTACACGTCTATAGAGGTTTGTCAAAGTTTTAGATATTATGCCAAATCTTTGCAAACTTCTAAGGAAGTGGAGGCATTGCCGTGCTTTCTTTGTAATTACACTGGTGTGCTGGGCCCAGGACAGGTTCTCTGAAATAATAACTGAGGAATTTAAAATTGTGGACTGGCTCATGGACCTCTGATTTCCTCCTTCTGAAGTTAATAATTAGCTCTTTGGTTTTGATGACATTGAGTGAGATGATGTCGTAGCACCATTCAGTCAGATTTTCAGTCTTCCTCCTATATGCTTATTCATCACCACCGTTAATTTGGTCAACAACAGTGGTGTCATCAGCAAACTTAAATATGGCATTGGAGTTGAGTTTAGCCACGCAGTCATAAGTGTAAAACGAGTAGATCGGGGGCCTAAGCGCACAGTCTTGTGGTGTGCCTGTACTGATGGGGATTGTGGAGCAGCTAGTGTTTCCGATCTGAACTGACTGGGGTCTGTAAGTGAGGAAATTAAGAATCCAATTGCACAAGGAGATATTGAGGCCAAGGTCTTGAGGCTTATTGATTAGTTTTGAAGGGATGATAGTATTGAATGCAGAGCTGTAATCAATAAAGAGCATCCTAATGAATGCACCTTCATTGTCCAGATGTTCCAGGGTTGAGTGAAGAGCCAATGAAATGGGATCCACTGTGGACCTGTGGTGCTGGTAGGCAAAATGGAGCAGATCAAAGTCACTTCTCCGGCAGGAGTTGATGTGTTTCATCATGAACCTCTCCAAATACTACTTCACAGTAGATGCAAGTGCTACTGGATGATAGTCATTGAGACAGGTTGCTACATTCTTCTTAGGCCTGATTGAGGCCTGCTTGAAGCAGGTGGGAACCTCAAACTGAGGTTAAAGATATCTGTGAGCTCTCCAGCCAGTTGATCAGCACAGGTCTTTCATACTCGGCCAAGTACCCCATCTGGGCTGGATGCTTTCTGTGGGTTTACCCTCCTGAAAGATGAGTGACTCTCATGTCACCCGCAGAGACTGAAATCACAGAGGCATTGGGGGCTGTGATTTCCTCCATATTTGACGGTCAAAGTGAGTATAGAGGGTATTAAACTAATCTAGAAGCAAAGCCCTGTTGTCACCTAAATTGCTTGATTTAACTTTGTAAGAGGTAATAGCATTTAAGCCCTGCCACAGCTGTCAATCATCCTTCATTGATTAAAGTTTAGTCTGGACTTGCCACTTTGTCCGTGAGATGACTTTCTGGAGATCATACCTTGGTCTCTTTTTTTTTTTAACTTGATCGTCAGACCTGAATGCCTCTCTGATCTGGCCGTCAGCAGATTGGATCTCCTGGTTCATCCAGGACTTCTGGTTGTGGAAGACTGGATTATTTTGTGGGGACACACTCATTTATGACTTTTTTTTATAAAGTCTGTGAGAACCATGGTGTATTCATTCAGAGCCACTGATGAGTCCTTGAACATGGCTCAGTTCACCGACTTGAAGCAATCCCATAGCCACTACTGAGACTCCCAAAACCACCTCTTCATTGTCCTTGTCTCTAGAGCCTTTCTCTGTAGCCTCTGACTGTATGCAGGTAGGAGAAGGACAGATTTCTGGGCATGGAATGGTAGTCATTCCTTATCATAGTATAGCAGTGATCTAATGCGTTGGGACCTACGCTACAGGTCGCATGCTGATGGAACTTGGTCATAGATTTCTTCAAACAAGCCTGGGACTTCAAACAGGCTTGTTTGAAAAAATCTATGCCCAATTACCATCAGCATGTAACATGGTTGGAAGTCCCCAACTATGATTTGAAATGCGTTGGATCGTGACGGCCGCATGTAGTCATGTATCTCAAGTACCTGATTACAGTCTTGTTGTGAAAGGAAGGTCACTGATGAAGCAGATGAAGATTGTTTGTCCCAGATTCTGTTCTGAGGAACACCTGCAGTGATGTCCTGCATCTGGGGTGATTGACCTCCAATGACCACAAACAGTCTTTTGTGTGACGTATGACTCCAACCATTGGAGCATCCATTGACTTCAACTTCCCGGGCTTCTGGATGGCACATTCAATTAAGTACAGCCTTAATGCTAACATCAGTTACATTAAGCTCTATTGGCTTGTATTGGAGCAAGATTGTGATGGGGTCTGCAACTAAGAGTCAGTTTGGGTTTTGACAGGATTGTCGGTGAGCTAGTGAGTAATTCCTGTTTGACAGCACTGCCTTCTGTCACTTTAAGGCTGGGGAAGATGGGATGTGTTGGGGGAATTTTGCTGAATTGAACTTGCACTGTTTTTGCACAGTTCATTTGTGATCATACCAATTCACTTTTTTTGAAAAAAATGCTTTTTCTCTCATCTTGTCCCGTGTTTGCCATAACAATGGCAGTTTATGAAGACAGCCACGAAGAGCAGCATCGTGTTGCAACGAGACTGGGCCAGTCACTAAGCTCTTGCCAAGGTTGTCCATGTGCTAAAAATACATCAAAAACAACTTTTAAAAAGTTAAATTCTATTAATGGGACTTCAATTTAATTATTTCTTTGTGTGACATTTTAGGTTTTCTATTTCCTCAGCAAAGGACGCTGAGCGTATTATAGCAATTGAAACCTTAGAAATGATGGAATAACTTTGCAAGCTGTATGATGTGTTGTTGCTGGAGTAATTCTTGGTCTATAATTGGGCCTTTGCTCCAAAAATTATTGACTTGTTAGGTATGTGATTCTGCAGTGGTGTAGTATTTAATCTTTATTTGCTCATACTTCCTTGCACATCCCTAAGATCTTGTGCCATGCCTTTTGAACCTCAGATGCAAAAGTTATTGCTATCATGTTTCAATTGTCCTTCATGTTAATGGAGGATTTGTTGGTAGCTCAAGTAGAGGTTGTGGACTGATTGCTTTGTAGTTTTCAATGAACCTCAATGAGATTTTGTTCCTCTTTGGCCCCCTTTCCACTGGTACCACTAGTTGTCAATCTCATTGCTTACTGCTGGGCATTATTGGTGCTGAATGCCCACTAGATTTCCTGTGTAAGTATTGCACTTCAAGAATAACTCATTTTGTGAAGTACTCTTGAAATATTTTAATTACTTCATGAAGTGTTGTAATTAAAATGTATTTAAATATATTCTGTTCATTTAGTTGGGGAACTATGAAGGTTTCCTGTTGGATTACTGTAACCTGAACAATGAAGCCATTGTGCAGAACAGATCGGAATAGTATTATGTCAAATGGGCATAAAAACTGTATATAGTTTTTCAAGAGGATGTGTAACCTTTTATAAAACTCAAGAATTTAATCATAAATTAATATCTTTAATCATAAACTGGAACTGTCAGTGGAATTCCAACGCTCTCTTGTGTTGCAGTATATTCACACAAGGAGCAGTATTAGACTGGATGTGGAGTTTGACTTTTCAACAGACTGGAGGTGGAGGGTTAAATTTATCAAAGCTGGTAAGTTTCTTTGTTTTGCAGTTGTCCTGAGATGAGGAACAACACACCCCAGGCTTAATGCCAAGTGGAATATTCCTGTGTGGATTTGATTTCCTCTTACTGGAAGATTGGGTGAGAAAAGAAAGTGCCTTTTATTCCAGAGTTTTCTCCCATACCCACCTTCCCCAAAATAGAATTGTGGTTCGAGGGCATCATTGAACCCAGAGTGTCTGAGGTAGCTGATGAGTAAAAAGTGTTCAGCTGATTTGTACTTCACACTCAGTTGAGGTTGAATTGAAAGACACATTTGTGCCTCTTGAGTGGCTATTTTAAAGGTGGATGAGCCAGTTGTGGTTCAGAGGATAATAATTATCTCTGAGTTTAAAAAAAACAAATGGTGGAAACATTATGCTTAATGCTACCTCGGGCTGTATTTTTATCCTTTCAATCTTGCACTGGTGTCGTTAAATTTAATTTGGACATGTGCAAGATGCATAATTTATGTTAATTTAAGCTAGTGTTAAATTAGTTTAAATTAATTGTCCTCTTGTAATATTCTATGCTATTGGTGCAAAAAGCTGATTTTCATAGCATTTACATGGATGCTTATGGCAACAAGAGGCTTGCATTTGAGCAGTCAGTAATCGGACAGCATCTTCGAAAGAAATAGAGTAAGCGTTCTTATGAAGGGTGTTTGACCTGAAATGTTAACTCAGTTTCTCCACAGATTCTGCCTGACCTCAGTGTTTTCAGCATTATTTCTGTTTCAGATTTTCTGCATCCATAGTTTGTTCATTTTCAATTGCTTATATCCTAATCTAGAATGACATTTCTTGAAATACTGTGAAGTGGACAAGACTCTCAATGATAATCACAGAAAAGACATTGTCACTATCTTGCTGCACCTTTGACTTGTCTTTCCTTTATTGCAACAATGACTACACTTCAAAAAAAATGGCTTTCATTGTTTGTAAAGTGCTTCCTGAAACAGAGATTACAAAAGGTTGCTATACAAATACAAGAATGACTTGCTTTCCAGATTTTTAGCCACTTTCCTGTCCTGAAGAAAGAGGATTGTTTCTCCCCTAATATAGTAGGAGACATTTTGTTGCACAGAAGTGAGCAATCAGCTGTGCCTAAGGGCTGACCAGGGAAATATGGGCTTTTCATCCTTGAAAAGGGTGATTGTGATATGCAGTGGTCCTTTTGTATTTGTTTGATATCTCATCTGGTTTTAGGTTAGTTAACATTTTGCATCTGCTGGCCTGCTTTTACGTTTGGATTAGAGAACCAGTAGGCATGCTGGGTGCTCCTGTTATACAGATTTTGAAAGAGTAAAGGCTTGGGATTGGCTCTACACATTTGCATAACCTAAAACAGGATCACTTATCTCAATAGCTATGCTCTAGAGGCACATTATCACTGAGTGCTTTTCCTTTGCATGACCCCAAATTTAATTACTGTAAATTTTGTGACACTGAAATGATGGCAACCTGTTTTTTTAATATACATTACAATGGTCATTTAAGAGTATTTGTCTATTCAATGTTTTTATGTGGGTTGCTCTGTCAAGTGACAAAAAATACACTGTAAAGCTTTTTTGTAACTCCCCTTTTATAAAAATCTTTGTGGTATCAAATTGGGTTGAGAATTGCTATTTTAGTTTGTGTACAGTGGCATCTGTTCTCAAAGCCTGCACATGTTTATGCTGGTGAGGAGTTCGGGTTGGGAGGTGCTGCTGTTAGACTTGGGAGAATTTTCTTGTCGATTTTGATCACACATTAAGGGATAGAGAACTTATCAGTAATAGTGTATGGTAAACCTTTGTCACTTTCAAATTAAGTGGATTTGTGAAGTATAGATTCTACTATAGAGTAGGGGTAGCATTGAGGGAATCTTGGATCACTGAACCATTTTGATCTAGTTACAGAAAACTGCATTTGGTGGTCAGTGTAAATTTTCAACACTTTCACTTCTCCAATCTGTTACAATGCTTAATGATTTTTGAGAACAATGCTCTATTATTTGGCAATATCTGTTTAAAAATGGGATTTCAGAAGCATAATTAAAGATGTCTTTGCCAGTTCCTGTAGATTTTGGGGTTTGCTATGCCAACAAGGATTCCTTCCAATGTTTAAGCCATTGCACCTGTCTCCATCTTTGGACTAAAGCAGCAAGCAATGTATGTGCATTCATCAGATTATCTTTTGATTAATTTGTTATATCCACTTTCATGGGCTTGGAGGAAGGTTGATTGTCTTGTTCAATGACTGAACTTATGATTGGTTGCTAAAATTCAAATGGATAAAGCCTTCTGTGATCTTTGATCTCAATTTTCATGCAGATGTGATAACAGGGCTGGGAAAAGATCCATTTGCCAATTATCCCAGGGCAATTTATCTTTGTTTTGGTGACATTGGAAAATATGTGAGTTTGCCAGCCTGCCAGTATTCAATTTTCACTCGTTCTCTGATCTATTGTGTACTTTCTCTTTCAACCTTTGCCACTGACTGTTTTAAAAATAATTGATATACTATGATCTCCATTATCCCAAGCTGAATTTCTGCTGGCTACTTACCTTCAGGTGGTGTTCTGGAAATAAGACTAATCGGTGTCTCTTCCTAAAAGAGGGATTTCACAGACCTTGTAGCTCCTTGCACAACACAGAAGTCCAACACCCAGATATACCCTGTATTCTCCCATGAACAAGAATATCTTTTTTTTTGGAGAACTGTTGGTTTGCACTGCACTCTGTTGTCTTGCCTTATCTTTTCTATAGTAGTGCCCAAGAGAGCACCCCCATCCGACTGATTCTCTGTCTCGTTTTCCTATACCCCCTGCAACTGGCTTGCATGTCTTTAAGCAGCTCTTTTCCTCTTACCAGGACTAGGAGGTAAGCATGGCATGTGGAGGGAAGCCAGAGTACTTGATGGAATTCTCATAGTCACAGGAAGAGTGTGCAAACCTTACACACATAGCAACCAGTGTCAGGACTGAACCTGGGTACCTGCAGATCAGAGGTCGCAGCATTAACTGCTGCACTACCGTGCCACGTTACTTTTTTCAAGAACGTGAACTAGGTCCTGGAGTTGGTCATCCAGCTTGTTGAGCCTTTCGGTAAGATCATGACTGATTCTGTGGCTTGTCCAACAAATTTTTTGATCTCGGTGTTGAATATACCCTGTATCCACGGTGCTTTGAGGTAGAAAGTTACGAAGATTACAGTCCATTATTTAAAAAAAAAATTCTTGCCTTGATCCTAATTTGCTAGCCATATTTTGAGACTGTCCTGCCTTACCTTAAACTGCCTGGCTAGAGGAAATGGCCTCTATCTACCTACTCAGTTGCCTTCAGAATTTTCTCGATGAAATTGGCAGCTACTCCAATTCGGTGAGAATTTTCTGAAATGTTGTTATCTCAATATTAATTAGGTAACTCGTGACAGCTTTTGGTCTGTGCCCAGAAACTTGGTCTTGTGTAAGTGTTGGAATCTGCTGTCTACTTGAGGTCTGCTCGAGTTGCTTTAATGCTCTGGTGAGATGCTGCATTTCTTCTTTTGCACCCTCTTGTTAACTTGGGCAATGCAACTAAAAACAAGGAATTAGAGCATTAGCAGCAATGAATTTCCTAGCTTTCAGTTGCTGGATAGGCTTGGAGACAAGTAGCTGAATTGAAGTGTTTATGAAGGCAGAGATACTTCTGTAATAGATATGGTCTTATCTGAAGCACAAGACTTAGAAGCAGAATTAGGCCACTCAGCCCATTGAGTCTGCTCTGCCATTCCATCACAGCTGATTTATTATCTCTCAAAGCCATTCTCCTGCCTATCCCTGTAACCTATGACGCACCAACTAATCAAGAACCTATCATTCTCTGCTTTCAATATACCCAATGACTTGGCCTCCACAGCCATCTGTGGTAATGAATTCCACAGATTCGCTACGCTCTGGCAAAAGAAATTTCTCCTCATCTCTGTTCTAAATGGATATCCCTAGTCAGAGGCTCTGCCCTCTAGTCTTAGATTCCCCACTATAGGAAACAACCTCTCCATGTCCGCTCTATCCAGGCCTTTCAATATTCAATACAAAATGTACTGCTACTGAAGCTGTAAAGATTTAGAACTAATCAGTCTTTAAAATGTTATTTTGTTTGAACAGGTACAGGAGAACTCCCCGGGATACTGGGCTGGGCTGGAACCATTCTTTGATTTTATCATTTCAGCTGGTGATAAGAGGCTGGTGAGTTTGTTCTTGATATTTCTGCATCCATTTGGTGGTTAATACTTGAGCATTTTTGCCTCCGTGATCAGCTGATTTTTCTAGCAAGAATCAACATCAAGAAAGGGGGGAATCTATATTTGAAGTCTTCTTGTACCCTTTCTGAGGAGTAATTATTGCTTTCAGTTACAGATTTCTGTTTCTGTGTAATTCCCTGCTGTAGTTTTGTCCATTCACTTTGTTATCATTGTTCAAATGAGGTGACATTTTATATGGATTATTGCAACCTTCCTGATATGTCTCCAAAATAAGTGGCACTGTACTTCACATCATGAATCCCCTCTGATATTACTTAACTCAGCTTGCAGCACTGATTTTGTGGCTCATGCCTTATGACTGTGTCGCTGCCTACTATAACCCCTCAATCTACCCTGAAAGTCTCTGAACTCCTCCCATCTTTGTGACACAAATAAATGCTAAAATCAGAATCGGTGTCAGATTTAATATCACCAGCATATGTTGTGAAATGTGTTAACTTTACAGCAGTAGTACAATGAAATTCATAATAAATATAGAGGGAAAAAACTGAGTTGCATTAAGTGTGTGTGTATATGTATGTGTGTATATATATATATATATGTGTGTGTGTATATGTGTTTATATGTGTGTGTGTATATGTGTTTATATGTGTGTGTATATGTGTTTATATGTGTATGTATATGTATGTATATATGTGTGTGTGTATATATATATATATATATATAGTATGTATGTGTCTATTAAGTATTTAAGTTATTATAAGTAGTGCAAAAGAAACCAGAAATCTTAAAAAAAAAAGTAGTGAGGTATTGTTCCATGGGTTCAATATCCATTTAGAAGTTGGATGGCAGAAGGAAAGAAGCTGTTCCTGAATTGTTGATTGTGTGCCTTCAGGCTTCTGTACCTCCCTTCTGAAGGTAACAATGGTGGGGGTCCTTAATGATGGACGCCCCCTTCCAAAGGCACTGCTCCTTGAAGATGTCTTGGATACTATGTGTGCTAGTATTCATGATGGAGCTGACTAATTTTACAAGTTTCTGCAAATTCAGTCTTGTGCAGACTCAGCCCAAAATGTCGATTGTGCTCTTTTTCATAGATGCTGCCTGGCCTGCTGAGTTCCTCCAGCATTTTGTGTGTTGCTTGGATTTCCAGCATCTACAGATTTTCTCTTGTTTGTGGATGGTTGTATCATGAGCAAATTTATAGATGCTGTTCGAGCAATGTCTGGCCACACAGTCATGGGGGTAGAGAGAATAGAGCAGTAGGCTAAGCACACATCCCAGTGGAACACCAGAGTTAATTGTCAGCAAGGTGGAAATTTTATTTCCAATCCACACAGATTGTAGTCTTCCAGTTAGGAAGTCGAGGATCCAGTTGCAGAGGGAGGTACAGAGGCCTAAGTTCTGTAGCTTTTCGATCAGGACTGTAGGCATGATGGTGTTAAATGCTGAGTTTTTGTCAATTAACAGCATCCTGACATAGATGTTTGCATTATCCTGGTGATGCAAGACTGTGTGGAGAGCCATTTAGATGGTGTCTACTGTAAACCTATTATGGCGAAAGGCAAATTGCAGTGGATCCAGGTCCTTCCTGTAAAACCTGTATTCCTGGCTGGATTTCAACCAACAGATTATTTGATTTGGTCAGGCAGTAGTACTATATTTGCATCTTTTGCACTCTTAATGGTAAATTGCCTTTTTGTCATTTTGGGAGAGGATGGAACGGGAGGGTAAGGATCCCTTTAGGGCTCCTGAGTACCATTTTTTTTAAACAAATGGACAGAGTACTCAACCTGTCTGGTTTTGGGGAAGGAAGAGGGGAAGATGGCAGAGAAGGCGTGCTGAGTGCTTGTAGCTGAGGGAAAATTAGGAGTTACCTCAATGCTATCTGTGGTTGGGGTAAGGGATGAAAGATACTTGATTGGTACTGCTGACTACCAGCAACACCCATTAGCACGTTTCCTTGCAGACTGTAAAACAAAGAAAGTATTCATTCTTGTTTCTTTTCCATTTCAATAGGTCAGCACTGTAAAATAATCAAAATGGTTCAGTGCAGTTCTGCATATCTTGGCTGTCAAAATCTCACCACCTAATTTGTGAGGCTTCTGATACAAAATCTGGCTTTATGGGTCCAAATTTCCCACGGCGCATTCACTCTGGAAATTTGTTTCACAATGCTGCACTAGAAAGAGGCAGAGAAGAATTGTCGATATTCTTGCTGTGGTGTTTGGCATGCATGGTTTCATCACTATAAAAAAAGTACACTTAATATTAATTAACGATTCCTGGAGCAACAATGAAGTGAACTTGGCTCACAGAGGAGCTCTGCAGCTTTACTGCTATACTCATTCCTTGTGTGGCAGAGATGTGTTACTCAAGGATTAGATTTTTCTTGTGGGCTGTTGAAATAGCTCACAGCACTATTGCAACCATATTTTGTACATCTCCATATTTCATCTCTCTACTCACCAGCATAGCATGTTAGTGTTAATTTTTACTTTCCCATCTTTCCTTACAGATGATAGGATACAGTTCCACCGATGCAAGCAATTATTGATGCATTGTCTAACAGGTTGCTTGTTTTGCACATGTAAATTGGCAATCTACCCATACAATGGGCTTGAACTCCCCATTCTTGTAAATAACACCATAGAATGTTTAACAACCTACTGTTGCAGGCAGACATTTTAAAAACATAGAAACAGAAAACCTACAGCACAATACAGGCCCTTTGGCCCATAATGCTGTGCCAAACATGTACGTACTTTAGAAATTACCTCAGGTTACCCATAGCCCTCTATTCTTCCAAGATCCATGTACTTATCCAGAGTCTCTTAAAAGACCCTATTGTATCTGCCTCCACCACTGTCACCAGCAACCCAATCCATGCACTCATCACTCTCTGCATTTTTTAAAAAAAAACAACTTGCCCCTGACATCTCCTCTGAACCTACTTCCAAGCACCTTAAAACTGTGCCCTCACGTGTTAAGCCATTTCAGCCCTGGGAAAACGTCTCTGACTATCCACACGGTCAATGCCTCTCATCATCTTATACACCTCTATCAGGTCACCTCTCGTCTTCTGTCGCTCCAAGGAGAAAAGGCCAAGTTCACTCAACCTATTCTCATAAGGCTTGCTTCTTAATCCAGGCAACATCCTTGTAAATCTCCTCTGCACTCTTTCTATAGTTTATACATCCTTCCTGTAGTGAGGTGACTAGAACTGAGCACAGTACTCCAAGTGGGGTATGACTGGGGTCCTGTATAGCTGTAACATTACCTCTCGGCTCTTGAACTCAATCCCACGTTAATGAAGGCCAATGCACTGTATGCCTCTTTAACCACACAGTGAACTTGCACAGCAGCTTTGAGTGTCCTATGGACTCGGGCCCCAAGATCCCTCTGATCCTCCACACTGCCAAGAGTCTTACCATTAATACTATATTCTGCCATCATATTTGACCTACCAAAATGAACCACCTCACACTTATCTGGGTTGAACGCCATCTGCCACTTCTCAGCCCAGTTTTGCATCCTATTGATGCCCTGCTGTAACATCTGACAGCCCTCCACACTATCCACAACACCCTCAATCTTTGTATCATCAACAAATTTCCAAACCTATCCCTCCACTTCCTCATCCAGGTCATTTATAAAAATCGCAAAGAGAAGGGGTCCTAGAACAGATTCCTGAGGCACAGCACTAGTCACTAACCTCCATGCAGAATATGACCTGTCTACAACCAATCTTTGCCTTCTGTGTGCAAGCCAATTCTGGATCCACAAAGCAAGGTCTCCTTGGATCCCATGCCTCCTTACTTTCTCAATAAGCCTTGCATGGGGTACCTTATCAAATGCCTTGCTGAAATCCATATATACTACATCTACTGCTCTACCTTCATCAATATGTTTAGTAACATCCTCAAAAAATTCAATCAGGCTCATAAGGTACGACAAAGGAAATTGCCAAGGTCCTTTTCCATAGTGAATACTGAAGCAAAGGCATTAAGTACCTCTGTTATCTCCTCTGGTTCCATACACACTTTTCCACTGTCACACTTGATTGGTCCTATTCTCTCATATCTTATCCTCTTGCTCTTCACATGCTTGTAGAATGCCTTGGGGTTTTCCTTAATCCTGCTCGCCAAGGTCTTCTCATGGCCCCTTCTGGCTCTCCTAATTTCATTCTTAAGCTCCTTCCTGCTAGCCTTATAATTTTCCAGATCTCTATTGTTACCTAGTTGTTTGTTGGTTTTTTTTGAACCTTTCATAAGTTTTCTTGACTAGATTTTCAACTGCCTTTGTACACCATGGTTTCTGTACCCTACCATCCTTTCCTTGTCTCATTGGAATGTACTGATGCAGAATGCCACGCAAATGTCCCCTGAACATTTGCCACATTTCTGCCGTACACTTCCCTGAGAACATCTGTTCCCAATTTATGCTTCCAAGTTCCTGCCTGATAGCTTCATATTTCCCCTTACTCCAGTTAAACTCTTTCCTAAATTGTCTGTTCCTGTCCCTCTCCAATACTATGGTAAAGGAGATAGTATTGTGATCACTACCTCCAAAATGCTCTCCCACTGAGACCTGACACCTGACCAGGTTCATTTCCCAGTACCATTTCAAGTACAGCCTCTCCTCTTGTAGGCTTATCTACATATTGTGTCAGGAAATCTTCCTGAACACACTTAACAAACTCCACCCCATTTACACGAACATGAGGAAATCTGCAGATGCTGGAAATTCAAGCAACACACATAAAAATTGCTGGTGAACGCAGCAGGCCAGGCAGCATCTCTTGGAAGAGGTACAGTCAACGTTTCGGGCCGAGACCCTTCGTCAGGGCTAACTAAAAGAAGAGCTAGTAAGAGATTTGAGATGGGGAAGGGGAGAGCTGAAATGATAGGAGAAGACAGGAGGGGGAGGGATGGAGCCAAGAGCTGGACAGGTGATTGGCAAAAGGGATATGAGAGGATCATGGGACAGGAGGCCTAGGGAGAAAGAAAAGGGGGAGAGGATGGGCAAGGAGTATAGTGAGAGGGACAGAGAGAGAAAAAGGAAGTGTGTATAAATAAATAATGGATGGGGTACGAGAGGGAGGTGGGGAATTAGCGGAAGTTTGAGAAGTCAATGAACCCCATCTAAACCCCTTGCTCTAGGGAGATGCCAGTCAATATTGGGGAAATTAAAATCTCCCATCATGACAACCCTGTTATTACTGCACCATTCCGGAATCTGTCTCTCTATCTGCTCCTCAATGTCCCTGTTAGTATTGGGGGGGGGGGGGGTGTGTGTGTGGAAAAAAAACACCCAGTAGAGTTAGTGACCTCTTCCTGTTTCTAACTTCCACCCACAGAGACTCAGTAGATAATCCCTCCATGACTTTCCTCCTTTTCTGCAGTTGTGACACCATCTCGGATCAGCAGTGCCACGGCCCCACCTTTTTTGCCTCCCTCCCTGTCCTTTCTGAAACGTTATAGCCTGGCACTCTTAAGTAACTATTCCTGCCCCTGAACCATCCATGCCTCTGTAATGGCCACATCATAGCTCCAGTACTGATCCATGCTGTAAGCTTATCCACTTTGTTCATACTCCTTGCATTAAAATACACATCTCAAACCAGTCTGAGCGCATCCCTTCTCTATCACTTGCCTGTCCTTCCTCTTACTCTGCATACAAGCTTTCTCTATTTGTGAGCCAACCGCGCCTTCCTCCATCTCTTCAGTTTGGTCCCCCCCCCCCCACCCCCACCAGTTCTAGTTTAAACTCTCCCCAGTAGCTTTAGCAAACCTCCCTGCCAGGATATTGATCTCCCTGGGATTCAAGTGCAACCTGTCCTTTTTGTACAGGTTACACCTGCCCCAAAAGAGGTCCCAATGATCCAGAAATCTGAATCATTGCCCCCTGCTGCAAACCCTCAGCCACGCATTTATCCTCCACCTCACTCTATTCCTATACTCACTGTTGTGTGGCATATGCAGCAATCCCAAGATTACTACCCTTGTGGTCCTGCTCAGCTTCTTTCCTAACTCCCTGTAGTCTGTTTTCAGGACCTCCTCCCTTTTCCTACCTATGTCGTTGGTACCAATATGTACCATGACCTCTGGCTGTTCACCTTCCCACTTAAAGATATCATGTATACAATCAGAAACATCCCAGACCCTGGCATCTGGGAGGGAAACTACCATTAATGTTTCTTTCCTGTGTCCACAGAATCGCCTGTCTGACCCCTTAACTATAGAGTCTCCTATCACTGCTGCCATCCTCTTCCTTTCCCTACCCTTCAGAGCCACAGGGCCAGACTCTGTGCCAGAGGCGTGGCCACTTTTGCTTCCCCCAGGTAAGTCCTCCCCAACAGTACTCAAGCAGGAGTACTTATTGTTAAGGGGGACAACCATTGGGGTACTCTCTAGTATCTGACTCTTGCCCTTCCCTCTCCTGACTGTTACCCACTTATCTGTCTCCCAAAGCCCCAGTGTGACTCCTTGCCTATAGCTCCTATCACCTCCTCACTTTCCCTGACCAGACAAAGGTCATCAAGCTGCATCTCCAGTTCTCTAACCCGGTCCCTAAGGAGTTGCAGCTCAACGCACCTGGCACAGATGTGGCTGTCCGGAAGGCTAGGAGTCTCCCAGACATCCCACATCTGATACCCAGTACAGAACACTGGCCTCGCAGACATACTTTCTATTCCTATTCTTCACAAGTAACTTACCTTGCCTTGACCAGTTATCGCCGAAGCCCCGTTGAGTCAAAACCCTCCGACTGACTCCCTCTACTCAGTCGCCTGCTCTTTAAAGCTGTCTTTTTAAATTCTTCCCGCCCGTCTAACTCACTGATGTCCGTGCACCTGTGCAGTCATGCCTCGATCAAACCACTGAAGAAAAAATGCTCTCCTTTTAAATTCTTTAGGTTTCAACTTCTGATCAGGAGTGGCAAAGCTCTGATGCTGCAGCATTGAAATTTGTTTGCTTCGTGGATAAATTTGCATGTACAGTCTTCTAACAGTGAAGAGTTCTACCACTGAGCTAAGATGGTCTGCAAATGGACGAGCCTGTTACTCCCCATCTCTCCAAAGTAGTTTTCTTTCATGGTCCCAGCTGCAAGTTTGACTCTCAAATTGCTCTGCGGGC
Source organism: Mobula hypostoma (assembly GCF_963921235.1). Classification (NCBI taxonomy): domain Eukaryota; kingdom Metazoa; phylum Chordata; class Chondrichthyes; order Myliobatiformes; family Myliobatidae; genus Mobula; species Mobula hypostoma. The sequence continues at coordinate 23,827,343 of NC_086128.1, forward strand.
CTTCTTAATATTTCTTTTTGATATCAAGTGAAGCAATTGCTTTTCAGAATGTATGCCTTGTTATCAAGAGTGCTATTGTAGAGTGTGATGTGCTGCTTTCCTTATTGAGAAGTAAATTGCATTGTATGCTACTGAGCTTCTCCACTGCCATCTTTGTTAGACGGGCTGACATCAGATAGACTGGGTATAAATTTGGAGTCTTCAAAGTTCAAAATCAGTGGATAATTTTTTTCTAATCCATGCTTTCCTTTTTTTTTAGGATAAAGATGACAATGCACTGAGGGAGCTGTTACTAGGCAACGTGGAGAAGTCGCTCAAAATGGCCATTTACAACACCAAAACTCAAGCAGTTCGCGAAGTTAGTGCAACACCCAGTAACCTCTGGGGAGGACAGGGGCTGCTTGGAGTCAGCATTCGGTTCTGCAGCTTTGAAGGAGCAAATGAAAATGTTTGGCACATCCTGGTATGTACAATATCATCCTGAGCATGGTTACCAGGCTGTGTTAATGCATCTAGCTGCTAACTCTGAGCTGGTAATATCATTCTACCCAAAATGTTGTAGTGGTTTCCTTGGGGTTCTAGAGGGAATAAAATCTACATGAGAATGTAGTTAATATGCTCAGCAGGTGAGTCTACAACATACATTTGCCATGTAGCCTCTAATCTCCAAAGCTATTAAAATTTTGCTTATTCAAATTTTAAAATTTTACAAGGGTGCTCTCTATGCATTGCTGTCAATTCAGAGTCCACCTCAGTGAAGAAATGGTTAGTGAGCAGAACCGACTAAAAGAAATCTCAGGCATCCAACAGGGATGGAGAAAGAAGCTCTCTAAGTTATTTCTGACCAACAGGGCTCTAGGTGCCTGCATTGCATCCTATAGTTAAAGGAAAACCTATGGCACAAGTCAGTTGTTTAGTACAGTTGATGGAAGATACTACAAATTGCTTTTATATCTTAGTGCTACTTTAACTAGGCATTTCAAAGAGCCTGAAGGTAACTTACTAACTTCAGCCCAACCTTAGCATTTAATACAATAGTTCAAGTTGTGTAAGCAAGATTTTAGCCTACTGTTGAAGACACAAGTTGCATGCTACATGGAGTTGTCAGCAGCTTGTCAAGACCAAAACTTGGGTGTAGTATATGTAACTCTCGCTTCAGCTAGCAGCTTAATATAGGGGATGATAACTCCCCGGCCTGGCCAAACTTAAGAAATCTCGTTTGGGTGGATGCTGCACGATGTGTCCCCTGTTACAAATCGGTACCATGAAATAACAAACAGTACACAATATGCAATTAAATGATTGAGCTTTATAATTCTTAATTTGTGACTTATAAAAAAAAAAAGAAAAGAAAAGGGGTCCATTCTCATGGAGCAGTCTAATGCACAATGTTGGAGCTCACTGCTAAGGCCGTTCATCCACCATTGACCTCCTCTGACTGTCGCTGACCTTTGGCGCCTCACTCCAAGTCCACTTCGTCCGAGGTCTACTAGCTCTCTCCATTCGCGTCTTCTCTCCTCGTCTCTCCCTGGCAAGAGACCGTGAGTTCTTGGCTCCCAGACACACAAGAAAGAACAACTTCCCACTCATTGGCTAGCTTGCCCCATTATCTCTAGTCATAACCCAAATATTGCTGCTACAGAGAAACCATTCCCTCAGCAGTGGAACATTACAGAGAAGCCATTACATTCACAGTGAAACCTTACAGCGTGTTACATATAATTAATGAGAAATAATAGGTTCAGCCAAGCTGGTAGTAATGGTGACAAAGCATTGGCTGACCAGTCCATAAGAATGCAGTTTAGAGTAGTGTCATTTGTAGTTGCATTTTGTAGGTGACTGAATAACTGATGGCAAAGACTGAAATGTTGTATTTGATGAGAAGATGCCCCATTGGTACATCATTATGTTTTCAGAATGTAGTGGGACATAAATTTGATCCAGAAATGCCTGAGATTGTCTTTCTGTCTGCATAATCTTGCAGAGAAGATGTATTCTCTCTCCAGTCAGCTGTTGTGAGAAGTAATTGGGAGATTTTGCAAGATTTTGCAGTTATTGCCCTCATCTCAATCAACCTTCAATATATCCTTGCCCTTCAACTTGTTTCTTTGGGCCATCTTGTCATCTCACGTTGGAAAGAGGCCTTAACATTAAAGCTGTAATGCTGCTTTTATATGTTGCACTATGATTTATTGTGGCAGGGCACCCAACTTCTGTTTGAGGTTTACTTTTCCTTTGTAAAGCATAGAATAATGCTCTTATCGTGAGAGGAAATGAGGCATCTTGGACCCAAGTGAAGGCGATAAGTGAATCTGCAGACTAGGACTGAACTTATGATAAGGAATGAGGGAGTGTAAGTTAGAGGATAAATTCAGTGGCACATCAAGATCACAAAGGTTAGGGGTGCTGGAGAATGGAAAGCAGAAAAAAGTCTGCATTTGTTTTTTTTACAATTATTGTCCATTGTGCTGCTGGTGTTCAGGGCAGCAATAATGGTCCTCCATCTCTGTATCTCTGTCCTTGGCTATTGCTGTTTCTGTAACAATTTTGTTTTACCAGTCAGGGTTGTTGGCCCTGAGCTGAACCCCTGAACCTGGAGGACTGGTGGACCACTCTTAGTCTAGCCTCCTGAAGAGATAAGATCGCCATGCATTCATTTTCAATGCCAGAGAAGTTAACAGGCAGTGATAAGCACATTATGCATTAAAATAATGCTTGGAGTGGAAAGGGCAAAACTTAAGTGGAACTTGTTCATGTCTGCTGTGCAAATAGGCCAAGTTTGTGCCAATTAATGGTAAGGTAGCCTAAGCTGAGGCTGTTTATTTTATTAGTGAAACAGTGCAAAGTAGGCCCTTTCAGCTGTGTCGCCCCAACAACTCCTGACAACCCCAATTTAACCCTAACCTAGTCACAGGACAATTTACAATGACCAGTTAATCTACCCGGTACTTCATTGGACTGTGGGAGAAAACCGGAGCACCTGGGGAAAACTCACACATTCCACCTTCTCACCCCCCTCCCCACCTTCCTATTCTGGCATCTCTCTTCCCCCCCCCACTTCTTTTCAAGTCCTGATGAAGGGTCTGGGCCCAAAATGTTGACAGTTTATTCCTCTCCATAGATGCTGCCTGACCTGCTGAGTTCCTCCAGCATTAGTGTGTGTGTATGTGTTAGTTGTTCTGGATTTCCAGCATCGGCAGAATCTCTTGCATTAGTAATATCACAATTCTGTTTGGAATTGATATTTGCTGTCCCATGTGTGATTTCTTGGCTTGCTAAGTTCCCCTGTTAGTACGACTGGGTAATCTATTTTTTGTTTTTGCCTTGAAGTAGTCTCCCTGGTGTAGCACCAGCAATTGTTTCTGCAAAAAATCCTTCAAATCCATCGGAAAGATGAGTAAGCATCTGTGTGCAAGCTCCAACATCCCCAGTGTGAAGAACTAATAACTTCTGGGGAGACTACATATAGTACAGTATTTGTATATTTGTTATCAGACTCCTGAAATGGACACTGTAACAGAAGGGAACTGCCAGATGAAAAGAGGATTAATTCAAGGATGTTCTTGAAGGATTGGGGTTTGTGGGGGCAGGGAGAAGGAGAAATGCAGTACATCTTGGGAATCATTAGTCTATGGCTGCTCAAGTGAGCTAGTGTTGAGAACTTGGACTCACGGCACTGAGAGCACACAGAAGCTCCCCAGAATAAAGAGGAAGGAGTACACCACCTCCCAAGCTACTTATTTGTCCATCTCCTTGAACACTTTCTGCCCCATTTGTGGAAGAGTGTTGTTCCAGCCTCCATCAGTCACCTCAGGACCCACCAAACCAGAGTTGGAGCAAGTCCTCCTCAACCCTGCGGCATTGCCTAAGGAGAAGGATGGAAGCCAAAATGTTTCTCGCTTAAATATATTGTAGCTTCTTTACTCATGTTGACAATGTAAGGAGCTATGAAATACAGAGCTAAACATCCTTATTGTGATCCTGAGACAGCCAAAACTAGGTTTTGTAATTGGTTTTACTGGAGAGGGAAATACTGTCTAGAATTCTTGTTTCAGATGGGAAGTTTACATGTATGGAGGCTTAGTGGCCACTTTTATGTATGTGAAGTGAATATCTGGGCAGGGAATCGAGTGGGAACAATTGGCTCTTTCTTTTTAAAGAAAAATAAATGGCCATGAGTTTGGCTATAATATTTTCAACATTTGGGTGGGGATTTGTAACAGTTACTCTGTGTGTTTGTATCTGTGCTCATCTATTGTTTAAATCTTGCAGGAAGTGGAGCCCAATTCCCCTGCTGCATTAGCTGGTCTGAGGCCATACACAGACTACATTATTGGAGCTGAAGCCATACTCAGTGAGGTGACTGCAAATTGCTGCTTTTTCCTCCTTGGAGGGAGTTATTAAATCTGTATGTGAATATAAGAAACAGAAGCAAGAGTAAGCCATTCAGCCCCTCAGACTTGCTCTACCATTGAACAGAATGTAGCTGAACGTTCACCTCAATGCCACTTTCCTGTAATAACCCCAGTCCTGTAAAGTCCTTAATATCTAAAGATACATTCATTGTTCTCTAATGTACTTGGTAATTAAGCCTCCCCAGCCCTCTTGTTAGAAAGTTTCAAAGAGACTCAACCCTGTGAGTGAAGAAGTTTCTTTTCTCCTTGTCCAGAATGGCTGATTCAGTATTTTGAGACTGTGACCCTGGTTCAAGATGCCCCAACCTAGGAAACATTCTTGCATTTTCTCTGTCAGGCCTTATGAGAATTTTGTTTCATTGAGATAGCTTCTTATTCTTTTGAACGCAACAAATATGTTTATATGATGAACATGCCATCTCGGGAGGCAATTTAGTTAACTTTGTGCTTTTTCACAAATATATCCTTAGGAGGTAAAATTAGGTTCATCCATAATATTCCAGATGTAGTCCCACCAAGGTCTAATGTAGTTTGAGTAAAACTTGTGTAGTCTTTTATTTGGGTCATTTTGCAATAAGGCCCACCATACCTTCTCAAAGCAACACATACAAAATGCAGGAGGAACTCAGCAGACCAGGCAGCATCTATGGAAAAGAGTACAGTTGCTATTACGGGCCGAGTTGACTACTCTTTTCCAGAGATGCTGCCTGGCCTGCTGAGATCCTCCAGCTGAGTGTGAGTGTGTGAGTTTGGATTTCCAGCATCTGCAGATTTTCTCCTGTTTGTGATTTGGAATACCAACATACCTTCTGCCTTCCTAATTGCTTGCTGTAGCAGCACGATAACTTTCAGTGATCTGTGTGCGAGGACATCCGGGTTCCTCTGAGCACCAGTACCTCTCAATCTCTTACTTTTCTATTACTTTTTGACCAAAAGTATGATTTGACTTTTTTCTATATTATGTTTTTAGTCATATCCTTGCTCATTAGTTTAGCCTGCCTATATCCACCCTAAAGCATTTCTGCATTCTCCTTGTAGGCCACAGGCCCTGTTTTCTCTGCTATATAGCTCTATGACACTATTGATGTCAGGCTAACTAGTCTATGGTTTGTTTTCCTTCTGTCCTTTCTTGTCTGAGGAAAACCATCTATCTGTAATTATCAAGAAGAGTTAAAGATGACATCATGAGCACTTTCCTTTGATCTGATATAGCCAAGACAGCAATATTTTATTAAAAATGGACCAGGAGTATGAAATTCTGCAAGATGATAGTCAATGCATCCACCATCTCCACAACCTGCATCCTAAGGTTTTGAAGGTAGTTGCTCTCGCGTTTTGGGGATTTATTGTTTTTCATTTTGACTAATCCATTACTTTCACTATTACCATTTTTTTCTCATTGATGCTAATTTCTTTTGTGCTCATTTACTGTAGATGTGTAATCCTCCACTATTTCTGACTGATTTTCTGTATATTTTCTATCACTTTCCATTTCTTCGTCCCTCACCCTGAAAATAGTTTCTTCTGTCTCATCCTGTTGGGGAAAGCATGTTAATCTTTACCTTTTGGTATATCTATCGCAGCTCCTGCAGTTTGTTTTGTACTTCTTGCTGGTCTGCCCTTGTGTTCTGATTTCCCTTTCCTAATCAAAGTCTTGCTTCCTTTGGATTCTGAAGCTTTTGCAAGTTTACTGCTGTTTTGGCATCATTATATCAAAAGGGAAAAGCTCATAATGTTATATTTAACTTTCCTCATAGATCTCTTTGCTTTTTATTTGTTTTTGGAGTGATTAACTTGAATGTCAGTTCTAGATTTCTTGTATCTAATTTTCACCTCATGCCTTCATAGTTGCTTTATATGCTGGTTTGTGATTTGAGTAAACACTTTCAATTGTTTTATGTAATGATCACTGAGGCCTAAATATCCATTAAGTTCCTTCATATGATGCAATACTACATCTTGATGCAGCCTCTTCCACTCTTCTGCAAAATGTTGATTTTTTTTTTAGGATTCTGACTTTCCAGGAATGTTTTCCACATTATTGCTGCCAGTCTGATTTTTTTTTTTCCGTGTGTGTGTGTGTATATTTTTTATATATACATACACACACATACACACACACATATACAGGATTAAAGTAACATGCCCCTCTAATTTCCTGATTTGTACCCAACTCTACGGTCCCACTGCTGTTTGGGGTCCTGTGTACAACTCCCACCAGAGTCCCCTGCCCCTCACAGTTTCTTAGCTCTACCAAAACCAACTACTATTTGATTTTTCTGAGCTAAGATCCTTAAAAGCAGTAGAGTTATCCCATTCGTTAATATCATGGCTTTATGCATTTTCCATTTATCCTTTCTCCTCTAAAAGCAAAGTATGATGTATTTAATTCCTAATCTAAATCATCTTGCAGCCTCATCTCTCTAGCAGTAATTAATTTGGGCCTATTTATTGGTTTTTATGTGTGGCATTAATTCACCTACCTTGTCACAAATATTGTTTATGTTCAAATAAACAGTTTTGTCTATAACCTTTTCTGCATTTGTCCTGAACCCACCCCACCCTGTCCTCTCTCATCCATCATCTACAGGCCTAGTTATTCAACTTGTCAAGCCACAAGTCCTAGCCTGATTCAAGAGAAGCCTGTCTTGACAGAACAGTTTCCTCTTTCCCCACTACTGGTGCCAGCCGTGTGAACTGAAACTCACTTCTCATGCCAGTCTCATGCCACTTACTACTAGATTTGCCTTGTGCTAATTTGTACGTGGCTCATGTAGTAATCCAGTGATTTATCATTTTTCTAGTTCTGCTATCTTTATATTTTCCTCAGGAGAACCACTTTATTTATCCTTTCTATGTCACTGGTTCTCCACCTAACAGTACTATTCCTTATTACTGATATTATCTTCTTCACTCCCTCAATTTGAATGGCTTCCTGCTCCACAGTGCTGTGATCATTTTGCTCATTATCCCAGCAGTCACCACTTTCATTCACACAGGCTGCAAGAACCTCAAACCTGTTGAACATATTTAAGCTTGAGGTTCCTGCAGCACTACATTCTGTTTCCCAATGCTTTTTTTAACTGCATTTCACATACTGAAATATAACCATGCATTTCTTGTTAAGATTGTCAGAAAAAGCATTTAAGTCATGGAAACAGATTTGCAAGGCAGTTACTCAGTACACCTACTGAGAACTCTAAGGATCATGGAGTATCTCAATTATTGTTCAATATCTGAAGCTACAGTAGCATTAACCAATGCTGCTTAATGGTTTTGTAGATGTATATGTTGGCTGATATGACAATTATTGAAGAACAGAATTAAAATTAAAAGTTCGGTAAGATGTGCATCTTGTATTGCTATCTCAATGACTGATATTTAAATGCACATCATTGCAACCTTGTGTTGTATGTAGCTTTAATTTTCACATGTATTATGACCACACAGCAGGGAGGGAAGTCGCAAACTGGAGGTGATTAGTGTAGTTACATAGTGTCTATTTCTTTCTTCCTTAGTTTGCCGCAATTGCATTTATTTTGCCAGGTTAAGTGGAATCATGGCTGTTAATTCTCATGTGGGGAAGCTGTGATTTGTTTGTTCCTCTGGTGATTTAACTGTGCACAAACCTGTGTGACCCCAAGTAGGCTCACTATACCTGATTGTTGAAATCCTTTTGTTTTGAGCATGAAATAAGTTGCTTTGTATTCTTTGCAAAAAGTGAGGCGGGGTGGTGTGGGAAAGAAACAAGTATTTTTTTTGTGTCTTAACTGTTGGTGACTAGATTGGGGAAGAGGAACAAATCAGAGTACTAATGCTGTATTTTGTTCTTTCAGTCTGAAGATTTGTTCTCTTTGATTGAATCTCACAATGGAAAGCCACTAAAGATCTACGTGTACAACAATGACACAGATAACTGTAGGGAGGTGATTATCACACCAAACAGTGCATGGGGTGGAGAGGGCAGGTATGGTGTGGTCAGATTTACCTTTTTGTTAAGCCTCCTGTACAATTTGTCAGAGTGGTTTGTGTTCAAATTTAGAATGTCTGTCTTATAGTATGGTGATCAGTTATAATGTTAAATAGGGTATGAAGTCTGTTGGTATTAATTCATCAGCTTTACTAAGTAGGTTATGTGGACCTCTATAATATTGAATTATATGATTTTCAAAATTTCATGTAATTTTTGTCTTTGCCAGTTAATATTTTTTGTTTCTTAAACAAAAAATGTGCTGAAGCCAAATTGTGTGATGAAACATGCTTAGTGGATGTAAATATTCTAGGTCTACTAAATCTGGCATGATTAAGCATTGCAGCTTCTTCACCACCCCATGATCCTATTGTCCCACTGAAATGATGTCTTTGGTAATCAAGATGATACCTTGGTTCCATCTGGGTGTTATGGGGGTGGGGGGGGAGGTAGGGCACAACCTTGGGGAAAATTCAACACTTGAGAAGTGTCCAAGTGGTTCCAAAAGATGAGTAACCATGAAATGTACTGGCCATTAACTTACCTCATAAAATGCTTGGAAGCTTACTACAATTTGATGCAATTAGGACCCTCAGTAATTCTGTTTTAAATCATCCATGTGCTGATCTACAATTATACCCATCAACCTGCAACATGACCAGTACAGCACCTTGTTTTATAATGAGGGTTTTTTCATATTGAAATATAATTGGATTTTCATAGGTCCTGCCCTTAGTGAATTAGTCATGTTTAGGTTGACATTACCTGTGGCTGTCCTAGAACCACATGCTGGTAATCAGTGGCCTATGTGCACAACCAAACCAGCTTTAGGAGTAGCTTACAGCTATTTGTATTGGTCAGTGCAAACCTGTGACATAGTGAAGCACATGTTGTATATTGATCAATTCTGAGCTGGACTGTCTACAGTGTTGGAAGTAGTTTTTCAATTGTTTTGAAACAAAAAAACAGGTCTGGGCATTAGCAAAATAAACACAAAGTTACCCATTGTCTGATCCCAACCACGAGCTTAGATGTAAAAGGATGTGTTTTCAATACCTTTTTGCTTGGGACTGAAGTCTCTCAGTTTGATGAGCCCAAGATGAATATCCTTTATTGAGTGTATGGCCTCTGCAAGAGGTTCAAAGCTGGGGGAACATGAGGCCCAGATTAAGGATCTTGACCCAAAATATCAACTGTCCAACACCCTTTTTCTTCTCTTCTCTTCTCCCCCCCCCACCCCCAGATCTCCCCCCAGATTCTGCCTGACCTGCTGAGTTTTTCCACAGTCTTGTTCATTGCTTCATATTCCAGCATCTGCAGTCTCTTGTGTCTCCTGTACAGGGGATCCCCATGCTGCGGAAGAGCTGACTTGCAGACATATAACTACGCAAATTCTCCCATAAATTTTAAAAGAATTTTTCAAGATGGGAAAGTTCGTTACAGAAATGTAAACATCTTCAGGACTTGAATTGCTATATGGAATAAGATATAGGAGCAGAATTAGGCCATTCAGCCCATGTAGTTTGCTCTGCTATTCCATCATGGCTGATCCCGGATCCCACTCAACCCCATACATCTGAATCTTGCCATATCCTTTGATGTCCTGACCAATCACAAAACTATCAACTTCTGCTTTAAATATACCCACAGATTTGGCCTCCACCGTGGTCTGTGGCAGAGCAATTCACAAATTCACTGCTCTCCAGCTTAAAAAAAATTCTTCCTTACCTCCATTGTAAAAGGTCATCTCAAAGTTTTGAGGCTGTGCCCTCTAGTTCTGGATACATCCACCAGAGGAAGCATCTTCTCCACATCCACCTGATGTGAGACCCCCACACATTCTTCTAAATTACAGTGAGTACAGGCCCAAAGCTGCCAAACACTCCTTGTATGTTAACTCCTTCATTCCCAGAATCATCCTCATGAACCTCCTCTGGACTCTCTCCAATGACAACACATCCTTTCTGAAATATGAGACCCAAAACTGTTGACAATACTCAAAGTGTGGCCTGACTAGTGTCTTATAAAGGCTCAGCATTATCTCCTTGTTTTTATATTCTATTCCCCTTGAAATAAATGCCAACATGCATTGGCCGCCTTTACCACAGACTTGACCTGTAAATTAACCTTCTGGGAGTCTTGCATGAGGACGCCTAAGTCCCTTTGCACCTCTGATGTTTGAATTTTTTCATCATTTAGATGATAATCTGCACTATTGTTCCTTTTACCAAAATGCATTATCATACATTTCCCAACCCTGTATTCCATCTGCCACTTTTTGCCCATTCTTCCAATTTGTCCAAGCCCTTCTGCAATCACATTGATTCCTCAGCACTACCTACCTTCATATCATCTGCAAACTTTGCCACAAAGCCATCAATTACATTATCCAAATCATTGACAAACAATGTGAAAAGTAATGGTCCCAATACTGACCCCTGAGGAATAGTATGGGAGATGATGTAATTCCCTTCTTCTCTCTCCCCCACCAACCACCCCTCCAGTAACCAAACAGATACATCATCTTTAAGAACACAGCTGCCAGTTCACTGAGAGACTGCCTAAGATTTGCTTTGGAAACTGACCACTTGTAAAATGCTTCTATCAAACAATGTAATGATATTTGATACTTTAAGGCCATTGATGTGGGGCATACTAATTCTGTACCATTGTAAACACAGTGGAGAAGACAAATGTGCATGTTAATCAAAACCATTGTAATTGTTCATTGCTGATTTGTGGAAAGTTCAGTTTACATGCAGTTCTCAGGAACAGGACCCTTGTGTAACTCCAGGGACTGCCTATACTTTTTAGAAAGGATAACTCGGCTACTTGAAATTGATGCAGAGTGTAAAGCCTGAGGCGCGTGGTTTAATTGTTTGTACCTTTTTTTTTCTCTCTGGCCCCCCCCCCCCCCAGCTTGGGCTGTGGAATTGGCTATGGATACCTGCACCGGATACCAATCCGTAAGCAGCTAATAGAGCGGAAGGTAACTCCAGTTCTCCGAACTAGCTTGCCTGTGAGTCCCATGGTAAGTACTAGAAAACTTTAGTGACAGAGGTGTTGTGTTTATTTAATGTATAATCTCTCCAGCTACAAGCAAGCATAAACCTGGGTTGGTACCTTTGTGTGATTGTTTTTTTTCAGTTTAGCATTTTGGAACAATTCCTCACATGAGTTTTGCTCTAATCTAGCAATATGATTTACATTTGACAGAGGATTTAAACCAGTGCAGCTTGTCTTTTTTTGGTCTGTTGATTCCAGGGAATATTTAAAATGCATATCATTCAAAGAAAAGCATTTAGGTTTGACTCTTCCTTCAACCACTGCTACCCAGACAGTTCCATCAGTCACTTGTCCATCTGCAGCTTGTGGGATTTTACTATGCGCAAAAGAGCTGTCACATTCACTGTTGTAACCAACTGTGCACATTACTGCAATTCATTGTATGTGAAACTTTTTTAATAGGGGAAATGCCAAGTACTAGGAAATGAGTGGATTGTGTGGAGCAGTGGAAGGTGTTGCTGGATGTAGAGAAATACAACGTAATACGACTGTGGAAGGGGAGAATCAGCCAACATTACTAAATCTAACTTTTTATTATTGTGTAACCAGGCCAGTATCAGATTGGTGCTTGTGTGCAGTTGACCCAACAGCAACCACACATTGAAAGTGGTATTTGAGAATTGTGCATGAAAGGCACATTCTACATTTTTTCCCTGCCCTGAATAGTTCTTGAAATCATGGTCAGATTTGGTACTGTGAGTAATTGGTATTATTTAAATCGGTTTCAGAAAGTCTCGGCTAGTTTTGTAGTATATACTTGATTGTTTTACAACATTTGAGGGATGGTGTATCCTGAAATTGGTCACAGGTTGCTCCGTCATGCATATAGCTAGGGTACTTTAAAACTTGAAGTGACCCACTCTTCATTTGTTGATCCTAGACAGTTGAAAGTTGGCAGTCTGTAACAAACAATCTGCTGAAGGAACAGTGGGTCGAGCAGCATTCGTAGGGGAGAAAAGGAATTGTTGAAGTTTCAGGTCAAAAGCCTGCATCAGGACTGAAACACTAATAATTCCTTAGTAGCATACAGCTTGCAAGGCTCCTGTTTATCTATTGACTTTCTCTGATGGTACAGGAAGGTATTCCTATTGCTTGTAAAGGGGAAGCTTGCCATATGTACCTGGAGGCATATGACAAGATAGGCAGAACTCAGCATGGATTCCTTAAAGGAAAATCCTGCCTGACAAACCTATTACAATTTTTTGAGGAAATTACCAGTAGGCTAGACAAGGGAGATGCAGTGGATGTTGTATATTTGGATTTTCAGAAGGCCTTTGACAAGGTGCCACACATGAGGCTGCTTAACAAGATAAGAGCCCGTGGAATTATAGGGAAGTTACATACGTGGATAGAGCGTTGGCTGATTGGCAGGAAACAGAGAGTGGGAATAAAGGGATCCTATTCTGGTTGGCTGCTGGTTACCAGTGGTGTTCCACAGGGATCAGTGTTGGGGCCGCTTCTTTTTACATTGTACAACAACGATTCGGATTATGGAATAGATGGCTTTGTGGTTGTTTGCTGACGATACGAAGATAGATGGAGGGGCCGGTAGTGCTGAGGAAACGGAGAGTCTGCAGAGAGACTTGGATAGATTGGAAGAATGGGCAGAGAAGTGGCAAATGAAGTACAATGTTGGAAAGTGTATGGTTATGCACTTTGGCAGAAAAAATAGACGAGCAGACTATTATTTAAATGGAGAAAGAATTCAAAGTTCTGAGGTGCAACGGGACTTGGGAGTCCTTGTACAGGATTCCCTTAAAGTTAACCTCCAGGTTGAGTCGGTAGTGAAGAAGGCAAATGCAATGTTGCCATTCATTTCTAGAGGAATAGTATAGGAGCAGGGATGTGATGTTGAGGCTCTATAAGGCGCTGGTGAGACCTCACTTGGAGTACTGTGGGCAGTTTTGGTCTCCTTATTTAAGAAAGGATGTGCTGACGTTGGAGAGGGTACAGAGAAGATTCACTAGAATGATCCCGGGAATGAGAGGGTTAACATATGAGGAACGTTCGTCCGCTGTTGGACTGTATTCCTTGGAGTTTAGAAGAATGAGGGGAGACCTCATAGAAACATTTCGAATGTTAAAAGGCATGGACAGAGTGGATGTGGCAAAGTTGTTTCCCATGATGGGGGAGTCTAGTACGAGAGGGCATGACTTAAGGATTGAAGGGCACCCTTTCAGAACAGAAATGCGAAAAAAAATTTTTAGTCAGAGGATGGTGAATCTATGGAATTTGTTGCCACGGGCAGCAGTGGAGGCCAAGTCATTGGGTGTATTTAAGGCAGAGATTGATAGGTATCTGAGTAGCCAGGGCATCAAAGGTTATGGTGAGAAGGTGGGGCAGTGGGACTAAATAGGATAAAATGGATCAGCTCATGATAAAATGGCGGAGCAGACTCAATGGGCCGAATGGCCTACTTCTGCTCCTTTGTCTTATGGTCTTATGTCAGAGAACATACAGTGAAGGTCTAAGAAAGGAAATGAGAAGCAATTGCCTATCTGTTGAGGTATTAATATTAATGAAAGTTCAAAGATCTTTTATTGAAATGCCAATAGAGATAAATTATGAAATGGAGAACTTTTAGTGGAGCTTAGCTGAGGTGCTAAATAAGTACTGAATTTGGGTATTTGCCAAAGCTATGATAAATGAGATTTTTTTTTTGGATAAGATATGGAAAATAGAGAACATACAGAAGGCTGTTGGAACCTGAGTGGCAAAGTAAGTCTGTAGCAAGTAAGGATGTATATTACCATCAGAATCTTCCAAACCAATTGAAGGGTTGAGTGCTAATGTTTGGTGGAGGGGGGGCCCTGGAGAAAATGCTGCCCCAAAAAGGGGTGAAGGATAAACGTGGAGCTGCTGTCTGGCAGTTCCAGTGACCTGGGTCATACCTGAGCTGTTGCATGTTTTTCTTCAGGTGTACCAGATTCCTTCCACATCCTGAGCCGTGCGGGTTCATAGTCAGCTGCTAAGTTGCCTCGAATGGGTAGGTGAACAGTAGGAGTTGATGGACATTTTTTTTTCTCCTCCAGTCCTGATGAAGGGTCTTGGCTCGCAACGTCGACTATACTTTTTTTTTCCACAGATGCTGCCTGGACTGCTGAGTTCCTCCATCATTTTGTGGTGTGCTGTTTGTTATGCTTGATTACTGCCAATTTTTAAATTTGAAGATAACATGAAACTTGGAAAATGTAGTAAACTGTAAGGAAGATAATGGTCTTCAAAAGGATATCCAACGAGCTGGTGGAATGGGTTGGCAGGGTAAATCTGAATTTCAAAGTAGAAAGCATTATGTTTTGACAAGATGAAAAATGACCTCACAAAATGGTACAATTTTAAAGAAGGATGTTTGTGTACATAATCTTAAGGATTGTAGGGTAGGCTAACAAAGTAGTTATCAACGCAATCTGAATAACTTTAATGATCTTTATAAAAGTTATTCTCAGCCTATATAAAATATGCAGCTTGATCTGGGGTAAAATATTGGAACAGATTTTGCTGGACCTAGTCAGACAATTTGCTCTGTATGTAGCAAAACTGGGGACAATCATTGTGACTGACTGCTGCATTGAGTTCTGTGGTGGCATCTGACTTTTCAAGTCCTGGACTGAAAACATCTCCACAGAAGTCCATGATTTCCATGGGAATAGCTAAATATGGGTCATTCCCTCTGGAACTGCCAACCTTGGCCAGGAATATTTAGTCCAGAGTGTCCGATATGTGGCAGCATGCTTTTGGAACAGTGTGAAAGCTTTGAAGAGGGTACAGAAAATATTTAAACTGTTAAATCTTTTCTGGAATGAAGAACAGTGGGTACCTAGAGAACTTGGTGAAGCTGCTGTTCTTCAGAACACACTAAGGAGATTTGAGATACTGAAAATTACTCATGGTTTGGATAGCTTCACTTTAGTTTCAGTGGTTGAAGGATGATAATGCCAGGGGATAGGTCCAAGGTCATTGGCAAAGAACCAGCAGCAAAATGAGCAACATGAATTGATGGAATATGAAGAGCAGCATGGAACCAATTGGATTGCTCTCAAAAAATCTGGGACAGACTTGGTGGGCCAGATGAACTTTACTAGTACTGTACCATTGTATGATTGTGCATTTTATTAAGTAACCTGCGCTCAAATTGGTGCCAAAGCGCAAAATAGAATGCTCTGCACAGTGGGCAAGTAACAGTTCTGCAGTGAATTAGGACCACGGTGTTGATTATGGCAGCAAGTTTTAAGCAGAGCCAGGTCTTCCATGATTTATGCTGTCTAAATATGATATTGTGGTTTTTATAGCTGCTCCTATTCAGTGTTAGTTTTTTATGTAGTCTGATGTTGTGTGTGAAATCCACAGAAGTTGAGTATTAATTGATTATTATTTAAGACACCAAAAAATCCCAGGGAATACATGTGAGCGTTGGAAGCCATTCTGCCCGGAGCAAAATGTGCGTACTTGTTCTTCCTCTCGTGTGCCGTGTTGGTGATGACACATTTAGGGTTAAGTTCTAAAGTTTCTTTTCTTTGTAGGTTCCTCTTTCAGCTCCAAGTGCTCCTGCAATGAATAACATGCCCTCAGGTCTACCAAAGGAGCTGAGTGATCTCAGGCTGAAAACAGCATCTACTTCAGTCCCAGGCACATTCTCACCAGGTACTGGTAGAAATACTTTAATGGTGCAATTACATCAAGTACTTCTCAACATGATTTCTGGAGTGCCAGCTCTTGCACCCTGTGCTGTTGAAATCATCTGTTTTAAATAACAGGGAGATTTCGGCAGTACTCTTATCATGGGTACAAGCACTGCCAATAATGTGGGAAGATCTTACTCCACTCCTGCATATTCCTATAATCTTTTCAGTTTCTTAATCAGTCCACTGTAGCTGCAGTAAGTTCTAGCCTGAAGCAACTGCCAAGGCACTTTGAAAATTGGCTCTCAGACACAGAACTTCCATCAACCAAAAGAATAAGTGCATGAAAATGTACCCACCAAGCTTCTCACCATCCTGACTTTTGGAAACGCATCCTAATTGAGTCAAAATCCTGGAACTTTCACCTTGAGAGCACTGTGGTACCAGCTTCATGACACAATGATAATGGTTCAAGAAGGCAGCTAACCACCACTCAGACAATTAAGGATGACTGTTGGAACAAAAATAAGTTATTCAGATTCTTAAGCCTGTTCTGGCATTTGACTTTTGATGACTGCTCTGTATCAACTCCATTAACCTGCTTTGGTTATGTAACCCTTACTACCCAAAAATAATCCTTCAGTTCCCATTTGAAATTGTTCCCTTGCTGAGGTTGCTTTTTGGGGGAGCAAGTTCCAAGATTTCTACACCTGTGTGGAAAGATGCTTCCTGACATCACCCTTGATCAGCCCAGCCTTAATTTTAAGGTTATACCCCCCCCCCCCGCTTGCTCTGTACCCCCAATCAATCTTAAAATTGCTGGGTTAGATCACCCTTTCATTCTCTCTATTCAAGAGAATACAAGCATAATCTGAGCATTATATCTTAATTTAACCTTTTAATTGTAGTGCATCTGTACTGTACCCTTTCTAATCCAGTGTCTTTCCTGTGTCATGATGCCCAGTCTTTGTGGCTAAAAACGCTCAGCAGGTTGGATTCAATCATTCACTTCCTTGCAGATTGTGCAGTTTTCAAGCTCTAAATGCAAGCTCTTCTGCTATCCAATTCAATTGCAATGGATCTGCTTGAATCAGTAAATTAATTGCAAATCTCCAAAAGCAGCACTGGTCAATATTGGCTTGGGGAAATCTGGCAGGGTTAGTGGAATTGTCCAGTTGTTTCCCAGGTGCTGGCTATGCCAGTTGGTTGAGGTGCTTGGAAGATTTGTCTGCCATTCAAATCTGACAAACTGAAGAAGGGCCAAGGAACTAGATGCCACGAGAAAAAGCACCTTTAGTAGCCGAACAGTTGACAGAACTGGATTGGGCGTGGAGGAGACTGAGGGCTCTGAACGTGGGAGCAGAGGAGACAACTGTTAATACTTGGAAGTTGATGCTGCAATGCTCCATGAACAGTAGAAATTATGTGGTGTTGCTGTATTAGTTCTAACTTGCTGCACTGCAGACCTCCTCGTGTTTTTCTTTCTAGTGATGTGCTTTGGATGTTTAGCTATCATAGGTCTTGTGTGCACATACATTTTGTTTTGATTTTGCAAGTGATTCTGTACTGAGCAAATTTTAGCACTGCTTGCTGGGATTTAAACACAGAGCGTGGCTGTATCTGACAGTAGTTTTGTTTTTTGCCTTGTACTTTTTACCCCTATTAAGTGAAGGCTGGTCCACTCCATCTGGCACTCGTAGGCAGTTTTTATTTAAACCTCTTTCTCTTTAGGTTCTAGTATGTGTCAACTAGACCTATGACTTTTGTCCTTCCAGTTATGTTATTTTACATTTAAATCTTCTATTCATCAACAAATCCCATGCTGTCTTGTGGATTGTTCAGGTATTGCAGCCTTCCAGCAAGAGGATAATAAAGCTATAGGTAATAATTCAGAAAGGTAATAAACTCCCAAGTTACAAACGTCAATGTATGTACAGCCTGTACATACAAGCATTCAAGAGACCACCGTGTTGGGTTTTCCAGCTACTGTGGCACTATAGGCAGCTTGTGGGAACTCAGTTTGTGGCAACTTCTGGTTGAGCTACACATTAATCTTGTTGGCCTATGTTTTTATTTAATTATATTGCCAGTCAGCTGCATTTTCAACTTGCAAATTGCTTGGGTTTGAATTCTCAGGAACAAAATCATGTCCTAACCTGGGAAAGGATCTATAATGTACTTGTTCTGAAAAAGTACCTTTTTTGTTTTTACTATGGATGTACCTTACAGTGCAAGTTTGCCTCATGACCATCAATGCTGTCTCATGGCTAAATACTGTATTTGTCAATTACAGTTTGAAACTTTCAACAGTGAATTAAGACACTTGGTATATACAGTGTATGTGTGTGTATTTTTTTTTAAACTTGGTATTTTGTTTCATTGCATATTGCTTCACCTGGTCAAGTTATTTTCTTTCCCCTTCTTTGGTTGAGAACAATTTTCTAAGATTTTGCATGGTCTGAATCCTGTCAGCATTGTGGGAGTACCTTTGTCTCGCAGACTACAGTGCTTCAGAAAAGCAGATTACCACCACTTCCTTGAGCAATTGGGGATGGGCTTTAAATACTGGACTTGCATTGGTGAGGGCCAGAGGATGTTCACAAGAATGATCCTGGGAATGAAAGGTTAACATATGATTGGTGTTTGATGGCTCTGGGCCTGTATTCACTGGAGTTTAGAAGAATGAGGAAGGATCTCATTGAAACCTATTGAATGTTGAAAGGCTTGGATGGAGGAGGGGGATGTTCAACAGTGAGAGACTAGGACCAGAGGGCAGAGCCTCAGAATAGTAGGGTGCCCCTTTAGAACAGTGATGAGGAGGAATTTCTTTAGCCAGAGGATAGTGAATCTGTGGAATTCATTGCCACAGATGGCTGTGAAGGCAAAGCCATTGGGATATTTAAAGCGGAAGCTGAAAGGTTCTTGATTAGTAAAGGTGTCAAAGATCACAGAGAGAAGACAGGAAAATGAGGTTGAGAGACAATATATCTGCTATGATGAAATGGCGAAGCAGACTTGATGAGCTGAATGGCCTAATTCCGCTCCTACGTCTTGTGGTCATATTCATTAAGGTCTCACCCATCTGGTATGTCTCCGCACGTAGATAAGCATATTGACCCTGTACTTGCCCTAGTTACACTTTTGCTCTTAATGTGTCTATCTAATCTAACCTGAACAACAAATTTCACAACATATGCCAGTGATTTTCAACTTGATTCTGATCTGTGATGTCTCTCAGAATTCTCCTATCTGTTAAAGCTATCAGCACTAGTTCCTATGATTTGTCATTACGTTGCCCTACTTCCTCCAGGTTATTTATCTACAGTCCTCAATCTTCAATCCTTATGCATTTAAGTGGCTGAACTTTTTTTTGTTGCAACCATCACCTGTGAGGATAAGTTTATTCACTCATAATTTAGGTTCTTGTCTCTGATCTTGTCAACAGCACCCATCTCACTACTTTTGAGCTTCATCTGCAGCCATCCACTTATTTGCATTCTTTGACTCGGATCAGATTCCAACTTTGTGCATATTTTTGTTCAACTGTCAATGTACAGTAGCTGCTTGGTAGCTCATATTTCTTTCCCATTGCACACTTGCAACTGCATAAACACCCAACTAATTAGTTAGATTACATTTTGTCAATAAATTTGTACTAAAGACTGCATATATTAACTTTCAGGCTGCAATTCAATTTTCCCTCAACAGCTGAATCACAGAAGTGTTACTATGATGTGAAACAACATACCAGTCTCCATTATAAATGTAGACAGCAATTTACTTTTCATTTTACATTGTAGGTATGATGGATGACTTTAAAATGGCATTTAGATTAAATCCCTACAATTTGCAGATCTATCTGATCTGCAGATCTATCTGTTCTACAGATCTATCCAGGATGTAATGCTACTTTTGTCTATCGCAGCCAATTTTATCTATAAGTGCTATCTTAATTTTTCAGTTTTCCAAGCTCTGATTATGTTGTTACATTTTTCTTTTTCATTATTCGTACGATTGACATCATTAGTGTTTTTCCAAATGATTTGGAAAATTTTAGTTATCCAGCTTTTCTGATACCACAAGGTATTGGAGCAGAACTAGGCCATTTGGACCATCGAGTCACTCTGCCGTTTCATCATGGCTGATCCATTTTTCCTCACAACCCCAATCTTCTGCCTCCTCCCCTGACCCTGACCAATCAAGAATCTATTGACCTCTGTCTTAAATATACATAAAGACTTGGCCTCCACAGCTGCCTGCAGCAAAGAATTCCACAGATTCACCACTCTCTGGTTAAAGAAATTCCTCCTCATCCTCTCCATTCTAAAAGGACACCACTCTTTTGAGGCTGTGTTCTGTGGTCTTGGACTCTCCTACCATTGGAAACATCCACTCTATCAAAGCCTTTCACCATTTGATAGCTTTTAATGAGATCACCCCTCATTCTTCTGAATTCCAGTGAATACAGGCCCAGAGCCATCAAATGCTCTTCATATTACAAGCTGGAATCATTTTCGTGAACCTCCTTTGAACACTCTCCAGATTCAGCACATCCTTTCTAAGTTGAGGGGCACAAAATTGCTCACAATACTCCAAGTGAGGCCTCACCTGTGCTTTATAAAGTCTCGAATTGCATCCTTGCTTTTGTATTCTAGTCCTCTTGAAGTGAATGCTAACATCGCATTTGCCGCCTTCACCACAGAATCAACCTGCAAATTAACATTTTAGGGAATCTTGAACAGGAAGTGACCATACACTTCCTGACACTGTATTCTATCTGCCACTTCTTTGCCCATTCTTCTATCAGTCTAAGTCCTTCTGCAGACACTCTACTTCCTCAAAACTACCTGCCCCTCCACCTATCTTCATATCATCTGCAAACTTTGCCATAAAGCCATCAATACCATCATCCAAATTATTGACCTATATCTGTCCCAACACAGACCCCAGTGGGACGCCACTAGTCATCAAAAGCCAACCAGAAAAGACTCCCTTTATTCCCACTCTTTGCCCCCTGCCACTCAGCCAATACTTTATCCATGCTAGAATCTTTCCTTTACTACCATGAGTTCGTAGCCTGTTAGGTAGCCTCATGAGTGCCACCTTACCAAAGGCCTTCTGAAAATCCAAGTACACAATATCAACTAATTCTCCTTTGTCTATCCTGCTGCTTATTTATTCAAAAAATTCCAACAGATTTGTCAGGCAAGATTTTCCTTTGAGGAAACTATGCTGTCTATGGCCTATCATACTCCCAAGTACCCTGAGACCATATCTTTAATGATCAGCTCCAACATCTTCCCACTCAGAGGTCAGACTAACTGGCCTATAATTTTTCTTCTGCCTATCTCCCTTCTTGAGGCACTAATTAAGAAATTTGTTCCTTTTGTTCTTCGTGAACTTTTTTCTTCTGTCTTTCCCCAGGATCTTTAATTTATGCAAGTACTTAACCTGTCTTTGCTTTCTCTAATCCACATGCTTCCTTACTTGCATTATCAACATCTTGCTCAAACTCCTGAGCCTTAGGAAATTCTCAATTTTAGACAAAAAAAAACATGCATACACAAAATCAGCTCTGTGCCTTTTACAAAACCACACAGAATGCGTCAAATTTCACTGCAGCTTGTAAGATTTGGGTCAAAGTGCTATCAATCTAGTGTGGTTTAGTTCCCTTACTTTAGCGATATTGTTGTATTTATGCTATTTCTTGTAAAGCTGCATTGAAAATCTCACCAGCTAACCTGTCCTGTACCCACTTAGTGTTGAATTCCTTTTTACTTGGGGCATTATGACATAATGGATATGTTCATTGAGACCAACTAAAGTAATTAAATATAGGAGTGGTTTAACAGTCTGGGAGTCCTAAATTGTTGGGTGCCATGTAGTGTAGGAGTTAGCATCTACTGCAGCTTGGGGCGTCAAGAGTCTGAAGTTCCAACACTGTCTATAGGGAGATTGTACGTTGCTCGCTGTGAATGTTTGAGTTTCCTCCAGGTGCTCCAATTTCCTTCCACATTCCAATGATGTACCAGTTGATCAGTCATTGTAAATTGTACTGTGATTAGCCTCAAGTTAAATAGGTGGGTTGCTGGGCGGTGCAGTCTGTTGGACAAGAGGGGGCTGTTCTGTGCTGTATCTCTAAATAAATAAAATCCAAAGTAGAATCTAATCTTTGAATTGCAATAGCATTAACGTTCCCATTAGTCACAGATCAATTCTACCTTGAGTTGTTTCTCTTCCAGTTGGCACTGATAGGACAATGTTGCCCTTTGCTAATCCTGGGGCTATCAGATGTACTGAAGTCAATTGCTCAACCACATTATTCAACTCTTGGTTTTGCTTGTTGCATGCCACAATGGTTCTTTTGTGAACACAACAAAGCAACAGTTTAATAAGTTAGATCCTTTCAAACTCACGGACACCAGGATCTCCACTGCTGTTATTGACTGTTTTTGCTGCTGGTGACATTTATCTTGACAGGAATGGGAAGTTACTTGGTGATATTTAGAAAGCATCATTTAACACAAAGGACTATTGGACTTGAATTGCATTTTATCTTTTAAATTATACTGGCAAATAGAAGTTTGATTGTGGTCTGATTTGGTATTGTATTGACAATAAAGCTCTTGAGGCATTCCTGTGACTGAAGCTCCGCACTGCAACTTTGTAGAACTAGGAGTACATAACACTAGTTTGATGCTGTTTTTTTTCAGTATTTAAAGAGCTCTCTGCTGACATCAGGAGCTGGATTGGGTAATTTAAAAAAAATACAAAATACCAAAGGCCCTTCAGATACAACCTAATATGCAACAACCAACAGAATGCTTAACCTAACATTCAGCTGCTCATTCATTGGGTGCTTCAGTGATCTTGGAAGAGCCGAGTCCCAGAGAGTCTTCAGCCATTACATCCCTCCTGGAGACCTCTGAGCAAAGTATTTGTAGTCTTGGGTCTTAAACTTCTCTCCATAGAGGTGAAGGTCACAGTAATGCTATGCTTCCTTGCCACGGGATCTTTCCAAATAGCAGCGCGTCTCTCCCTATTCACTGTTGCATCAGAGAGGCTCTGTGCTTACAGAGAAATTATTTTTATTTGACGTAGTCCTGATGAAGGGTCTTGGCCCAAAACGTTGACTGTACCTCTTCCTAGAGATGCTGCCTGGCCTGCTGCGTTCACCAGCAACTTTTATGTGTGTTGCTTGAAATTCCAGCATCTGCAGATTTCCTCGTGTTTGTGTTATTTTTATTTGCTTTGATTTCAGTGAAGAACAGAACAGGTAATAATACCTCAGCCACGACTAGCTTCCTATCTGTATGGGCAGAGGACATTTTTAAAGCTATTTCTTCATGACATCTGGACATCATTGATAAAGGTGTCATTTATTGCTGTTCCTTACAGTTGACCAGTGCCTGCTAAGCTATTTCAGATGGCAGTTCTGGTTACTGAGTTTGGAATCACGTGCAGATGCGATCAGATAAAATATGCAAATCTTATCTGGCGAACGTTCATGACTCTGATCTCACAGTAATCTCATGGTTTCATGATCATCATTAGGGATACAACTGCTTTCCTTTAAATACTTAATTAGCTAAATTCTCTAGCTGCTGAGCTAAATTTGAATTGGTGTTTTTGGATTGTTAGTCTAGCTTTCTGGTTTACCACTTCATTAATTCACCTATAGGTTTTGCAGTAAATTAAACCCGTATTCTCCAGTGTAGGAGAATGAGAGGTGATATCACTGAAATGTACAAAGTTATTACACAGCTTGAAAGGCTGGATGCAGGGAGAATATTTACTCTGGCTAAGGAGACCAATGCCAAGGGTTACAGACTTGGAACATGTGCATAATACTGGAAAATGACATTGTAGTGGTAGATCAGTCATGATCTTTATGAATAGCAAAGCAGGCTTGAAGGGCCAAATGACCTACTGCTATTTTTCTACTGCAACACTGTATGACAGAGAGGTTTGAAATTGGAAACAGATTTGGAAACCACCAACAAACTCTATTAACCCTACCCTAATCACAGGATAATTTACAATGACCAATTAACCTATCCAGTATAGTTTTGGACTGTGAGAGGAAACCGGAGCACCTGGAAAACCCACACATTGCATGGGGAGTATGTACAGACACTCCTTACAGAGCAGTGCTGGAAATGAACTCCAAATGCTGGAAAACCCCGAGCTATAATAGTGTCACACTAACTGTTACACTACCGTGGTGCCAATAGTGGTTAATATAATAATAAAATAGTTTATAGTAATTATAAACTCTCAACTGTGGCTGAAAAGACAGTGACGGAGGGCACAAGTTTAATTAATTGGTGGAAGAACTAGAAGTGACATGATGGAAAACATTTTTGCATAGTGATTGGTTTAGTAATTAAATGTCCTGCTTGAGGGTGGTGAGTAGAGATAAAATGGAATCTCCCAAAAGTGAATTGCAACATTCTTAAAAGAGAAGGCATGCAAGAATACAGGGAAAAGTGAAGGGAAATGGACTGACTTGATTGCTTTTCAAAGGAATATTCTTATGGGCTGAACATGCTCTCCCTATGCTAGTATCCTGATGTAAGAAGCTGTATTCATTGAAGTCTTGTTTTGCCACTCACCTGCTGCTTGTTAGCCTTGTTTTTTAAAAAAAAATTAAAACCAGTCAAGTGGAAGAGACCAGTTTGCGTTTTAACTGTCTGATCTAGACAATATCAAGTGCAGGTGGAAAGCTTTCGAAAAGGCTTCAATGTCAAATCACAATGAAACCTTTAAATTATCAGTAATACTTGAATCAAATATGTTATAATATGGCATGCTTCCCTCTACAGAACTTAAATGCTAACTGTCTTCCTTACAGGTTCTGTGGGAGTTCCATTGTTTCCTCCTTTGAAGGAACCTTTCACTGTGTCATTAGCGAATGCATCTATTTCCAGTACTATGCCAGGTAAGCCTATGAAAATACATTATGCAATTTGAATAGATTTTGTCACTCAGCTGCTTGGTCTATCTGGTTCTTTATTCATTATACAGTGTAATCTACACAGATTTCAATGAATTACTTTTTAATACCTTTTAACAGAGGTTAATCAATAAAATTGCATGCCTTGTGTCTTTGGTTTTCCCATTTTTGTACTCCATCATCCTGTGGACCACCAAAATATTGCTGCATCAAAGAATGCTGTTAAGTTGACACTGCAATGGTATGTGTTGATTTTTTTTTTAAAAGGGGTTATTCCTGTTGAGATACAGGAAGGGGAAAATTCACAGATAGAGGGAGAGAGTGGATGATACCAACATACCACACATTAACTGTTTCCAAACATGGATATGGCATTTCTATTTCTTCACAATTTTAATCAGCTTGATCTGTCATCATATCTAATAAGACTTTTGTTTGCTCCATGTATGGGTAAACAAAGGATATTCTCATTCTGTTTACTTATTCTCTTTGACCTTGTTTATCCATCCTAATGTCAAACTTGAAATAGTGTCCTTTCACAATCTTCTTTTATAATCTTTTTTTTTAAAAAAATCAAAATCCCCACTTTCTTTTCACTTCACCTCTTCTACCTCGTATTTCACCTTTCTAATATCCGCTCTGGTTCAGCTTAGTGCACTGGTTTTGTATGTGGTCCTCAGACCTTCTCTCTTGGTCACTACTCCCAGAGAGATCACTCGCTGCTTAGGACTCCTCACTCCTCTGACAATCCCACTGCCCCTGTAGGGATGCTCACTCTGTTTGAGGAGAAAATCCTGTGAACAGGATTCCATTCCTTTTCCTCACTTGCTCCCGTACTGCAGCAGTCAATAGGCTGCAGATCTGCTTGAGGAGTCCAGTACCAAGGGGTACAGACTTGAGTGCAAGAAATTGACTTGGTAGTGGTAGATCAGTCATGATCTTTGAATAGCAAAGCATGCTTGAAGGGCTAAAAAGCCTACTGCTGCTATTTCTTCTACTGCGATGCTGTATGCCAAAATTTTTGAACAATAATTTTGTTATTTCTATATACATTCCTGATCTGCACATTTCCTCTTCTGTTTCCCTCTGAGTCATCAACTCTTTGGAACACCACATTTAATCTTTAAATATGACCCTATTCTGAATCTCTGAACATTGGTCCTCTTTACAGCATGTATTTCCTCTTTTTCTCCAATGATCTTACTTCCCCCTTCTTCTTTATTGCCCATTCTGCCCTCTGAATAATACTGTAACTGGATACCTTTATCTTCCACTCTGTAAACAATTTCCTGTTACAGTTGTTAAAGCCGGACATGCTCTGCTTTTTATTTCTGGTGTTTAGCAAGACTTGATTTCCCTTATCTTTGTCCAGGTTAGTATATGGCACCTTTCAATAACTGTTTTATTTTCCTGCTTTTGTCTTTCCTCCTCTACTAATCCAAGTGTTACTGCTCTCTAATTTCTTTTTACATGATTGAAACCTCTGCTATATAGTTACCTTGCACTTAACAAGCTGCTTCCATTCTGAAACATTTTTCTGTCATTCTGAAATGTGCTCTATGATGCTTGAACGCATCAAAACTATTTAGGACTTTTTGGCTCAATAGATGGAACATTCTTCTATTAAAAATCTCCTGTTACCACAATTCCAAAAGAATTGCCAGTATCCCCTCTTCTCTGCCTTTCTGCACCCCACTGAATTCCCATGCTGAGTCATTTCCTTTTATTTAATACCACTGTAACCTGTTTGATGCTCCTATCTTGTGGCCCTTGTTCATCCACAAGGGTAACAGAGTGACTAGCTATAAGACCATAAGATATACAGTAGGAGCAATTCACTTAGTCCATTGAATCTGCTCTGTCATTTCATCATGGGTGATCCATCTCACCCTCAGCCCCAATTTCCTGCCTTCTTCCCGTAACCCTTCATGCCTTGATTAATCAAGAATCTATCAACCTCTGCCTTGGATATACCTAACGACTTGACACACAGCCGTCTGTGGCAACAAATTCCACGGATTCCCCACTCTCTGGCTAAAGAATTTCCTCATCTCAGTTCTAAATGGATGTCCCTCTATTCTGAGCCTATGTCCTTTGGTCTTAGACACACCCACCATAGGAAGCATCCTCTCCAAATCTATTCTGTCGAGGCCTATCAACATTCAATAGGTTTTAATGAGATTCCCTCACATTCTTCTGAATTCCAGTGATAGCTTTGGGCCATCGGATGCTCCTCATATGATGAGCCTTTCAATCGCGGAATCATTTTTGTGAACCTCCTTTGAACCCTCTCCAATGTCAGCACATTCTTTCTTTGATAAGGGGCCTAAAACTGCTCTCAGTCCTCCAAATGAGGCTTCACGAATGCTTTATAAAGCCTCAACATTGCGTCCTTGCTTTTATATTCTATTCCTCTCGAAATGAATGCTAACATCACATTTGCCTTCCTCACCACAGACTTAACCTGCAAATTAACCTTTAGGAAATCTTGCATGAGGACTCCCAAGTCACTTTGTACCTCAGATTTTTGAATTTTTTCACCATTAAGAAAAGAGTCTGTGCTTTTATTTCTTCTAGCAAAGTGCATGACCATACATTTCCTGACACTCTATTCCATTTACCACTTTCTTGCCCAGTCTCTTAATCTGTCTAAATCCTTCTGCAGCCTCTCTACTTCCTCAAAACTACCTGCCAATCCACCCATCTCGTATTGTCCACAAACTTGGCAACAAAGCCATCAATTCCATCATCCAAATCATTGACATACAATGTAAAAAAAAAAGTCCCAAAACAGACCCCTATGGAACACCACTAGTCACTAGCCAATCAAAAACGGCTCCCTTAAGTCCCACTCTTTGCCTCTTGCTTTGTCCATGCTAGTATCTTTCCCATAATAGCATGGACTTTTGGTAAGCAACCTCGTTGGCATCTTGTCAAGGGTCTGAAAATCAAAGTACCCAACATCCATCAATTCTACTTTGTCTATCCTGCTTGTTACTACTTCAAGGAATTACAATAGATTTGTCAGGCAAGATTTTCTCTTAAGTAAACCATGCCGACTATGCAACACGCACAAAAGTTGCTGGTGAATGCAGCAGGCCAGGCAGCATCTATAGGAAGAGGTACAGTCGACGTTTCGGGCCGAGACCCTTCGTCAGAACTAACTGAAAGAAGAGCTAGTAAGAGATTGGAGAGGGGGAGATCCAAAACGATAGGAGAAGACAGGAAGGGGAGGGATGGAGCCAAGAGCTGGACAGTTGATTGGCAAAAGGGATATGAGAGGATCATGGGATGGGAGGCCTAGGGAGAAAGAAAGGGGGAGGGGGGAAGCCCAGAGGATGGGCAATAACGGATGGAGTATGAGGGGGAGGTAGGGCATTAATGGAAGTTAGAGAAGTCAATGTTCATGCCATCAGGTTGGAGGCTACCCAGACGGAATATAAGGTGTTGTTCCTCCAACCTGAGTGTGGCTTCATCAGTAGAGGAGGCTGTGGATAGACATATCAGGATGGGAATGGGACGTGGAATTAAAATGCGTGGCCACGGGGAGATCCTGCTTTCTCTGGCGGACAGAGTATAGGTGTTCAGCGAAACGATCTCCCAGTCTGCGTGGGGTCTCGCCAATATGTAGAAGGCCATACCGGGAGCACCGGACACAGTATCACCCCAGCTGACTCACAGGTGAAGTGTAGCCTCACCTGGAAGGACTGTCTGGGACCCTGAATGGTGGTGAGGGAGGAAGTGTAAGGGCATGTGTAGCACTTGTTCCGCTTACAAGGATAAGTGCTGGGAGGGAGGTCGGTGGGGAGGGATGGGGGAGATGAATAGACAAGGGAGTTGCGCAGGGAGCGATCCCTGCGGAAAGCAGTGGGGGGGGGTGGGAGGGAAAGATGTGCTTAGTGCTGGGGTCCCGTTGGAGGTGGCGGAAGTTACGGAGAATTATATGTTGGACCTGGAGGCTGGTGGGGTGGTAGGTGAGGACCAGGGGAACCCTATTCCTAGTGGGGTGGCAGGAGGATGGAGTGAGAGCAGATGTGCGTGAAATAGGGGAGATGCGTTTGAGAGCAGAGTTGATGGTGGAGGAAGGGAAGCCCCTTTCTTTAAAAAAGGAGGACATCTCCTTCGTCCTGGAGTGAAAAGCCTCATCCTGAGAGCAGATGCGGCGGAGACGGAGGAAGATAGTGGAGGAAGAGAAGACTATGGCCTGTTTTATCACGTGCCTCCAATAACCCCAAAATCACATCCCTAACAATCAATTCCAACATCTTACCAACCATTGAGGTCAGACTAATGCTTGTAGTTTTATTTCTTCTGCCTCTCTCTCTTCTTGTGTGGAGTGACATTTGTAATTTGATCCAACACACATCAAAGTTGCTGGTGAACGCAGCAGGCCAGGCAGCATCTCTAGGAAGAGGTACAGTCGACGTTCCAGGCCGAGACCCTTCGTCCTAGAGATGCTGCCTGGCCTGCTGCGTTCACCAGCAACTTTTATGTGTGTTGCTTGAATTTCCAGCATCTGCAGAATTCCTGTTTGCATTTGTAATTTTCTAGTTCTCTGGAACAATGCCAAAATCCATTCATTCTTGAACGATCATTACTAATCCCTCTATATTCTTTTCAGCCACCTCTTTCATAACCCTTGGGTGTAGATGTAGGCCATCTGGTCCAGGTGACTTATCTATTCTCAGACCTTTTTTTCTCAAGCACCTTCTCCCTTGTAATGGCACCTTCACACACATCTGCCCTCTGACACTCTTGAATTTCTGTCATACTGCTAGTATCTTCCACCGTGAAGACTGATGCAAAATACTTATTCAGTTTGTCTGGCGTTTCCTTGTTTCCCCCATTACTACTACTCCAGCATCATTTGCCAGCAGTCCAACATCTACTCTCACTCCTCTTTTATACTTTATATATCTGAAGAAACTTTTGGTATCCTTTTTAATATTATTGACTAGCTTCCCTTTGTATTCCATCTTTTCCTTCTTTATGACTTTTTCAGTTCCCTTTTGGTTTTGAAAAGTCTCCTAATCCTCTAACTTACCACAAATTTTTGCTCTATTATATGCCCTTTCTTTGGCTTTTATGTTGATGCATCTGACTTTAGCTCTCCAAATTTTAGGGTGAATTCTATCATATTATGATAACTGCCTCCTGAGGGTTCCTTTACCTTAAACACTCTAATCAGTTCCAGTTCATTGCACAGCACCCAATCCAGCATAGCTGATCCCCTAGTGGGCTCCACCATGAGCTGCTCTTAAAAAGCTATCTTGTAAGCATTCTACAAATTTAGCCTTTTGGGGATCTAGCATCAACCTGATTTTTTTTCGTAATTAACTGAATATTGGAAACCCCCATGGCTATCATAACTTTGCCTTTTTGACACACATTTTCTATCTCCCTCATGATGAGGGAGAGGGAGAAGTAGAGAGTCCGTCATCGTGCCCGACGCCGGCCCCCTAGGCCTGAGTCCACGTAGTAGTAGTAGTAGTTCTATCTCCCATTGTAATTTGTAGACCAGATCTTTACTACTGTTTGGAGGACTGTATATAACTCCCATCAGGGTCTTTTTATCCTTGCAGTTTCTTGGCTCTACCCACAACGATTCTCTACCTCCTGATCCTATATCACCACTTTCTAATGATTTGATTTAATTTTTTACCAACAGAACCACCCCACCACCTCGGCCTACCTGCCTGTCTTTTCAATACAATGTGTATCCTTGGACATTAAACTCCCAGCTAGAATCATAGAAACATAGAAAACCTACAGCACAATACAGGCCCTTCGGCCCACAAAGCTGTGCTGAACATGTCCTTACCTTAGAAATTACCTAGGGTTACCCATAGCCCTCTATTTTTCTGAGCTCCATATACCTGTCCAGGCGTCTCTTAAAAGACCCTATCGTATCTGCCTGCACCACCATCGCCGGTAGCCCATTCCACGCACTCACCACTCTCTGCATTTAAACAAAAAACAACTTGCCCCTGACATCTCCTCTGTACCTACTTCCAAGCACCTTAAAACTGCACACTCTCGTGCTAGCCATTTCAGCCTTGGGGAAAAAGCCTCTGACTATCCACCTGATCAATGCCTCTCACTATCCACATGATCAGTGCCTCTCATCATCTTGTACATCTCTATCAGGTCATCTCTCATCCTCCGTCGCTCCAAGTAGAAAAGGCCGAGTTCACTCAACCTATAATAAGGCATGCTCCCCAATCCAGGCAACATTCTTGTACATCTCCTCTGCACTCTTCCTATGGTTTCCACATCCTTCCTGCAGTGGGGCAACCAGAACTGAGCAGAGTACTCCAAGTGGGGTCTGACCAGGGTCGTATATAGCTGCAACATTACCTCTCTCCTCCTAAACTCAATCCCACGATTGATGAAGGCCTTAAACACAGAGTCAACCTGCGCAGCAGCTTTGAATGTCCTATGGATTCGGACTCCAAGATCCCTCTGATCCTCCACAATATAGTCTTACCATTAATACTATATTCGGCCATCATATTTGACCTACCAAAATGAACCATATCTCACTTATCTGGATTTTTTCAGCCATGACTCAGTGATGCCCACAACATCATGTGTTCCAATTTGTAACTGTGCTACAAATTCATCTACCTTATTCCGTGTACTGCATGCATTCAGATATGACACATTCAGTCTTGTATCATCCTCTTCGATTTTGTTTCCTTGTACATTGCAACTCATCCTGTTCAATATGATTTTTGCCCTATCATCAGCCTCTCTTTGCTCAGTCTCACTACACTCTGCCTCTGTTTGTAAACCAGCTGCCTCATCCTCAGCCCTATTAGTCCAGTTCCCATCCCCATATACCAAGCAGTGGTATTGCTGTTAGTTTTGCTTCCTCACATCTCCCAAAGACCTGGTTTTGTCCTGACATCTAGTGCTGTCTTTGTGGAGTTTTGCACATTCTTCCTGTGTGGGCTTCCTCTGGTTTCTTCCCACATCCCAGCGATATTCTGGTAGGTTAATTGGATGCTGCAAATCACTCCTTGTTGTAAGTAGCAAAAGAATCAAGGAGTTGATGGGCTTGTGAGAGAGAACAAGTCACAGGGGTACAGAGGAGTAAAGAGAGGGGACTGGGACTAATGGAAATGCTGTGCTGGGAACTGGCCTGATGTTCAGATTCTTTAACACAAAGATAGCAATAAATGTTTAACTGCAGTTTCATTTGCTATAATCAGCTACCTAAGTTTAACGTTTGGAAGATGGGTAAACTTACAGAATTGCATACTTACAGTCGTAGCACATCCCAACTACTGTTGTTTGTTCCAAAAGTCCCTAGATACCCAAAATATACACTTGTTACAGTGTGGAGAGATGGTGCAATGAAAATACAACTAACTGGAAAGTTAAGTGACAAACAGATTTGTCCTTAACTGTGCACTAAGTGGCAGGAATACACCTTTAACAATGAGGTAATACAGTAGTAGGAACTATGTCTTCCCCCTATATAGTTTCAATAGAACAGAAAGCCACGAAGTAACACTTGGAAGATAAATTCTGTAGAGGTTTTATTTTCCTGAAGACTGGTTCTCAGTTTATTTAATCCCTAATTGTTTTCCATAATTTCATAACCCCAGAATGATCCCCAACAGTGCCAGTCAGCTTAAGTTTTGGTTTGCCTTCAACTGTCATACAAATATGCCTGTAATACTTTGGGGCTTAAGGACAATTTCTATCCCACTGTTATACTATTGAACAGACCCCTCATATGCTAAGATGGTCTCTTGACCTCACAAGATACTTTGTCATAGCCTTGCAGATTATTGTCTTCCTGTACTGTACTTTGTCTGTAACTGTATCACTTTATTCTGCTCTTTTTCCGTGCACTGATGTGATGAAATGATCTTTATGGATGGCATGCAAAAGATTTTTGCTATACCTCTGTATGTGACAATAAACCAATTTAAACAGTTAATTTTTTTTTAAGAATCAAAAACCATAGTTTCTTCTGTTTATACTAATGAAGATGGCTAGATTACAGTTAGATTCTCTGTAAACTACTTTGGTAACTAGGCAGCATGCATGGTTTTCTACTGTCTGTTGTTTGTAGAAATTTCTCCATGCAATGTAATGCCTTTTGCTAAAATGTTAAAACCACCTTTCAGTTAATGACTGGAAAGCAAATCCATTGTGATTCTCACAGTTGACTTTAAGCTTACACATTTTTGCTCTTGTTCTTCTGTTTAGAAGCATGGTAGTTCAGTTTGCTCTCTTCCCCCCCCCCCCCCCAGGTATGATAACCGCACCAGCTGTGTTTACCAACTTGCCTAATTTTCCAAATCTGAATGTGGCTTTTCCCAGCCTTTCCATGGGATCATCGTCAGGGATAGGAGAAAATCCTGTGCCTACATCTACAGGTAAAACGCCTATCCAATCTCTCCTCATAAATGAAGTGTTCCGTCCCAGGCAAAGTCCCTGGTGAATCTTAACCCTCTTCATTGCTAATATGTTCTTCATATTGTTTAGTAACCACAACTGAGCACAATATTCCAGCTATGTCCAAACCAGTGTTTTATAAAGTAGTGCCATAACCTCCCTGCTCTGTGCCCCAGCTGTTGAAGGCAGGCTTTTTATGTCATCTTTACTGTCTTGTCTACTTGTGCTGCCACCTTCACAGATCTTTGACCTGTACACCAAGGTCTCCCTGTTCCTCCCTAGGGCCCTAGTATTCATTCCTTATTATTCCTTCCCAAGTACATCACTTTGTAATTGTCAGAATTAAAATCCATTTGCGATTGGGTCTTACCAACTGAACAATATTGTTCTGTAGCCTAATGCGATCCTCCTGGTTTTCAACAGCACTGCCAGTTTTTATGTCGTCTGCAATCTTGCCAATTAAACCCAGTAGTATCAGTAGTAGTGGTAGTATAGAGTGCTATGTTCTCCTAAGGAATTTGCCTGTTGGTGGGTCCTCGCGTAGCTATAGAGGTCAATCCATGTCCACACTGCAGCAAAATATGTGGATAAGTATAATGTTCTCTTAAGGAGTAAGTGGTGGTTGTGGTTAGCGGTTGGGTCTTTCGGTACAGTCTCTCCTTTCACAGCTTCTACATTTCATATTTAAATCCTAGTCTCTGCAAGTTCTGGCATCAAATAGTAGAACTAATCATTGTGAAATGGTGAAGATGCTATAATAGCAGGATAGTTTTGGACTTGTGCGAGGTGTGGACCTGACTGTACTTCCCACTGCTTCGTGTTAGATGTGCATCCTCTGTAGCCTTGATTTTGGTGTCCTTTTTTTAACTGGTTGCTTTTTGTTTCAGATTCATCCTTGTCAGCTGCCAGTCCAGTACCGCATCTGGTTTCATCCAATCTCCCTCCTGCAAATCTTGGCACAGCTCCTGTGCTTCCAGCTTTCTCTACAGCACCACCAGTTTGCCCCAGCCATTCAACTTCATCAGAGAATATGACAATACCTTTCCACTCTCAGTGGAGTAAGGTCTTGGATTCCACACCTGCTGTAGCTCAGAAGTAGTCTCTTCCCAGAGGCTGAAATGAAAAGTTGTCTTCCGCACTTGTAATGAAGCTGCCAGAAGGTATAATCTGTTCAGAAAGCACTAATAAACTACTGAGGGAAGCCTACCCCAACACGAGTAGCACTGCCACAATTCTAACTGAATAGAATCCAACCTACTTTTAATAAATGAGTAAGGCTTTCCAATCTAGCAATGTGTATGTAGTTGTCAGTCTGACTCTAGCAGCATGACAATCAAAATTCAAAGTACATTTATTATCAAAGTATGTATACATTATATAACCTTGAGATTCATCTCCTTACAGGCAGCCACAAAACAATAAACCCAAAAGAACCAATTTTTTAAAAAACTGACAAACATCCAAAGTGGAGAGAGAGAGGGAGAGAAACAAATTATGCAAACAATAAAAGTAAGCAAATAGCATTTAGAACAGAAGAGTCCTCAGACATGAAGCCTGCAGCAGCCAAAGTAGGCCCACAGCCTCAGTTCAGCATGTTAGCGGAGTAAACAGTGCAGAACCCGCAGACACTAAGCTCAGAGCGGCCGGAGCAGGCCCACAGCCTCAGCCTCAGTTCAGCAAAGAGTGGAGTAAGTGTCGCGGAACCGGCAGACACGAAGCCCAGAGCAGTCCCACAACCACAGTCTCAGCCTCAGCCTCAGCCGCAGTTCAGCACATTGCAGAGTAAACGTTGTGGAGCGCACAGACACAAACCCCGGAGCAGGCCCATAGCTACAGTCTCTGCCTCAATTCAGCACATAGTGGAGTAAGCATTCCAGAGCACTGGGCAGAGCCAGCCCGACCCTCGCTTCTGATCCCGGCACTCTGCCTTTTTAATCCATCTGGCCTAGCCTTTAAATCGTCCAAGTATCGAGTTGTCCTGAGCCCTGTTGCATCGATATGCTCTCAGCCTGGACCCCACCACTATGTTTCGGCCCCTACCTGACCTTTCCAAATCAGCCCAGCACTTGATTGATCATCTTTACAGTAGAGGAGGCCGTGGATAGACATGCCAGAATGGGATATGGAATGGATGTGGATCTGCGAGACCCGACGCAGACTGGGAGACTGCTTTGCTGAACACCTACGCTCTGTCCGCCAGAGAAAGCAGGATCTCCCAGTGGCCACACATTTTAATTCCACATCCCATTCCCATTCTGACATGTATATCCACGGCCTCCTCTACTGTCAAGATGAAGCCACACTCAGGTTGGAGGAACAACACCTTATATTCCGTCTGAGTAGCCTCCAACCTGATGGCATGAACATTGACTTCTCTAACTTCCTCTAATGCCCCACCTCCCCCTTGTACCCCATCCGTTATTTATTTATATACACACATTCTTTTCTCTCTCTCTCTCTCTCTCTCCTTTCTCTCTCTCTCTCTCTCCTTTCTCTCTCTCTCTCTCTCCCCTTTTTCTCTCTCTCTCTCTCTCCTTTCTCTCTCTCTCTCTCTCTCTCTCTCTCTCTCTCTCTCTCTCTCTCTCTCTATCTATATATATATATATATATATATATATATATATATATATCCATTGCCCATCCTCTGGGTTTTTCCCCCCTCCCCCTTTTCCTTCTTCTCGGACCTCCTGTCCCATGATCCTCTCATACTCCTTTTGCCAATCACCTGTCCAGCTCTTGGCTTCATCCCTCCCCCTCCTGTCTTCTCCTATCATTTTGGATCTCCCCCTCCCCCTCCCACTTTCAAATCTCTTACTAACTCTTCCTTCAGTTAGTCCTGACGAAGGGTCTTGGCCTGAAACGTCGACTGTACCTCTTCCTACAGATGCTGCCTGGCCTGCTGCGTTCACCAGCAACTTTGATGTGTAATGTTGAGAATTTATAAAGCACTGATGAGGCCTCACTGGGAGCATTGTGAGCAGTTTTGGGCTCTTTATCTAAGAAAGGATGTGCTGACATTGGAGAAGGTTCAAAAAAGTTCAAGAATTCTGTGATTATCATATGAGGAACATTTGATGCCTTTGGGCCTAGACTCACTTGGATTCAGAAGAATGAAGAGAGGGAGCTCATTGAAACCTATCAAATATTGAAAGGCCTTGACAGTAAATTTGGGTGTTTCCTTTGGTGGGGGAGTATAAAGTCGGAGGATTCAGCTTCAGAATAGAGGGACATCCATTTAGAATGGAGATGTGGAATTTCTTTAGCCAGAGAGTGGTGAATCTGGAATTCGTTGCCACAGGTAGCTGTGGAGGCCAAGTTATTGGGCATTTTTAAGGTAGAGGTTGATAGATTCTTGATTAATCACAGCACGAAGGGATACAGAGAGAAGGCAGGAGATTGGGGCTGACAGGGAACTGGGTCAGCCATGATGAAATGGCGGAGCCAACTCAATGGGCCAAATGGCCTAATTCTACTCCTTTGTCTTATATTCTTGTACTCTAATTGCAAACTCGGCACTGCATTCCTGTAAATATCAGATCACATTGTTGAAACCTCGATGTTCACACAAGGTGACTTTCCCCCATCCATGTTTTCCGGTGCGCACACATTAGCTTTTAGGCATGTTAAGTTTCTTATATTTTTCCAAACACAAAAAGTATTTTGTATGACATTTTAATGACTGCTCTAGCATTCTGTTGGAGCATGGGCCTGAGAGTTGATTAAAGTTTGAGGCAAAGCAGTTAATTGCAGTATTTTAAAACAAAACTGCTTCTGCCTTCTTTCTGTCAAGTTGAATCGTTTCTTTGGATCTACCAAGTATAGATTTAGTTGCAGATGGATGGTTAGAGGTACAAGTTTTCCTTTTTACCCTGACATTCTGTTAGTGCCTGATCCAGATTTAGTAAGAACTCAAACCTACCAGGTAAGTTATGCTAATCAATATTCAGCAGTTAATCAAAAATGACAGTATTGCAGAATGCATTGAACCATTTCTCGTGCGGGGAATGCGCTATAGAAATATGGTGTAAACACATTTGTGTTAGTTTATGACCATATAATTGTGATTACATTTTGTTCAGCATTGCACTCTATTAATGCTAAATTAAGGTGTTTGGAGATGGGTGAAATTTCTGTGGTCAATCCATGGGATTTCTCACTTTTTCGGTTTGCACTAATCTTTCAGCAAAGTCCGCAAAATTGATTAGTGCTGCTATCTCCTTATTCTCAAATCGGATCTTCCACTGTTAACAAAGTATTCAAAACTTTTCCAAATGCTTCCATTTAATATTGAAACAGGCTCTTTGAGGTTTTAGTGTGGCCAAAGCCATGCCCATTAATAACCTGAAAATATTTTTTAAAAAATACTGAAAATAAAAATAAAAATGACAAAACACTGAAAATACTCAGCAGGTCAAGCAGGATCAGTGGAGAGAGAAATAATTGATCTTTCAGGTCAAAAGACATTTGTCAGAACTGGGAAAGAGGCAAAATAGACTTTTTATGCTGCGGGAAGGGTGGATGTCTGATAACGTAAAACCACAGGGATAAGTTGTAAACAAGGTTCTTGCTCTCCAACTGCTCCAATTCACTCATTGAACAGATAACCTTGTTTACCTCCTATCCCCATGGTTGCCCCAGTTTTACCTTATCAGAGACACACACCTGCCCTGCAGCTTAAAATTTTTTTCTCATCTGTTCTGATGAAGAGTCTTTGATCTGAAACATTGGCCCTGTTTCTCTTCCTCCAGCTGTGGTCTGATTTGCTGAGTGTTTCCAGCATTTTCTGGTCCTTTTGATGATGTGATAGATAAGCAGAAAATTAATATCACGGTAAGGAAGCAAGTCAGCAGTTGAGTTTCTCTGGGCTCCTGCCAGCTGTTTGTAAACTAGTATAAAGTGATGTTGTTGCCTTGTATCCACAGTGGATCTGGTCCAGTGCTGTTCAGACATTGAGGTGTCTTCCTTGCTTTGTCCTTCACTATAATAATAAAGGCTGGTTGCCCAGGAAAAGGGAAATGATGGAAACCATTTTAACTCCTCTGTCCAAACAGCCAATCCTTCATTCAGAAAGAAGAGGGCTTTCATGTTTGTATTAATAGAATGCTAGTTGAGAGATTTGGCAGTTCTTTGCAAAACATTTCATTCCTCTTCCTTTCTCCACTGGGCCTGTAAGCATGTAAATCTTAAAACCTTTTCTATTGAAGATTTGCTATACTTGTTAAGTAATAACACCAGAGATGATAGTTTCAGCTGCCCCCCTATTGTTCCAAATCCTTCACAGAGTTGGATATACACCTTGCATGCATGTGGAATATATGTTTTTGAAATGGAATCTGGTTTAGATAGATCTTTAGCTGGATTGAAGTATATGCAAACTGACCAAATATCTTGTAGAACTGGAACAGTTTTCTTTATTTGAGTGCAGAAAATGACTTGCAGTTCAAGTTTTGATCATCTTTAATTTTTTTTATTATTCAGATACAGGATCATTATATTTGAAACTGGGCATACTGTATAGTGGTATGAAGCCCCTTGTATTTCTATAAAGTGAGTGATTTGTGCCTAGTATCATTGGCAATTATATTGTTTATTTCTTTGTGACCAACAGTGTGTCATTGTGACAACAACCTGGTTTACTATGGACTCTTCCCAATTAGACTCTGAGCTACTGATTGCAATATCTAGCATACAGTATAGGGTTATAATGACTTACTCGGGGAGCACTCAGATTGTAGTTCAGTGGCTTTAAGTGTTCTTTTAACATCTTATTAATGTCATACTATGTTCTTAAAGTTTAATGTTTACTGTGAAATTTCCCTTATAAATATTCAGTCATTTGCTTTGAGTGTATCAATAAAAATGGTGATTGATTTCCCATGTTTTCTGCAGTATAAGATTTCTTCAAGCAACCCTTCATTCTGTAAATTACAAAGCTATTACTGAAGGGTTGTCCATCTCTAATAATGTTTTGGTGAAATTAGTATGATCTTCCAGCTAGATGTGGGTTGCAATTCCCAGCCCAAGAAGGAGCCTTGGACATCAAGCCCTCAGCTAAGTTTTGAACCCATCTTCTAATCAGATGAGAACTCCACTGAGTACAAGCTGAATTTATAACCATCAGTCTGAAGCTGTTTGCACTGCAAAATAGTATTGGTCCAATCATGATCTTGGTTAAACAAATTCATGAGATTTATGTTGGTTTTATACCCAGAATTAAGTAGGCTTCACTTGTGCATGCACTTTCTTAGCTGATCATTTGAGCATTTCAACTCTCCTAAACATTTATATTTATATCTGAAGAAATAAACAAGAAAATAAACACAAGGAAAGGTTGAGTAGGTTAGGATTTTATTCCCCAGAGCATAGTAGATGGAGGGAGATTTAATAGACGTGGACAAAATTGGCAGTATAAGAAAGTAAATGCAAGCAGGCTTTTTCCACCTGAGTTTGGGTGGGACTACAACAAGAGGGCATAGGCTAAGGGTAAAAGGTGAAATGTCTCGGGGGGAGCTTGAAAGCAGGCTTGATTTCAACATTTAATAGAAATTTGGATAGGTACATAGGAGGGTATAGTCTGGGTGAAAGTTGATGGACTAAGATTAATGGTTTGCACAGACTAGATGGGCTGAAAGGCCTGTTACTGTGTTGTGCTCTATGACTCCTATAACTTTAAATGGCAGGATCAACTATCCAGATAGATCTAGGTAAAGATTTTCCCCCTCAGCCCCAGTCTCCTGCCTTCTCCCTGTATCCTTTCATGCCCTGACGAATCAAGAATTTATCATCCTCTGCCTTAAATATACCCAATGACTTAGCCTCCACAGCCACCCGTGGCAATGAAGGGGTGGAGTAAGAGTTGGCAGGTAATTCACCATTCTCTGGCTAAAGAATTTTTTCCTTGTCTCTGTTATAAAAGGATGTAGTGTGGAGGATCGGAGAGATCTTGGGGTTCATGTCAATAGGACTCTCAAAGCTACTGCACAGGTTGACAGTGTTGTTAAGAAGGTGTATGGTGTGTTGGCATTCATCAACTGTGGGATTGAGTTCAAGAGCCGTGAGGTAATGATACATCTGTATAAGGCCTTGGTCAGACCCCACTTGGAGAACTTTCAGTTCTGGTCACCTCACTACAGGAAGGATGTGGAAACTATAGAAAGAGAGTGCTGAGGACACTTGCAAGGATGTTGCCTGGATTGAAGGGCATACCTTATGAGAACAGGTCGAGTGTACTTGGCCTTTTCTCCTTGGAGCGACGGAGGACTAGAGGTGTATAAGATTGAGGGGCATTGATCATGTGGATAGCCAGAGACTTTTTCCCAGGGCTGAAATGGCTAACACGAGGGGGCATAGCTTTAAGGCGCTTGGAAATAGGGGATGTTAGCGGTAAGTTTTTCACACAGAGAGGGGTGGGTGCATGGAATGCACTGCCGGTAGTGGTGGTGTAAGCGGATACAAAAGAGCCTTTTAAGAGCCTCTTGGATAGGTACACAGCTTAGAACGGTGGCAGGCTATGTGCTAGGGAAATTCTAGGCGGTGTCTAGAGTAGAGTAGATTACATGGTAAACACAACATTGTGGGTTGAAAGGCCTGTAATGTGCTGTAGATTTCTATGTTCAATGCCCCCTCCCATTCTGCAAATTTAGTGAGATTACCTTTAGGCCATTTAATATTGTGTGAGGAAAGGAATTGCAAACAGTGTTTGTGATTTCTCCTTCCTTAGAAAAGATTAATTGTTAATCCCAGATGAAGACCTTCATGAAATCAAATTAGTGCAGAGGTGAGTTTAAATTTCTTTTGTGCTGGGATCGAGGAAACCTGGGTTTCTGCAGGATATCAAAAGGTCAAAACAGAATGCGAGACATGTTCAGCCGATCAGGCACTATCAGTAGGGAGAGCAGTGGGGGTTATTAGGCCTTTCAAGTGAGAAAGTGTGTTAAACTGGAGAGAGGGGATGGGGCAAAGAACCCAAAGATTGTCTAGGGTGCAGACCTAAGTTGTCGAGATATATATTGAGCCACTTTCATCTTCTCCCCGAGGGACGTAGGAATATGCAAAGTGGTAGATGTGGGTACCATGATGACATTAAAGAAACACTTGGAAGATACCTGCATAGAAAAAGGTTACGGGGGAGACGGGCCAAGTACAGGGTAAAAAGCCACTAACAGCCACTAGATTCCGCAGTGAGAAACCCACCTTTCTCGGGCTTCGTACATCTAGGGTGTATACAACTTTGATCCCACCAAATCCGTGAGGTTGAAATGTCTTGCCCACCAAAACCCGTTTGTGTGAATGCTGTGTGATTTACTGCCCCTCAGCAAGAAACAACAGATCGTGCACTGCATACAATTACAAAGAAGCATATTTAAGAATGTTAACTTAAGCGATCAGTTATGAAGCAAAGAAAAAGGGGTCCATTATATTTAGCCAGTCACTTGTGCAGGGTGGACTCAAATCTTCCAGAAGCTGTTGCTTTCGATGTACACACTGCACCTTGTAAATGTCTCTCGAACAAATGGGTTTCCCACAGGAATATCGGTTCTTCTTCCTTGAAGCCATTCATCTGCACTATGCACCTTGTGCAACAGGGATGGCATCTTCTCCCAGATCCCGCCAAAAAGACTCCGCCCAGCGTTCTCAAACCTTCTCCCCATTCCACCATCCTGCTTGGCTGATGCCACATTCCTAAATTGAACAACAAAGCCCCTCATCTCAGCTCTAACCCAAACAGGCTGAAAGCAGAATAAACTGCTCTTGCTCTTCACTATTAAAATGAAATACCTACAGCATAGCAGTAAAAATCTTAACCAGGGTGTTACACAGGCAAATGGGTTAGATGGACATCTTGATGTTTTTGTGCTGTACGACTCTAAACCCCTTTAGTGTTATAGAATCATACAGCAAAGAGGGGAGGTAGCCAGTATAAAGAGTTGAAGGGAAGGGGTGGAGCAAATAGGTGATTGCAGGTGAGAAGGGAAGGGGGGAGGTGATAACAAGTTCAAGTTTATTATCTGTATACATATATACAACCAAATGAAACAATTTCTCTGGACCATGATGCACCCATACATCATGTATCACACATAGCACATAAAACAAAACATTACCACAGATAAGTCAATAAAATATAATTCCAAAATTCATGTAGTGAGCAGCACAGGTAGTAAACAGCTTGCTGTCCTAGTGATGAGACCTCAGTGGTGGCAGAGTATTCATTAGTCTTACAACCTGGGCGACAAAGCTGTTACAGATGTGGGAGCATTGCCTGCCTCAGTCTCCTCAGAAATGTATGTGGAGGTAACAAAGGGCTGAAGATGATAGTTGAAGACAGTGGGGCTTGGAATAAAGCGAAGGTGAGGAGGGGAACCAGAAGAAGGAATATGTAGGTGATGGACAAGTAGGGAGGGGAAAAGAGTAATAGGGGCTGGTTGGACCAGGAGGAGAGGAAAAACAAAAATGGATAAAGGGACAAAGTGTGAGGTGTTACAGGAAGTTAGAGAGTTCACACCATGTGGGTTTGCCCCTCCACATCTCAAAGATGTGTGGGTTGTTGGGTTTATTGGCCACTAAATCATCCTTGGTGTGTGGGTGAAGGGTGGAAGCTGGGAAGGTTGTAACATTGTTAGAAATGCGGGGGAAATAAAAATGGAATTGGTATAAATGGGTAGTTGATGGAGGGCACAGACTCAATAAGCCAAAGGCTCTGTTTTGTATTATATCTCTCCAGCTGTGCTT
Source organism: Mobula hypostoma (assembly GCF_963921235.1). Classification (NCBI taxonomy): domain Eukaryota; kingdom Metazoa; phylum Chordata; class Chondrichthyes; order Myliobatiformes; family Myliobatidae; genus Mobula; species Mobula hypostoma. The sequence goes on from NC_086128.1 coordinate 23,870,513, forward strand.
CCAGTGTCCACCAGATCCTCTGGGAGCTCCTCGGGCAGGGAGAAGACAGACCCTTCTGTCCCACAGCCGCTATCTCAGACAGCCCTCAATAATCTGTAGCAAGTGCTCTGAAGGTGGCCCAGCAATGGTGAAAGAAACTCTGGAGCACCAATCAACACTCCTGTAGAAGGAAGAAAGTCCTGGGGGAATAGCTGTTCTGTGCTGACCAAGATGCCCCATCTAAGCTAATCCCACTAGCTTGTGTTTGGCCTAAATCCATCAAAACCTTATCTACAGTATATACCCATCCAAGTATCTTAAATGTTATTAATGTACCTGCCTCTACCTCTTCCTCTGGCAGCTCGTTCCATATATTGATCACCCTCTGGGTGATAAAGTTGCCCCTCGGGTTTCTATTAAATCTTTTCTCTCTCACCTTAAACCTATGTCTTCTAGTTCTTGATTCCCCAACCCTGTGGTAAAAGACTGTGCATTTACTCCATCTGTGCCCCTCATGATTTTTGTACACCTCTGTAAGATCACCCCTCATTGATGGTGGGGGAAGGACACAGAATCATAGTACCATTTACCAGATAAATCTCTGTGTGCCTGATAAGATTATGTCTAATGTTTTCTTCTAGCTCTCTGCATTAAGTGTATGCTCTTAAGTGGTAGCATTGATCTTTCAGTCAGGACCAGAATACACAAGCCAACAGTTTAGGAAGGAGGTAAGCTGTCTGTTGAGAGGTACATTTAAAAGCTGAGCAATTACCTCCCATTGTTCCATGACACTCAACGGCCGTGAGCTAACACAGCTCCCATTCCTGTAATGTAGTTATGGTGATGCAGAGTGGGATCTCTGATTTCCAGAAGTTTCAACTCTCAGGAACTCCCCCAATCCCCCCTGTATATATTGTGTTCTGAAAAGCTTTGGCTGTGTATTCCGGAGAAGGAGCTGCAAGAAGACGCTAAAGGTTGAGAACAAAGCTTGACTAGAAGGTATTACACCTCCTCACTGCTGTGCTGGGCACAGTCAGCCTCATTTTCTGCACTTTCTCTGGCAAAGAATTGGTTGACCAGCAGGTAATTCCTATCCCAGGCAGGAGTATTGAAGTCAGAAGTCAAGTTTGTCATATATAAAGTACACGTGCACGCATAGGTGGAATGAAAAGCTTACTTGCAGCATGTCACACTCAAGAAACTTTCATACAAGCAAAAAGTTAGACATAAATTATATACCATTTTAAAAAAATATACAATTAGAACAAAAATCAATTTCAGTGCAAAGTAATCAAAATAGTCATAGTATTGTTAAACTGTAGTGATTAAGGTTAGATTATGAAGACACGTCCTCTTTTATTGTCATTTAGTAATGCATGCATTAAGAAGTGATACATTATTTCCATTTGCTTCAAGAACCGAATGGTAGAAGGGAAGTAGCATTTCTTAAATCTGGTGGTGTGGGACTTCGGTTTCTGTATCTCCTTCTGAGTATCATCATTGGATGGTGTGCAGAGAGTCAAAGTTGATTATGCTGGTTCACTGTATCATTAGGTGAATATTGGAGTGTTTGTTGGGATTAACAACTTCAACAGAATCTCATGACTCGATATGAATTACAAAATTGGAGCATGGTGACCTACTTCAGACACATTTCCCCTTCACTATCCCCTCCTCATGGGATTCCTTCAATATCCAGAATTCTATTGACTTCTGTTTTGAATGAAGCCAATGATTGAGTTCTACAGCCTTCTAAGGTAAATTCCAAAGATTCACTGCCCTCTGAATGAAAAGTCTCAGCAACTCAGTCTTGTGTGACCAGTGCCTTCACTTGGTGACGTTGATCCCTAGTTCTAGTCCAGGAAAATGTCTTCAACATCTTCCCTTCATTTACCTCGTCAAGCCCTCCAAGTGTTTGGCGTGTGTAAATGAAGTCATATTTCATTCTGAGGGGTTTTATCTACTCAATTTTCCTTGTACAAGAAACCCACCATTATAGAATCATAGAAAATAGGTGCAGGAGTAGGCCATTCAGCCCTTCGAGCCTGCACCGCCATTTATTATGATCATGGCTGATCATCCAACTCAGAACCCCGCCCCAGCCTTCCCTCCATACCCCCTGATCCCCGTAGCCAAAAGGGCCATATCTAACTCCCTCTTAAATACAGCCAATGAACTGGCCTCAACTGTTTCCATGGCAGAGAATTCCACAGATTCACCACTCTCTGTGTGAAGAAGTTTTTCCTAATCTCGGTCCTAAAAGGCTTCCCCTTTATCCTCAAACTGTGACCCCTTGTTCTGGACTTCCCCAACATCGGGAACAATCTTCCTGCATCTAGCCTGTCCAATCCCTTTAGGAATCAGCCTGGTGAACCTTTGGCATATCTGCACTTTAGCAAATAAAGTTTTGGAGGTAAGAATGTCAAAATTGTAAATGATACATCAGTTGTGATCTCATGAAGAGCCTATGTAATTGTGGCAAGACAGCTTTAGTCTTACCCTCTAATCAGATCATTGTACAGTCTGGGCCAATGTGATATTTGCCAGTATTTTGCATGCTAGCTGTGGAAGCACACACAGGTTCTTTTGTACATCAACACATCCCAATCTCTCACCATTTAAAAAATTGTCAGCATTTGATTTTTTTAAACCAGTTAATAACCTCACATTTTCCATATTGTGTTCCACCTGCCTTGTTTCCTTACTCAGTTTGTCCACATCCTCTTGGAATCTTTTCACACCCTCACTACAACACACATTACCACTTAGTTTTGTGCCATCATTAAACTTAAATGTTACATTTGGATGCCCTGGGAAAATTGTCGACATGAATTCTAAATGACTAGAGCAAGAGCACCAGTTCCATCAGTGTCTCACCAGTATTAGTCACAAAGTAATACAACATGGAAACAGGCCCTTCAGTCCAACTGTCCCTTTCTAAGCTAATCCCATTTTCCTGGTTTTGGCCCATATCACTCTAAGCCTTTCCTATCCATGTACCTTTCCAAGTACCTTTTAAATGTGGTTTATGTACCTGCCTCAGCCATTTCCTCTGGCAGCTCATTCTGTGTACTGACCATATGGGTGAGTGAAAAAGCTGGCCCTCAGATTCCTGTTAAATCACTCCCATCTCACCTTAAACCTATGCACTCTAGTTCTTGATTCCCCAACCCTGGGGAAAAGACTGAGAGCATTCACCCTATCTCCCTCTATAATTTCAAGACTCAGTCTCCCATGTTCTGATGAATAAAGTCTCAGTAGTCTGATAGGAAATAATTTGCAGAACTCTGGAGAGAGGGTGAGGGAAGGGGACTCCTTTAATTACTCTCATCCTGTGGTATTCTGCAAGGATCAGTATTGGGATCACTTCTTTTTTCGTTACATGTCAATGATTCGGATGATGCAATTGATGGCTTTGGGGCCAAGTTTGCAGATGATACGAAGATAGGTGGAGAGGCAGGTAATGTTGAGGAAGCAGGGAGTCTGAAGAAGGACCTAAACAGATAAGGAGAATGGGCTAAGAGGTGGCAGATGGAATATAGTGTAGGGAAGTACACGGTCATACTCTTTAGTAGAAGGAATAAAGGCATAGACTATTTTCTAAACGGGGAGAAAATTCAAAAATCAGAGATGCAAAAGGACTTGGGAGTTCTTATGCAGGATTCCCTAAAGGTTAATTTGCAGGTTGAGTAAGTGGTTAAGGAAGGCAATTACAATGTTAGCATTCATTTTGAGAGGACTAGAATATAGAGCAAGGCTTTATAAGGCATTTGTCAGACTGCACTTGGAGTATTGTGAGCAGTTTTAGGCTCCTTATCTAAGAAAGGATGTGCTGTCATTGGAGAGAGTTCAGAGGATGTTCATAAGAATTATTCTGGGAATGAAAGGGTTAACTTACTATATGAGGAGCATTTCATGGCTCTGGATCTGTACCTACTGGAGTTTAGAAGAATGAGGGGGGAATCTCATTGAACCTATCGAATATTGAAAAGCCTAGATAGATTGGACGTGGAGAGGGTGAGCCTAGAACCAGAAGGCACAGCCTCAGAATAGAGGGACGTCCATTTAGAAGAGAGATGAGAAGAAATTTCTTTAGCCAGAGGGTGGTGAATCAGTGGAATTCATTGCCACGGATAGCTGTGGAGGTCCTGTAATTGAGAATTTTTAAGTGAAAGTTGATAGGTTCTTGATTAGTCAGGATGACAAAGGTTGCAGGAGAAGGTAGGAGAATGGGATTGAGAGGGATGATAAATCAGCCATGATGAAATAGCAGAGCAGACTCGATGGGCCTAATTCTACTCTTATGTCTTATGGTCTTATAGAGCCGGTACAGATTTGTGGAACTAAATAACCCCTTTCCCCGCTGCAAGTGTCCTTTAGTACTGTGAAAATGCCACACCCAAGTTTTACAAAGCCCGTCCAGCTCCTTATACCATCCATGATAAAGTAGCCAGTGAGCTAGGTCGCATAGAGTCTGAAGGAGTTCCTTCCAACGTTGAGTGGAGCCCATGGGCAGTACCAATGGTCCCAATAGCCAAGAAGAATGGGTCTATCAGGATCTGTGGTGACATTAAGGTCACAATCAACCTGGTACTGAAAGTAGGTCAATAGCCTCTGCCCAGGGTAGATGATATCTTTGCAAACCTTTCTGGAGGGAAACACTTCAGCAAAGGGGACTTAGCTGAAGCCTATCTACAGATGGAGATGGAAGAAGAGTCCAAGGGTTCCTCACCATAAACACTCACAAAGGGCTTTATCACTATAGTAAACTTATTTTTGGAGTAGCATCTTCACCTGCAGAGACCTATGGACCAGGTGCTGCAAGACTGCCCAGACACTCGGTGTTACCTAGATGACAAGAAACATCCCCAAAATCTCAAGACAGTGTTAAAAAGATTAGAAGATTATGGGCTCAGACCACAGTGCAACAACTGTGAATTCTTTAAATCAGGCATCACTGACTGTGGTCACACCATTGACACACAAGATTTACACCAGTGTGCTGAGAAAATTCAAGCAGTGGTGGATGCCCCAAGGCCAAAGGGTGTGTCACATTTGCAGTCCTTTTTAGGATCTTTCAATTACTATGACAGGTTCCTGTCAAACTGCCTAGTGTGTTCTGCCCCTTGAACTTATTACTACAGATCAGGAAGAAATGGCAATGGACAAAGCAGTGTGAGGTGGCTTTCCAAAAGGTAAGGGAAATGGTGATGTCAGATACTGTACCCACACATTGTGATTCACATCATCCAGTGAAGCTTGCCTATGATGTCTCACGTTATGGTACAGGTGCAGTCATGTCACGTGTTCTGAATGATGGAAGTGAATAGTCTTTGCATCCTTGACGTATTCTCCCTAATGCAATTTGAAAGTCTCCTTATTATGGCAGAGGTGATCCAATGGGAAACCAGAAAAGACCCCACACTGTCTGAAGTCTACACGGAAACCCCAAATGCCTGGAATGTGCAGTAAAAATTCCAGCTCTCCCATTTCTACCAGCACTGCAATAAGCTTGTCCTTGACAGGGGGTTGCCTTATGGAGGGGGATTGAGAGTTAGATCATCCAAGCTGAGAGCTAAAGTGTTGGAGGAGCTACATGCTGGTTATTTAGGTATGCTTAAAATGAAAGTGTTGACTAAAGTTGTTTCTGGTAGCCTGGGATAGATCAGCAGGTTGAACAGCTTGCCATGCAGTGTTTGGGATTGCCTACGCGTCCAGAAGATGCCAAGAGCAGTACCTCTCCATCCCTGGGAATGGCCTGTATTACCCTGGTAGAGGATTCATGTGGATTTTGTTGGACCATTCATGGGCAAAAAATTTCTTAGTAATAGTGGATGGAGCTACCAAAGTGGCCAGAAGTGTTCCCAATAGCATCCACTCCAGCCTCTCACACTGTTGATGTGTTGAAAAGCCTCTTCTCAAGGACTGGTGTTCCAGAACATTTAGTCAGTGAGAATGGACCACAGTTTGTTGCGGAACAGTTTCGGTCATTCCTAAAGTGAATGGAATAAGACATATTACACCTGCACCGTACCACCCAGCTACAAATGGCTTGGTGGAAAGGTTTGTCAAGTGTCTAAAAAACATACTGCAATCAATGTCAGCAAAACACACAACACTGTCACTGAATCAGAAGCTCTCCAATTTCCCCCTTTGCATATTGCAGTACAGCAACACTCCACAACCAACAACTTACCTGCTATACTATCACTTTGTTCGACTCTATTACTCACGCTTGGATCTCCTCAAACCCAATCTCAGAAGGAGTATGCAGGACAAACAGTTGAGACAAATTGTGTGTTCCTCAAACAAGGAGGATCAATGTTTCACTCCTGGACAAGCAGTTCTGGTGAGGGACTACAGAGATGATCAAAACTGGGTACTTGGAAAGATTAAGGACAGAACTGGTCTACTCTCCTACACAGTGGAGATTGCGTCTGATGTCATCAGGAGACAACATGTCAATCAGCTGAGGAGAACAAAGTCAATTGTTAGAGAAGAAAGGTATCCAGAGCTGTCAGAACCACTTCCTGCAGTGCCAGAGTCAACTCCTACAACCACCATGGAGGGGGCCCCAGAATCTGAGATTTTTTCACAGCCACAAGTCTCTCCTGCCCAGCGGAGTGACGCCCCCTTGTCAGGAAAGATGCTATCCTACCAAAGTAAGCAATCCTCCACAGCGATTAAATCTTGAATGTTACCTATGCTTTGTATGTCTATATAGTAGTTGTATTACATATAGCATACTGTGTGTGTGTGTGTGTGTGTGTGTGTGTATATATATACCTGTATGAATGTGTGTTTGTGTGTGTATGTAAATATATAAATAAAAAATGTAACTGGAGACCAATACATTACATACTTGAGTTGAGATTCATTCTATATTGAGTCGGAGTTTATAACTAAGAAGGGAGGAGTGTAGTATATTTAATATTTCAGTAATATTTGGGCAATATTGTAAATTTATTGTTTGATTAAGCATTCTTTTCTGTTTACATAATTCATTATGGGTTATAGGTAAGAAGTGCGTGAATGACAGATGTCATTATGCCACCGCATTAGATGTGAGCGCCATACTAAAGAAAAATTAAGTACACACATTTCCCGGCTCCTTTGCTTTCTTTTCATTAGTTTCTGGAGTTGCAAAATATAATCAAGATCACACGAAACTACAGGAATACGATATATCGTCTTGGTCTCCTTACTTTAAATGATGTAATATCATTGGACACAAAATACTGGAGGAACTCCGTATCTATGGAAAGAACCTGAATCTGCAGAATCTCTTGTGTTTTTAATAACATTGGAGGCAGATTCATTTGACTCATTCCTGGCTGTCATAGACTCGTAGAGCTATAGAGTCATACAGCACAGAAACAGGCCCTTCGGCCCAACTGGTCCATGACAACAAAGTTGTCCCGTCCAAGCTAGTGCCATTTGTCTGTTTTTGACCCATATCTCTCTTAACCTTTCCAATCCATGAACCTGTCTAAGTGTTTTATATGTTGTTATCGTGTCTGCTTCAAGCTCCTCCTCTGGCAGCGAATTCCACATAGATACCACCCTTTGTGTAAGAAAAAGTTTCCCCCTCAAGTTCCTATTAAATAATTCCCTTCTCATCCTAAACCTATGCATTTATACTTTTATACTTGTTTTATACTTTATTGTCACCAAACAATTGGTACTAGAACGTACAATCATCACAGCGATATTTGATTCTGCGCTTCACACTCCCTGGATTACAAATAATAAATATTAAAAATAGTTAAAATTAGTAAATATTAAAAATTTAAATTATAAATCATAAATAGAAAATAGAAAAATGGGAAGTAAGGTAGTGCAAAAAAACTGAGAGGCAGGTCTGGATATTTGGAGGGTACGGCCCAGATCCGGGTCAGGATCCGTTCAGCAGTCTTATCACAGTTGGGAAGAAGCTGTTCCCAAATCTGGCCGTATGAGTCTTCAAGCTCCTGAACCTTCTCCCGGAGGGAAGAGGGACAAAAAGTGTGTTGGCTGGGTGGGTCGTGTCCTTGATTATCCTGGCAGCACTGCTCCGACAGCGTGCGGTGTAAAGTGAGTCCACGGACGGAAGATTGGTTTGTGTGATGTGCTGCGCCGTGTTCACGATCTTCTGCAGCTTCTTTCGGTCTTGGACAGGACAACTTCCATACCAGATTGTGATGCACCCTAGAAGAATGCTTTCTACGGTGCATCTATAAAAATTAGTGAGGGTTTTAGGGGACAGGCCAAATTTCTTTAGTTTTCTCAGGAAGTAAAGGCACTGGTGGACCTTCTTGGCAGTGAACTCTGCTTGGTTGGACCAAGTCAGGTCATTTGTGATATTGACCCCGAGGAACTTAAAGCTTTTGACCACTTTTGTTCCACTTGCGCACCACCGATGTAAATTGGGTCGTGCAGTCCGCTACTCCTTCTGAAATCAACAACCAATTCCTTCGTCTTGCTGACGTTGAGGGAGAGGTTATGTCTTTGCACCGTGCCACCAGATTCTTAATTTCCTCTCTGTACTCAAACTCATCATTACCCGAGATACGGCCTACAATTGTTGTGTCATCAGCAAACTTATATATTGAGTTTGACGGAAACTTGGTTACACAATCATGGGTGTACAGTGAGTACAGCAGGGGGCTGAGTACACAGCCTTGTGGGGCACAGGTGCTCAGAGTGTTTGTAGAGAAGAGCTTGTCCCCTATTTTTACAGCCTGGGTTCTGTCTGTGAGAAAGTTGAAGATCCAGCTGATCTTCCTTGATTTAGTCCTTGATACCCCAGATGTGGGGAAAAGACTGGGCGCATTCACCCTATCTATGCCCCTCTTGATATTGTACACCTCTATATGATCACCTCTCAGTCACCGACACTATCGGAATGAAGTGCTAGCCTGACCAACTTCTCCCTGTAACACAGTCCCTCGAATCCTGGCAATATCCTCGTAAAGCCTTTCTACACTCCTTCCAGTTTAATAACATCTTTCCCATAGCAGGGCAAACAAAATCAAACATGATACTCCAAGTGCATCCTCGCCAGCATCCTGATCTCCCAGTTGCTATAGTCAATGTCGTGAAAGCCGGTCTTCTTCAGTGCCCTGTCGACCTGTGACATCACTTTTATGGAACCATGTAATCGTACTCCCAAGTCCCTCTGTTCTGCAACGCTCACCAGGGTCCTGTCGTACTAAGAGAGACTAAATTGTTTGGGTCTGTATCCCTTGAAGTTCGGAAGAATGAGAGGTGACCTTATTCAAACATATAAGGTCCCAGGGAGCTTGACAAGGTAAACATTGGGATGCTTTCACTAGTGGAAGACTCCTGAACAAGAGGACACACCACAAGATAAGGGGCTGGTCATTTAAATCTCTGCAATCTTTGCCTTGGCCAATGTTGGAAGCTGGATCGTTAGACATATTTAGACCATAAGACCACAAGACATAGGTGCACCATTCAGCCATTCAGCCCATTGAATCTACTCCACCATTCAATCATGGCTGATTTATTTTTCTTCTCAACCCCATTCTCCTGACTTCTCCCCATAACCTTCGATCAAGAAACCATCAATTTCCACTTTATATATACCCAATGACTTGGCCTCCACAGCCATCTGTGATAATGACTTCCACAAATTCACTATCCTTTTGCTGAAGAAATCACTCCTCATCTCTGTTCTAAAGAGATGGCCTTATATTCTGAGGCTGTGCTCTCTGGTCCTAGAGTCATCCACTGTTGGAAACATCCTCTCCACGTCCGCTCTATCTTGGTCTTTCAGTATTTAGTAGGTTCATTGAGATCCCCCTCTTCTTCTAAACTCCAGTGAGTACAGGCCCAGAGACATCAAATGCTCCTCATATGTTAACCCTTCATTTGTGGGATTATTCTCGAACACCTCCTCCGGGCCCTCCCCAATGCCAGTAATCCTTTCTTAGATAAGGGGCCCAAAACTCAACCTACAAGTTAACCTTTAGGGAATCCTGGACTAGGACTCCAACAAGTCCCTTTGCACCTCTGATTGTTGAATTTTCTCCCCATTTAGAAAATAGACTATGCCTTTATTCTTTCTGCCAAAGTGCATGACTATACATTTCACTACACTATGTTCTATCTGCCACTTCTTTACCTAATATCCTAATCTGTCTAAGTTCTTCTGTAGCCTCCTTGCTTCTTCAACACTACCTGCCCCTCCACCTACCTTCGTATCATCTGCAAACTTGGCCACTAAGCCATCAATTCCATAATTGACATATAACATGAAAAGTAGCAGACCCCCCTGCAGACCACCACTCCTCACCGGCAGCCAACCAGAAAAGGCCCCATTCATTTGCACTCTTTGCCTCCTGCCAATCAGCCAAACTTCTATCCAAGTTGGCATCTTTCCTAGAGGGATGTCCTTCACTTGGTATAGGACCATGGGCTCCTTATCATGTTGAAGAACTCCCTCTTGAATAGCTTCTTGAACCATGGTGCCACGGTTCAGTTGGTGACCCTTCCGACAGCCCCCACTCTCATCCTCACCAGGAGCACCTATCCGAGACTGCTGAGCAAGCTCGAGGGCTGAGGTTCCTCCAGTACTACCTCATGGATCCTCCTACCTGCCTCACTCGCAGTCACACCTTCTTGTCCCTGGCAACAGGCCGGATTTGAAATCATTAATCTGGTGGATGTGACTGCCTCTGGAAACACAGTGTCCAGGTACCTCTCCTCATTGCTGATACATCTCAGCGTCTGAAGCTCCGATTTTAGGTCATCAGCTCTTCTTTCTTTATTAATCTTTTTATTGATTTAAAAAAAGCATAAATACAATCAAGAGGAGAATTAGTTCAAATATATATATCAGTAACAATATAAACCAAGATTACGATAGACATTGTCAAAATCATAGATATTGTTAAACTAGCATAAAATATATAATAAAAAATGAAAATAACAATTCTCCTCTTACCAGTTTATGAAGAGAAAGGAAAAAACATTGGGTTTTAAATGAAAAGAACAAAACAACCTACTATGCTATATATATAAAAAAACAAAAAAAAGGGACTGGGCAGTCTATTTTGAGGGTACGACCAAAAAAGAAAGAAAGACTTTCTGATCAAATCTAAAACAAAAAAAAATTGAAAGAGTAATAAATCAAATTAAATGAAAATATTGGATAAAAGGTCACCATATTTGCTCAAATTTAAAGGATGTATCAAATGTCCAACTACTTATTTTCTCTAAACTTAAACAGGACATGATGGAGGAGAGCCAATAAAAGACCGTAGGTGGATTAGAATCCTTCCACTTCGGTAAAATGGCTCTCCCAGCCAATAAAGTTGAAAAGGCTATCATACGTTGAGCAGAAACAGGAATATTTCCTGCTTCCAATGGGATAATCCCAAAAATTGCCGTAAGAAAATTAGATTGTAGATCCAGATCCAAATCTTTTGATAGAGTTTTAAAAACATCTCTCCAAAAGTTATCTAGCTTTATACGAGACCAATGTATATGAGTTAAAGTGGCCAGCTCATACACCTGTCACAAATAGGATTAATATTAGAGAAATTATGCACTAATTTATCCTTTGACATATGGGCCCGATGCACTACCTTGAACTGTATCAAGGAATGACGGGCACAAATAGATGAGTTGTTAACCGAATGAAAAATTTTACTCCATTGATTATCTGAAAATGACTCTTGAAATTCTGATTCCCAAGCGCGTTTAATTTTATCATTAGTTATCATTTGTGAACTCAATAACCGTTTATAGATTATAGCTATCAACCCTTTTTGAAATGGTTTAAACTGAAAGAGAACATCTGTCATATTAGGTGGAAAAGCAGAAGGGTAATTTGGTAACAAACCACGTAAAAAATTCCAAATTTGTAAATATCTAAAAAAGTGTACATTAGATAAATCATATTTATCCACTAACTGAGAAAAAGACATTAAACAGTCCCCTAAAAACAAATCTGAAAAAGTTATTATTCCTTTGGTTTTGCAAATTAAAAAGTCCTTATCCAAAATTGATAGTTTAAAAAAATAATTTAGATAGTACCAGAAAGAATAAAATTATTTAACTCAAAAAATCTACGAAACTGAAACCAAATTCTTTAATGTATGTTTAGTAATAGGATTAATGGGATTAAATTCTTGTCTGCTAATCTTAGAAAACAAAAAGGGAATCCTTTCACCAAGTTTACCTCCAGATCCAACCATGAAGGACATTCATGTATATCTGAATAGTGAATCCAAAAAGTAATATATCAAATATTAACTGCCCAATAGTGCATTCTAAAGTTAGGCAAAGCCATACCACCATCCTTTTTTAATTTCTGCAATAAGGGTTTACTCAATCTACAATTTTTATTGTTCCAAATATAAGATAAAATTATAGAATCTATTCTGTCGAAGAACTTTTTAGGAACAACAGAAGGAACTGCCTGAAATATATATAAAAATTTTGGTAAAACTATCATTTTAATAGCATTAATTCAACCTATTAATGATAATGTCATAGGCGACCATTTAGAAAGCATTTGTTTGGTGTAGCCAATTAATGGAAAAAAATTATATGTATAGAGATCCTTAAAATTTTAGTAATTTTAATACCAAGATAGGTAAAGTAATTTTTAATAATAGTAAAAGGTACTTGATGATTTGGATCCGAGTAATTATTAATAAGAAATAACTCACTTTTATGTTAATTTAATTTATACCCAGAAAAAATACTGAATTCATAAAATATAGATAATATAGAAAGAATAGATTTCCTAGGATCTGAAATATAAAATAACAGGTCATCTGCATATAACGAAACCTTGTGTGCTTTGTCCCCTCTCTTAATACCCTGAACAGTATTGGAATCTCTAAGAGCAATAGCAAGGGGTTCTAAGGCCAAGTTAAATAATAAAGGGCTAAGAGGGCATCCCTGCCAAGTACCCCTATATTATCTAAAATAGGGAGATTTTTGATTATTAGTTATAACAGCAGCCATAGGAGCATGATAGATCAATTTAATCCTGGAAATAAATCCCGGGCCAAGATTAAATCTTTCCAAAACCTCAAATAAGTAAGACCGCTCCACCCTATCAAAAGTTTTCTCTGCATCAAGAGAAACAACACATTCAGATTCTTTAGATGGTGAAGAGTGGATAATATTTAATAATCTTCGAATATTAAAATGTGAATATCTATTTTAATAAATCCAGTTTGGTCATTGGAAATAACAGTAGGTAAAATACTCTCAAGTCTATTAGCCAAGATCTTAGAGAGAATTTTAAAATCCACATTCAATAGAGAAATTGGTCTATAAGAGGCACATTCAGATAAATCTTTATCTTTTTTAGGAATTAAAGAGATTGAAGCTTCAAGTCTTAAAGGAGAGGTGATAGATTAAGAAATAGAAGGGGATGTGGTGAACTTGCACAGGTAGAGAGTTGGGGCACAGATCAGTCATGGTGGGATGGGCTTGAAGAGGCAAGTGGCTCACTCCTGTTCCTGTTTTCTTGTGGGAGGTTATGGTACAACCGTATAAAACACCAGTTAGACTGCACTTGGAGAACTGTGTGCAGTTGTGGTCACCACTCTGTAGGAAAGGTGTGACTGCACTGGAGAGGGTGCAGAGGAGATTCACCAGGATGTTGCCCGGGATGGAGTGTTTCAGTTAAAGAAAGAGACTGGAGAGGCTGGGGTTGTTCTCCCTGGAGTGGAGGGGTGGGGGTTGGGGAACCTGATAGAGGGGCACAAAATCATGAGTGGCACAAATAGGGTAGATTCTCTTCACAGGTATCTGTAAGCAGAGAGCATCAGTTTAAGGTTGAGTGAACCCGAGGGAAATATCTTTTTCCCTCAGGGGGTGTTCGAAGGTGGGACACACTGCCGGAGGGGTGGTGAAGGCAAAGACCCTCACGACACTTAACAAGTGTCTGGGTGAGCACTTGGATCAGCTAGACAGACTCAGTGCTGGGAAATGGGAGGCTGGTGGTCAGCAGGGACATGATGGGCCAAAGGGCCTGTTCCCATTCCATGCCGTGTGAATGCATGACCACACTTGGTCTCCTGATCCATATGTTTCACATCGCTCTTGACACCTCAGCTTTAGCAACACTGTGGGGGTCTGAGGAAGAGTGTGTTTTTTCCCTCAGAGGGTGTTGGAATCTACTGCCTGAGGGGCTGGTGGAGGCAGAGACCTCACTACATTTAACAAGTATCTGGACAAGTACTCGAATCACCAAGGCAGAGAGGGGTGCGGACCAAATGCTGGGAAATGGGATTGGTATGAGTGGGTATCTGATAGTGAGCATGGACACAATGGGCCGAAGGGCCTGTTTCTGTGTTGTGTATAACTATGTAAAGCATTGCCTGTCTGGGTGTGGTGCTTGCACCTGCTGCTTGCCACGATTTTGTTAGTGTTGCTTTGGATTTCTCATGTTTATGACTTGCCTGTATTTGTTCTGGTTGAACCTGTGGGTATGGGGAGAAATCTGTTCTGAGCCCGTCTTAAAAGCATAAATCTTGGAACAGCAGACACAATAGTGTTCCATGCTGGGACCCACCTTAAACACTGGGAACTGGCTCAGGTATGTCTCCAGTGTCCGCATGGCTTGGTCAGACAGCTTCTCCTCGTAGTCTGCCCACAGTAGGTCGTTGTTCTGAAACAAACAGTTCGTCAGTTACCATCACAGCTGTGCTCGATGTCTGATGTTCTGAGGTACTGACCCAACCCACCCAGCAGTCACTTATTCACCAAACTGCCATCAGGGAGACACTACAGGTCCATCACCAACAGGACTACACGTCACCTCCAAAGCTTCCTTCCTGTAGCTCTCCAGATTCTCAACAAAACTCACTCAAGCGTGACACTCTCACTGTCCCTGCACAACATCCATTAAACAGTTGTTCAGTCTGTTCATATGTTCACATGTATTTAAATTTGCTCATGTGACCATTCTGCTAATTGTTGCTCATGACTGTTTGAAGATGCATACTCAATGATTCAGGGACACGTTCTTCCCCTCTGCCATCAGATTTACACCTCTACCACCATCTCCTCCCTCTCCAAGTCCAGGTTGCAGTGACTGGTCCACTGAGGGGAGAAGATCATTGACTGTCATCTACGTACATTTAAAGACCTGCTCATCGCCAGAGTGAAGAAAAGAGCTGAAAGAATACTGCTAACTCCACCCACCCTAGCAGCCACCTACTCACCAAACTGTCTACAAGTCCATCACCACCAGGACTACACATCATCTCCAAAGTTTCCTTCCTGTAGCTCTCCAGCTTCTCAACAAAACTCACTCACTGTCCCTGTACGACATCCATTAAACAGCCTTTTTTGTTCTGTTGATATATCCAGAACTAAGGAGATGTCCTCCTTCTTCAAAGAAGGGGGCTCCCTTTCTCCACCATCAGTGCTGCCCTCACCCCATCCTCCTCCAACTCCAGCAGGGATAGAGTTCTTGTCCTATCCACCATCAGCCTCTGCGTCCAGCACGTAATTCTCCAATGGGATGTAATACTCCACCATCTCCAATGGGATGCCACCACCAAGCACATCTTTCCCTGCCCCCCACTTTTTGCTTTCAGCTCCTTATGCGACTCCCTTGTCCATTCGTCCCTCCCCACTGATCTCCCTCCTGGCACTTATCCTCGCAGGCAGAACAAGTGCTACACCTGCCCCTACACCTCCTCCCTCACTACCATTCAGGACCCCAAATAGGCCTTCCAGGTGAGGCGACACTTCACCTGTGAGTCTGTTGGGGGTATCTATTGTATCCAGTGCTCCCGATATGGCCTCCTGTATATTGGTGAGACCCGACATTGATTGTGAGACCGCTTTGCTGAGCACCTACATCAGCCAGAAAAAGTGGGATCTCCCAGTGGCCACCCATTTTAATTCTACTTCCCATTCTCATTCTGACATGTCAGTCCATGGCCTCTTCTACTGCTGCAATGAACTCACACTCAGGTTGGAGAAGTGACACCTTATATTCTGTTTGGGTAGCCTCCAACCTGATGGCATGAATATCGATCTCTCGAATTTCCAGTGATGCTGCCCCCTTCACCATTCCCCATTTCCATTTCCCTCTCTCACCTTATCTCCTTACCTGCCCGTCACCTTCCTCTGGTGCTCCTCCCCCTTTTCTTTCTTCCATGGTCTTTAGTCCTCTCCTATAGGATTCCCCCTTCTCCAGCCCTTTGTCTCTTTCACCAACCAACTTCCCAGCTCTTTACTTCACCGCTCCCTCTCTCCTGGTTTTTACCTATCACCTACTACCTTGCAGTTCTTCCTCTCCTCCCCCCACCTTCTTATTCCGATTTCTTATCTTTTTTCTCCAGTCCTGATGAAGGGTCTCGGTCCGAAACATTGACTGTACTCTTCTCCATAGATGCTGCCTGGCCTGCTGAGTTCCTCCAGCATTTTGTGTGTGTTGCTCAGCAGAAAATGTCTACTTGCATTTACCCTATCTATAGCCCTCATAATTTTGTATACCTTCATCAAATCTCCACTCATTCTCCTACAATCCAGGGAATAAAATCCTAACCTATTTACCCTTTTCCTACAGCTCAGATCCTCAAATCCTGGCAACATCTTTGTAACTCATCTCTTTACTCCCTCAATCTCATTGACACTTTCCTGTAGGTAGATGACCAGAATTGCACACAGTACTCCAAATTAGGCCTCACCAGCGTCTTATATAACTTCAACATAACATCCCAACTCCGGTATCCAATGCGTTAATTTATGAAGGCCAATGTGTCAAAAACTCTCTCTGATCCTATCTACCTGTGACACCACTTTCAATGAATCATGAATCTGTATTCCCAGATCGCTTTGTTTACCACACTCCTCAGTGCTCTATTGTTCACTGTGTAAGTCCTACCCAAGTTTGTGCTCAAAGTGCATCAAATTCCGTCTGCCATTTTTCAGCTCATTTTTCCAGCTGGACCGGGTCCCGCTGCGAGCTTTGATAATCTTCCTCACTGTCCACTACACCCCCAATCTTGGTGTCATCCGCAAATTTTCTGATCCAGTTAATCACTTTATCATCCAGATCATTGATATAGATGACAAACAACAATGGACCCAGCGCCAATCCCTGCGGCACACCGTTGGTCACAGACCTCCAGTCAGAGAAGCGATCATCTGCTACCAGTCTCTGTTTTTTCCCCACTAAGCCAATTTACTATTTCATCCTTCATGCTAAGTGACTGAACCTTCTAGACTGGCCTCCCATGCTGTCAAAGGTCTTACTAAATGCTCTCACATTTTATTTGCACTCCTGCACTGCGCTTTCTCTCTGACACACTCTTCTGCATCTGCTTTCCTTTTCACTACCTCGATCAACTAATATATGGAATGATTTGTCTGGGTGGCACATAAACAAAGGATTTTCAATGTACCTCCATACGTGACAAGAAAATAGTAATAATAATTTATCTGAGAGAGAAGCAGAGCTGTGCAATCTAATTTCTAGACAGAGATGTTTAATTTATTGCTTTTCAATTCTATCCTTTCAGATTGACTTACATGTGCTTTGGTCTATTAATGAGCATCATTGTGTTTCTACACTCCTGAATCCATTTAATACAAGCAAAGAATACTGGGAATACTCAGCAGGCCATGCAGCATCTGTGGAGAGAGGAATATAGTTCAGCTTTCCTTCATGTGTGGAATACTGATTTCAGCTTTCCTTATCATGTGTGGAATACTGATTTCAGCTTTCCTTCATGTGTGGAATACTGATTTTGTCCCCTGATTCCTTCACCATGGAGACAGAATTATTCAGGCAGTGTGGGATCCCCCTGTGCTTCTAACCAAATGCAACTCCTCACACCACTCTAAGAGAAGCACTCCACTTGCTAAAATATTTAATGTCTCCTATTGCCAGGCAACACGTACAGAAGTCTGAAGTCCCCGCCAGCAGGTTCAGGAGCAGTTACTTCGGTCACAGCTATCAGATTCTTGAACCAACCTGCACAACCCGAGTTACTACCTCAATAATGGAACATTACAGGCCGCCTCTTGCACTACCAGAGATTTATTATTGTGTGTTTTGCACTAATGTCCTGTTTTATAGTTTTTTACTGCACTGTATTGTATAATTTATGCATCATAGATGTTCTGTGTGTTGTCTATACCTGCGTGCCCGTGATGGCGTTGAAAGCAAGTTTTTGTACTTTATCTGTTCCTTTCTATACTGACGTGCAGTACCCCTGAAAAAGGGATACGGCAAATGAAACATGGATATGCTGTGTTCATGCATCAGTAACTTTATGGAAGTCACTTTAAATAACTGTTCAAATAATTTAATTCATGTGAATATCATTTCATGTTAAAATAAATTATTTGAACAATTATTTATAACTAAATTGAACAGATTTCAACCTTGTCGTAAATGCACATGACAATAAGATCAACTTAATAAGTTGATGCATAATATTATGACCGTCAATAATGAATAAATATAAATTAAACAAAGTCTCCTGAAGGTGGCAGTAGGTTACCTCTGCACTGAGCCTCAGCTCAGAAGAAAGCATCTTCAAGTACAATCAAAAATGGATAAAGCTGGTGTACTTGTTCTCATGAGCCACACAAAGGGCAGCCTGAGCAACAATATAGCTTGTTTCTCCTGATGTCGCATTCTTTACATTGGTGAGACCAGTTGCAGACTAGGAAATCACTTCACCTTCTCTTAATCCACCTTGGCCGATTCCATGGCCATGAACCTGGTCTGGAGCTTCCAGCTGCCAGATATTTTAATTCTCTCTTCCCCCACCCTCGCCATTTCCACACTAACCTGTCAATCCTTGGCCTCCTCCACTGCCAGGGTGAGGCTAACCACAAACCAGAGGAACAGGACCTCAATTTCCCCCTGGGTAGTCTACACCCTGACAGCATGAATATTGAATTCTTCAACTTAAGCTAACCTGCTCTCCCTCTGTCCCATTTCTCTCTCCTCCTGATTTATCCAGTTCCTCCCCCAGCCCCGATCACCCTGTCACTTACCCCTCCTCCTTCCCCACCCACTCCCATCTGTCTGTCACCCACACACCACTGCCCCTCGGATTCCTTCCCCCACTGACCCATCTGCCCTCCCCACCTCCATTATCTGGTTCCATGCTCCACCTTCCTCTCCGATTGGATCCGCCATCTGTAGTCCTTTGTCACCTCCACCTCTCACTTCCTATCACTCTGTCATTATCTCCGCTCTCCTCACCTCCATCTGCCTATCACCCTTCCTCACCTGGAGCTACCTGTCACCTGCCAGCTATTGCCCCACCCTTCTACCTCACCTCTTTATACTGACTATCTCTCCTCTCTGTTCTTTCAGTTCAGATGAAGGGTCTTGACCCAAAATGCCAACTGTCCATTTCCCCCTGCAGATGCAGCCTGACCTATTGAGTTCCTCCAGCAGTTGTTTTTGTAATTCAGTCACTCGTCTCTGGCTGCACAGCCTCAGCTGGAATGTGTACTGTATTTATACAATTATATAACTGACATTAGCTGATCTTCCAGGTCTCTACCTTTCCACATCAAAGTTACAGGCCTTGTAATGCCCACGCTGGGGTTTCTGCTCCTTGTGGCCCTTTCCACATTTTTGCCCAACCTGCATTGGGTCACTGTCTAATGATGCTAATTTTTAGTCTGCAAATCTCACTATTTCTTTTGCTGGAAGAGGAAAGCAAAGCAGTTAAACTTGCTGTGATTTTCAAAGACTTGTTTTGTAGATTTTGCATTTGATCATGGTTGATTTATTATCTGTCCCAGTACCATTGTCCTGCCTTCTCTTTGTAACCTTTGATGCCCTGACTAATCAAGAGCCTATCAAACTCAGCTTTAAATGCAGTGACTTAGCCTCCACAGCCACCTGTGGTAATGAATTCCACAGATCCTCCACCCTCTGACTAAAATTTCCTCTTCATCTCTGTTATAAATGGACATCCTTCTATTCCAGGCTGTGCTCTCTGGTCCAAGACATTAACCTGTTATGGCACATGGGAAGATTGGATAAGACCTACAAACGTACTTTAATGTATAAATTCTGACTACTTAGGCAGATGAACTTAGAGCAGTGACCTGCACAAGACAATATGATATTGTTGCGATCAGTGAGATGTGTTTGAAGGAAGGACAGAACTGGCAACTCATCACCTTATTGGGATTTTGTGACAGGCTTCCTAATGCTCAGTGGGGAATAGAGATACAAATGTGTAGGCAAATCAGAAAGTAAGAGTTAATAGGTGGGGTGTCAACTTCTCCAACACTAATTGAGATCTTAGTGGTGTGGAATTTTTAAAGGAGAGCTTTTTGTGTCAATACAAATATTGTCCAATGAGAGATGAAGCAGTACTGGACCTAATTTTGTGTGATGTAGTCAGGCAAGTTGATGAAATGTCAGCCAGGAGCACCTTGGGGATAGTGCCATAATATAGATCATAACAGCACAGCACATGCCTTTCATCCTGCAATGTTTTGCCAACCTTTTAAAATCAATGAAACCCTTCCCTTCCACATAGCCCTTCATTTTTTCTATCATCCATGTGCCTATCTAAGAGTTTCTTAAGTGTCCCTAATGTATCTGCATCTATCACCACCCCTGGCAGGGCGTTCCACACACCCACCACGCTCTATGTAAAGCACTTACCTCTGACAGCCCCCCTATATTTTCCTCCAGTCACCTATAAATTATGCTTTCCTGTATTAGCTGTTGTGGAAAGGGATATGGAATGGTCCAAAAATCAAGGTTCTGATTTGGTGGAAGGTCGGTTTCAATATCTTAAGGCTGGAAGGTATAAAGGTAGACTGGGAGTAGATATTTAGAGATAAATCCACATCGGACAAGTGATGGTCATTCAAAAGTGACAGAGCGTGAGTTCAGAGTTCCTATAAAGGTCAAAGGTGAGATCTGCAACTCCAAGGAACCCTGGATGTCAAAGCATCTTGAGGGAAAAAGCAAGCAAGCACGTGAACAGCATTATAAAAAGTGGTTTAAAGTGTTTACATTGCAGTGCAGTGACTGAGGTAATAGATCGCGGGGGATGGAGGTAACTACAATAGTTGATCAGATTAACTGCCTGGGGGAAGAAGCCTTTAAAATGGCGTGAAGATTTTGCTTTAATTGTCCTATAGCACTTTCCAGAAGGGAGCTTTTGGAAAAGGCAGTTTGCTGGGTTGGTAGTGTCCACAATGATTTTTCCTGTCTACTTCTTTGTCCCGGACACACAGAAGCCCTCCAGTGATGGTAGACTGCAGTCAATGACCTTTTCTGCTGCCTTGACAGTTCACTATAGTTTCTGTACATTATGAGAGGGTACTGCACCAAACCAAACTGTAATGGCTGATATTGTAACTTTGCAAAACACTGGTTAGACCACACTTCGTGTGCTGTTCCGGTCACCATACTATAGGAAGGATGTAGTTGTGTTGCAGAGAGTGCAGAGGAGATTCACCAGGATATTGACTGGATTGCTGGTCTATCCGTCTCTTGGGGAGAGATTGGATAGACTGGGTTGTTTTCCCTGGAGTGAAGGAGCCTGAGAGAGACCTAATCAAGGTTTATAAATTGTAAGAGGTAAAATTGTAATAGATAGGGCAAATAGTCAGAATCTTTTTGTTTTGTGGAAGAACCATCTCAGTGGCTCTTCACTCAACCCTGGAACATCTGGATAGCAATGATGCATACATCAGGATGCTCTTTATCGACTACAGCTCAGCATTTAATACCATCATCCCCTCAAAACTCATCAATAAGCTCCAAGACTTTGGCCTCAATACATCTAAAACTTAGACAAACTTCTATAGATGTGTGGTGGTGACTGGCTGCATCACAGCCTGGTATGGCAACACCAATGCCCTTGAATGGAAAATCCTACAAAAAGTAGTGGATAGGGCCCCGTCCATCATGAGTAAAGCCCTCCCCACCATTAAGCACATCTGCACGGAGTATTGTCGCAGGAAGACAGCTTCAATCATCAGGGACCCCCTACCACCCAGAACATGCTCTCTTCTCACTGTTGCTATCAGGAAGCAGGTACAGGAGCCTCAGGACTCACATCGCCAGGTTCAGGAACAGATGCTTCCCAGGCTACTGTAGGAGTCAAGGGGAGGAGATTGCTGAAACCCTGATGGAGATTTTATATCTTCACTGACCGTGGGTGAGATGTCCGATCACTGACGGGCAGGCAAATGTTGTTCCTTTATTCAAAGAGGGCAGCAGGGATAAGCTTGTAAACACTAGGCCTGGGAGAGATCCTGTTTGACCAATTTGATTGAATTTTTAAAAGGGGTATCAAAATGTGTCAACAAGGGCAATGTAGTTGATGTCGTCTACAAGGATTTCTATAAAGTGCTTGGCAAGGTCCCACATGGAAGGCTGGTCCATGAGATCCAAGGTAGATGGCAAATTGGATCCAAAATTGGCTTGGGGACAGGAGGCAGATGATGAAGGTAGAGTTACGTTTTGTGATTCAGAGCCTGTGAGCAGTGGTATTACACCTGTGATCAGTACAGGGACCCTTACTGTTTGTCATATAGATTAAAAATCTGGAAGGAAGGGTGACGAGGCCCTGCAAAGTGAGTTTAGAGGGTTTAACATGTGGCTAAGGAGTTGGTGCAGGAGGGAGGACTTCAGATTTTTGGTCATTGGCCACTCTTCCAGGGAAGGTTTGCACCTGAACTGGAGGGGTCCAATATCCTTGTGAGTTGGTTTTCTAGTTCGGCATGGGCGGCTTTAAACTAGAGTTGCAGGGAGATGGGAACCAGAGTGCCAGAGCAGATAGGAGAGTGGTTGTGGAGAAGGATGTTGTTAAGCCGACATACAAAGACAGGAATAGAAAGTTTGAGCACGGTGGGAATTATAAATTGCATCTATCTTAATGCAAGGAGTGTTGTAGGAAAGGTGGATGAGCTTGGAGCATGGATCAGCACGTGGAATTATGACATTGTAGCCATTAGAAAGAATTAGTTGCAGGAGGGCCAAGACTGGCAGCTTAATATTCCGGGGTTCTGGTGTTTTAGACGTGTTGGAGCAGGAAGGATTAAAGTTTGGGGGGGTGGGTGGCATTACTAGTTAGGGAAAATATCACACAGACAGACTGGAGAGCTCTATGGGTAGAATTGAGGAACGTGAAAGGTATGACCATGCTAATGAGATTATATTATCGACCATTCGACAGTCCATGGGATTTAGAGGAGCAAATTTGTAGAGAGGTCGTAGACAATTGCAGGAAACATAAGGTTGTGATAGTAGGTGATTTTAACTTTCAATATATTTTATTTAAAGATACAGCATGGAACGGGCCCTTCGAGCCATGCTGCCAGCAACCTCTGATTTAACCCTAGCCAAATCACGGGACAACTTACAATGCCGATTAACCTACTAACAGTATGTCTTTGGACTGTGGGAGGAAACCGAAGCACCTGGATGAGACCCACGTAATCATGGGGAAGACGTACAAACTCCTTATGTCAGGGTTGAACTGTGAACTCTGACACCCTGAGCTGTAACAGCCATGGCGCCAAGCACAGAAAGAGCTGAATTGTGTACAGTTCTGGTTACCTACCAACCCGAAAGACATAAATAAGCTTGGAAGAGTATAGAGAAAACGTACAAGGATGTTTGCTGGGACTTGAGGACCTGAATTATCGAGAAAGGTTGAATAGCTTAGGACTTTTTCCTCTGGGGTGGAGAATGAGGGGATTTGATAGAGGTACACAGAATTATGAGGGGTACAGACTTTTTCCACTGAGGTTAGATGAGACTAGAACTAGAGGATGTGGGTGAAGGGTGAAAGGTGAAATATTTAAGGGAAGCATGAGGGAGTCCATCTTCACTCAGGGAAATGATGCCAGCGGAAATGATGGATGTGGGTTTGATTTCACCATTTAAGAGAAACTTGGATAAGTACATGGATGGGGAGGTGTATGAAGGGCTAGGGTCCAGGTGCAGGTCAGTGGGACTAGGCAGAATAATAGTTCAGCATGGACTAGATGGGTATCTAGATGGGTTTCTGTGCTGTAGCATTCTATGACTCTTTGGCTCTAAAGCTGTTTGTAGAACTACAGGGCTTTTGGGCGGCCCATTATAGCACCATACTCATGGGTGATATCCCATCCACCCCTGTATGGAGATTCTGAACACAGTCTGGAGGTCAAACTGGTACTTAGGGATAGAAATGTTTCAAGCAACATGCAACAAAAAATCAACAACACTTGACAAGTATTAAGACAAGTATTATATAAAATAAAAATTATATATAAATAAAAGATAATAAATTTAGAGTTTAAAGTATGGATATGGAAAGAAATGTACATAAGTAAATAAATACCAGCCGGGGGTGGTAATGGGGATAGCTCCCACTAACTATTAAACGCTCCCAATGGCATGCATCTCATATAGCCTCTGACAATCAAGTCCAGCTCCTGGCCTTCAAGTGTGGCTTAGCATTTGATAAGGTACTCCATGCAAGGCTTATTGAGAAAGTAAGGAAGCATGGGATCCAAGGAGACATTGCTTTGTGGATCCAGAACTGGCTTGTCCACAGAAGGCAAAGAGTGGTTGTAGACGGGTCATATTTGGCATGGAGGTCGGTGACCAGTGGTGTGCCTCAGGGATCTGTTCTGGGACCCCTACTCTTCATGATTTTTATAAATGACCTGGATGAGAAAGTGAAGGGATGGGTTAGTAAGTTTGCCGATGACACAAAGGTTGAGGGTGTTGTGGATAGTGTGGAGGGCTGTCAGAGGTTACAGTGGGACATTGATAGGATGCAAAACTGGGCTGAGGAGTGGCAGATGGAGTTCAACCCAGATAAGTGTGAGGTGGTTCATTTTGGTAGGTCAAATATGATGGCAGAATATAGTATTAATGGTAAGACTCTTGGCAGTGTGGAGGATCAGAGGGATCTTGGGGTCCGAGTCCATAGGACACTCAAAGCTACTGTGCAGGTTGACTCTATGGTTAAGAAGGTATACGGTGCATTGGCCTTCATCAATCATGGGATTGAGTTTAGGAACCGAGAGGTAATATTGCAGCTATATAGGACCCTGGTCAGACCCCACTTGGAGTACTGTGCTCAGTTCTGGTCACCTCACTACAGGAAGGATGTGGATACTATAAAAAGGGTGGAAAGGAGATTTACAAGGACGTTGCCTGGATTGGGGAGCATGCCTTATGAGAATAGGTTGAATGAACTCGGCCTTTTCTCCTTGGAACAACGGAGGATGAGAGGTGACCTGATGATAGAGGTATACAACATGATGAGAGGTATTAGTCGTGTGGATAGTCAGAGGCTTTTTCCCAGAGCTGAAATGGCTAGCACGAGAGGGCACAGTTTTAAGGTGCTTGGAAGTAGGTACAGAGGAGATGCCAGGGGTGAGTTTTTTTACGCGGAGAGTGGTGAGTATGTAGAATGGGCTGCCGGCGACGATGGTGGATACAATAGGGTCTTTTAAGAGACTCCCGGATAGGTACATGGAGCTCAGAAAAATAGAGGGCTATGGGTAACCCTAGGTAATTTCTAAGGTAAGGACATGTTCGGCACAGCTTTGTGGGCCGAAAGGCCTGTATTGTGCTGTAGATTTTCTATGTTTCTATGTTTCTAAGCCCAGTGGAACTGTTTCTGCTGACAGAAGGAGCAAAGCTGAGTTACTGGCGCCTTAAACCCAGTCGCTTCAGCCAGATGGTGCTCGTCAGCTGAGTTAGCAGCTCATCTAGGAGAAGGAAAACTCTGATCTCAAACCTCCGCTGCCTTGCGGCTATATCCACTCAAGGGGAGGGCTTTGGAAGTGAACCCTGAGGGAAAAATCCGGATCTGGACACCCTAAGGCAGTCCTACATTGAGTTCAATGTTGACTGGCAATTCCTGCGACGCTGCTGGTACCAAATTGTACCAGTCTCTGCCGTTCCTTTGGTTTCATTGGATGCGTGGAGGGGGGAGGAGCTTGCTACATGGGCAACAGCTTGCTCTCCATGTCCTACTGCCTCAGCTTACGTATCCAGACAGCTGGGATGCAATACCCATGGTCAACTCTAAGTGATGGAGGCCTCAGAGCTTATATTTACAATGTAAACAGCATTATAAAAAGTGGTTTAAAGCATCTACAGTGCAATGCAGTGACAGGAGTAATAGACGGGGGTGGGGGGAGTGGGGATAACTAGAATGGTTGATCGGATTAACTACGTGGGGGAAAAAACTTTTAAGATGGTGTGAAGTTTGTGCTTTAATAGCCCTATAGCACTTTCCAGAAGGGAGCATTTGGAAAAGGCAATCAGCAGGGTAGGTAGTGTCCACAATGATTTATCCTGCCCATTTCTTTATCCTGGACACATATACGTCCTGCAGTGATGGTAGACTGCAGCCAATGACCTTTCTGTTGACCTGAGATCACAAAAGGTGTTATTATCAATGCAGGGTTATAGGAGGTGACTTTATATCATGCCTGGGCATAACACACAATCTGCCAACACACAAGGGCCAATGAACTTAACCTGTTCTTTAACAGATTTGACAGTGTGACCCCTGCCCATCCCACACATGAGCCATCTGTTGTCGGCCCCCAACCAACACATATTCCACTCTCCCCTCCTACCCCTCCTCACAGTCCCCCACCCTGTTCTCATGACTATACCCCTTCCCCACACGAAACCACCACGGTGGGCTTCACAGCTGAACAGGTGAGAAGACAGCTGAAACTTCTCAACCCAAGCAAGGCTGCAGGACCGGATGGTGTCAGTACCAGGGTGCTCAAAGCCTGTGCCCCTCAGCTATGTGGAGTACTTCGCCATGTGTTCAACCTGAGCCTGAGGCTCCAGAGGGTTCCTGTACTGTGGAAGACGTCCTGCCTCGTCCCTGTGCCAAAGACGCCGCGCCCCAGCGGCCTCATTGACTACAGACCGGTGGCATTGACCTCCCACATCATGAAGACCCAGGAGAGACTTGTTCTGGAGCTGCTCCAGCCTATGGTCAGGCCACACTTAGATCCCCTCCAGTTCGCCTACCAGCCCCGACTAGGAGTTGAGGATGCCATCGTCTACCTGCTGAACCGTGTCTACGCCCACCTGGACAAGCCAGCGAGCACTGTGAGGGTCATGTTTTTTGACTTCTCCAGTGCGTTCAACACCATCCGCCCTGCTCTGCTGGAGGAGAAGCTGACAGTGATGCAGGTGGATGCTTCCCTGGTATCATGGATTCTTGATTACCTGACTGGCAGACCACAGTACGTGTGCTTGCAACACTGTGTGTCCGACAGAGTGATCAGCAACACTGGGGCTCCACAGGGGACTGTCTTGTCTCCCTTTCTCTTCACTATTTACACCTCAGACTTCAACTACTGCACGGAGTCTTGTCATCTTCAGAAGTTTTCTGATGACTCTGCCATAGTTGGATACATCAGCAAGGGAGATGAGGCTGAGTACAGGGCTATGGTAGGAAACTTTGTCACATGGTGTGAGCAGAATTATCTGCAGCTTAATGTGAAAAAGACTAAGGAGCTGGTGGTAGACCTGAGGAGAGCTAAGGTACCGGTGACCGCTGTTTCCATCCAGGGGGTCAGTGTGGACATGGTGGAGGATTACAAATACCTGGGGATATGAATTGATAATAAACTGGACTGGTCAAAGAACACTGAGGCTGTCTACAAGAAGGGTCAGAGCCGTCTCTATTTCCTGAGGAGACTGAGGTCCTTTAACATCTGCCGGACGATGCTGAGGATGTTCTACGAGTCTGTGGTGGCCAGTGCTATCATGTTTGCTGTTGTGTGTTGGAGCAGTAGGCTGAGGGTAGCAGACACCAACAGAATCAACAAACTCATTCGTAAGGCCGGTGATGTTGTGGGGATGGAACTGGACTCTCTGACAGTGGTGTCTGAAAAGAGGATGCTGTCCAAGTTGCATGCCATCTTGGACAATGTCTCCCATCCACTACATAATGTACTGGGTGGGCACAGGAGTACATTCAGCCAGAGACTCATTCCACCGAGATGCAACACAGAGCGTCATAGGAAATCATTCCCGCCTGTGGCCATCGAACTTTACAACTCCTCCCTTGGAGGGTCAGACACCCTGAGCCAATAGGCTGGTCCTGGACTTATTTCATAATTTACTGGCATAATTGACATATTACTATTTAACTATTTATGGTTCTATTACAGTGCAACTGTAACGAAAACCAATTTCCCCCGGGATCAATAAAGTATGACTATGACTATGACTGCTGGAGGAACTCAGCGGGTCGAGCAGCATCTGCGAGATGAATTGCTGAAAGGGTACAGATTGAAAGAATACTAAGAAAATGTACAAGGATGTTGCATGGACTTGAGGATCTGATTTATAGGGAAAGGTTGAAAAGGTTAGGACTTTATTGCCTGGAGCATCGGAGAAGGAGGAGATAGAGGTAAGGCTGTAGGCTTTTGTTCCACTGAGGCTGGGTGAGACTTGAGCTAGAGGTCATGGGTTAAGGGTGAAAGATGTAATGTTTAAGAGGAACCCGAGGGGGAGCTGCTTCACTCTAAGAATGGTGAGAGCATAGAACGAGCTGCCAGTGCAAATGGTGGATATGGGTTCGATTTCAACATTTAAGAGAAATTATTTGGGTACATGGATGGGAGGGGGATGGTCCAGATGCTGGTCAATGGGACTGAGCAGAATAACAGTTCTGCATGGGACATGGAGTCTGCTTCTGTGCTTTAGTTCTCTATGACTCTCACAGATGCTGCTCGATCTGCTGAGTTCCTCCCACACATTGTTCGTTGCTCCAGATTCCAGCGTCTGCCATCTCTTGTGTTTCCTACCTCAGTGTCTTGTGAGAACATAAGAAACAAAAGCACTTGATAATTTTTTAAAAGTTTTTCAGTTTTAATTTGATATATGATACAACAGCATTGTACTCCATCTCAACATTTCTTTAAAAGACAATATTTTATTAAAACATGCATGTACAGGAATATAATACACAGAAAAATGCTCAGCAGTGAACTCTGTGGAAATGCAACGACAAACTGACACAAGATATATTGGTAACTGGAACCATACATTCCATTGACCTAATCCCCCAACTCATATTTCCCTTTTGAAGTCCCTCATGCCTCCATCTTGTGCTAGGAGAGTGGTGAATCACTGGCCACCCTGAAGGCTCAGTGGACTGATGTTCAGCCTTGCCGCTTTCACCTGCTAAGGTCAAAACTTCCCTTGGTAAACCCACCCCAACTGCTCTGGTCAATATTGATCAGAACCCCAAATATCAGCCACCACAGTTGAGGCCTGTTGTCTGACACACTAATCGTGACCTAAAAGAGGTATAATTCAGCTCAAAGGAAAAGTTTCCTTTGGGATTCAGTGTTACCAGAAGAACCATCAAAAGAATTCTGTGGATCTCCTAATCTTGAGCGGGTTTAGGTAGGAAGATAGGTCACACAAAATTCACTTACATTCTCTTGTGTTCAGTGCAGATCTAATCAAGGTGTCTAAAATGCTACAAGGATTCAGTAGGAAATAAGATTCCAGAGAAATTATTCCTCTGAAGGAAAATATAGACCATAGAAAGATAATCTTAAAATTACTACCAAGGGCAAAATTAAGAAACACATTTTTTTTACATCAAGGGCTGTGGATGTGTGGAGATCTTTTCTCCCGAAAGGCTGTGGACAATGAGTGTCAAATGAGCAAAAGGAAAGGGGGCAGGAGTAGGCCCTTTGGCCTCTCGAGCCTGTACCGCCACTAAATACAATCAGAGCTGTTCTAATCTCGACCTCAGCTCTAATTTCCGGCCTGTTCCCCAGTTGGAAAAGGGATGGGAGTCCGACATGATTTAACTGGATGGTCCCTTTCTCTTCCCAGTATACCAAACTAGTGCTGTTTCCATAAAATGATGAGATTGTTTTTTAATTTTGTCCCATACCTTATTTCCCAAAGCCATGTCACTTCTAAATATTTTGCCAAACTCCGGCTTACATTTTTAAACTGCTATTTAAAGGTAAAACTGTCATGTGATTAGGGGTAATACCATACACTTTGGGTGGAGCTACTACTTGACAGAGACCCAAGTTCAAACCTGCCCTCCAGTGCTGTCTGTGTGGAGTTTGTACGTTCTCCCTGTGACCATGTGGGTTTCCCCTGGGTGCTCCAATTTCCTCCCACATCTGAAAGTCAGGTGAGTTTATGAACTAATTGTGAAATTGTGTGGGTGAGGGGTCGTCCATAGAAATGCCGGGGGATTTGTGTATTAGGTAAGTGATTATTTAGTGTACGGCATGGATTCGAAAGATGAAGGTACTGTTTCTATGCTGGATGACTGTGTGATAATGAAGAACCATGCAATGTAGCACTACCAATCCCCGGCCCACGAGCTTCCATCAACAGCAGAAGGCCAAACTAATGTCATGTAATCCGCCATCTGAAATTCAGCACAGGGGCGTGAGTGCAGAGGAAATGCTTTGTATTCACTTTGCAACGTGGGACAGTTCGCCGAATGTCAGGAAGGTGTCAGAGAGTGGGGATCCGCAGTAAAGCAATCTCGCGGCACCTGCTTATCAGCAGGTGAAAAGCATAATCACTGCAGATGCTGGAAATCTTAAACCGGAACAGAAAGTGCTGGGGACACTCATCAGGTCGGGCAGGATCTATGCAGAGGGAAACAGAGCTAATGTTTCTGCTCCAAGAGCTCTCAACAGAACTGACGACGGGGCTTGGATCTGAGACATTAACTGTTTCTTTTTCCACAGCTGCTGCCTGACCTTCCAGCTTAATCGTCTCTCTGCAAAGATTGGAGTCCTTCAATTTGTGCTAACAATTAAAACTCTAGTAACTGAGCATCATTCTTTTGCTGTTGTGTGTAAAACATGGAAGAGCTTCCCACGTGGTTCAGCAGTTACACTGAATTCTGGATGTTTTCAGATAATTATGGAAAAATACCTTTCAATGACCTGTGAAAGCCCTAGCTGTAAGCCTTAGGCTGTTTGGAATTAAAATGTGGCAAAAGAGGCTGTTAATGCCAAAATAAAATATTCACAGAACTTGGTCCTGACCCGAGTTCCATGATTCCCACTGGAAAATGACCACGGGTAAATGTTAGGTTGGGAGTGGAGTGCTGTTGAGTCCCAGGTTAATGAAGAATACTTGGGTCAGGAATCCCTCTTGGCATTGTGTAAAAGCCACTCCAGCTCAAAACAGCATTTTCAGAAGAATGCGCTTAATTCCCTGCTGATGCCAAAACACAGGCTTCATTTACAAACATATCTCAAATCCCTCTGACAGGCTGCCCAGCTTGCACATTCTTATGCTCCCAAACATTCAAACTTCTCATACCAGATCAGGAAATTGTGAGGCTTACTCTCAAATTAAACAAGAGATTGCACATATCAAGCACATACACATTCCAGAGAGGATGCATGTACCATAAACTGGCCACATCTGAATCCTTTGATAAGGTCACTAACTGGGTAGGCTGATTATAATTCTACTCATAGAACAAGCCCATTCCAGTGGCGGGATCTGAACAACGAGAAAAGGCTGAGTGGCAGGGAACAGGTCAGGAAGAGTGCATCATCAAGTGCTGGAATGTTAGCAAGCATATTCTCAAGGATTAACATCAAACAATGGATGTAATCATACCAGCTCAGATTGAGAGTGTCCTTTGGAGCATATTCTGATTCATGATTTACACATTAACCGCAGTGTTCAAGGGAGCCTGGAATCATTTCTTTCTTGACTTCAGCCAAGGCAAGGTTGTTTTTATTTTTATCCATTTACCACCTTGATACGGCGCTAGTGCTGACCAGGAGTGGGAACGAATGGACTGCCGCAAAGCAGCTGCGGAGCGGTAGACTCTGCACGCCTGATTGGTTGGGACAAGGAGCCATTCGAGTGAGCCCAGCTCGAAGCACATGCCTTTGGATGCAGTGCAGGAACTTGGAAGTTGTGGAGAAGCTCGTGGGATGTTCTCCCGACTTCGAGTGGGCCTGAGGCAGACCACCAGAGTAGCAATGAAGGTCACAGACTGGAACACTAGTCCGAACTTCAGAAGCTAAAAGGCTTCAAACTGAAAAGCAGATACCATGAATTTGGAAATGTTTACAATGATCTTTCTCACATGGCGCAAACTATGACAAGTTGGCTGAACACTGGCACTGGAAATTTGGCCATACCTCATGAAGGGTCAACAGCTCTTTCCCTTCCCACCTTGCCTGCCGGTCACCTGACACGGTTCGGTTTGGCTACTTCCTCAGAACGTCGCAGTTGCATCTGGACCT
The DNA here is from genome assembly GCF_963921235.1 of Mobula hypostoma. NCBI lineage: Eukaryota > Metazoa > Chordata > Chondrichthyes > Myliobatiformes > Myliobatidae > Mobula > Mobula hypostoma. The sequence goes on from NC_086128.1 coordinate 23,902,727, forward strand.
TGAACTAACCTAGACCTTGGCAGCGTTTTCACTTTTATCGCAATTTCTCCAAGTGGTGTACAATAGTCTTCACTGTAGGAGGCTGACCATGCTTTGACTTGTATTTTGGATAAGGATAATCTTGGGGTCACCTTCCTGCTTTCCCCCTCTCTAGTGGATAAGGGCAACAGGGTTTACATTCAATTCTCAAACACCAATGATAAAATTCAAAAGCACTGTACAGTGTGCTAAAAGCTGGACACAATTCCTCTGGAGACAGCAGGTACGGTTATTCTGAAGCTTTGGCCTTGGACTCCAGTTGTGACAGGAGTTCACACTGCCAGCTCTCTGGTGATGAGGAGTTGACCTTGTATTAACTGGCAGGACACAGGACTGTGAGGAAGGTGAATGGGGAGGACAGTGAAAACATCACATTGGTGTCTCAGTGATTCCGATGGAGTGGATCACACACTTCTTGAAAGTAACCTTGACTGACCTACTTCATGGGTGAAGCTTAATGTAATTCTCCCCTCCTGGTGAACAGGGATCTCTCACTGGCATCTGGAGAACACATTCAATGGGCCTTATCTTGGAAGAAAAGCCTTGTCCACCAATGATGAAACAACTACCTTTACCGGGGCTGGCCTATCAAAGGGAGAGTTAAATAGACACTTCACCACTGAGTTATGATATTCCTATGTAGAAACTGTACCCAGAAGGCAGGAATGAAATGAAAACCATGACAGCACAATGCCTTTGACTTTCTAGGAATTTGGGTCCGTTATCACACATAACTAGTGTGCAGGAGAACACTGTCGATAGTGGAAACAAATCCTGTTGATACAATCTGTCATCGCTTGTCAAACCAAAACTGACTTGTGCTGGGAAATAGTTCATGGACAGAGAACTGATAGTTGCTACCTAAACCCCTGGTGTAGAAGCTCCTGAACCCTAAGTTCCTCTAAGCAAAAACAAAACACAACAAAGCGGCGATATTATAGGTTGCTTTCGTCCAGCTTGTCTTGGCTCCTGTGCTTATTCTCTGAGTTGTGGCTTGGGTCATCACTCCTGGCAGAGTTCCCATCCCTGGCGTACTGCGGAAGAGAGTTAGACAAGGAAACAGGATCAGTGTTTCAGTCTCAGGAACCCCACCACAGCACATGCTAGACTTCGCCTCCTCTCAAACCACCAGTCACCTTTTAAGAGAGTGTGCTTTTGTGGTTTTATTATCCTTTCTAGCCAATTCTCAGACCCAGTTTCCTTCCCTTCTCTTCCCTCCACTGCCTGTGGCAGGGCCCCACTGGCAGTGACAGCGTGACAAATCCTCGGAGCGTTGATGGGCTGTTTTCCCTCAGGAGGTACATCTAATGCTCCAGCAAAACTCACTGGAGGAGGTTCAAAAGGCTTTTCTCTCCCAATGCTGAATCAGAATCAGGATTATTATCACTGTCATATGTCATGGAATTTGTTGTTTTGTGGGAGCAGTACATTGCAATACATTAAAAATTACTATAAGCTACTATAAGAGATATATAAAAAAGGGTCTCAGCCCAAAATGTCATTTATCTATTCACTTCCACAGATGCTGAAGTGGTTAAGGCGTTTGTCTAGTGATTTGAAGGTTGCTAGTTAGGGTTAGGGTTAGGGTGTGTCCTTGAGCAAGGCACTTAACCACACGTTGCTCTGCGACGACACCAGTGCCAAGCTGTATCGGCTCTAGTGCCCTTCCCTTGGACAACATAAGTGGCGTGGAGAGGGGAGACTTGCAGCATGGCCAACTGCCGGTCTTCCATACAACCTTGCCCAGGCCTGCACCCTGGAAACCTTCCAAGGCGCAAATCCATGGTCTCACGAGACTAACGGATGCCTATATTTTTTAAGTGCAAACAGAGAGCAATATAGTGAGGTAATATTCATGTGTTCATGAACCGTTCAGAAATCTGACGACAGAGGGGAAGAAGCTGTTCCTAAAACATTGAATGTGTGTCCTCAGGCTCCTGTACCCCTTACCTGATGGTAGTAAAGAGAATCGGGTATGCCTTGGGTGATGGTTGTCCTTCATGTTGGATGCATTTTGAGGCATTGTCTTTTGAAGATGGTGGGAATTCTCAACGGTGGGAAGGTTTGTGTCCATGATGGAGCTGGCTGGGTGTACAACACTCTGCAGTTTTTTCCAATCCTGTACAGTGGCCCCTCCATACCAATCTGTGCATCAGCCTGTTAGGATGCTCTCCACGGTACATCTGTAGAAATTGGCTAGTCTTTGGTGACATACCAAATCTTGTCAAGCTCCTAATGAAATATAGCCGCTGGCTGGCATGCCTTCTTCGTAAATGCATCAATATTTTGGGCCCAAGGTAGATCTTCAGAGATGTTGACACCCAGGAACTTGAAACTGCTCATCCTTTCCACTGCTGATCCCTCGATGAGGACTGGTGTGTGTTCCCTTGACTTCTCCTTCCTGAAGTTCACAATCAGTTCCTTGGTCTGACTGATGTTGAGTGCAAGGTTGTTGTGGACCACTCAACCAGCTGATCTATCTCACTCCTGTACTCCTCCTTGTCACCATCTGAGATTCTGCCGACAACAGTTGTATCACTGGCGAATTTATAGCTGTGAGCTGTGCGTAGCCACACAGTCATGGGTGTAGAGGGAGTAGAGCAGTGGGCTCCGCTCTTTTTGAACTGGAGCACTGAATCCAATAGTGAAACTTCTCACACCACGTTGGCTGAGACTGGGAACCAGCAGTTTAGTTTATGACATGTACAGCTCTCAACTCTCAAGTGCAGGAAGACTGGAATTGAGGAATAGGGCAGCATTGCTACAAGTGTACAAGGCGTTGGTGAGACCACACCTGTAGTACAGTGTATAGTTTTGGTCCTCTTATCTAATGAAGGCTATACTGGCTTTTGAGGCAGTCAAGAAAAGAGATTCAATGGGTTAATTCCAATAATGAGAGGGGCATTCAGTGCAGCTAAATAAGTTGGATCTGTGTTCTTTGCAGCTCAGAAGGAGAAGTGAACTTATTGAAGTTTATCAACCCTGAAGGTGCTTGACAGGCAGATGGTGGGATGTTTCCACTAGTGGGAGAGTCTCAAATGAGGATTAAAGGGCAGATCATTTAAAATGTCTCACAGAGGGTGGTAAATCTCTGGTATTCTTTATACCCGAAAGGTGTGGAGACCAGATCACTGAGTCGATTTAATGAGATGGTCGACAAGTTTTGAAAGATTGGGGAATCTGGGGAACAGCAGGCGAGGCCTGAGGCAGGTTATCACTACCATTTGGGAGGAGGTATAAGACCCTGATGACCCACACTCAACGATTCAAAAACAGCTTCTTCCTCTCTGCTATCAGATTTCCAAATGGATTATAAATCCAAGAACACTCCCTCACTATTTCTCTTTTGCACTGTTCATAATACCTTACTTTTTTTTATTGTAACTTAGAATAATTTTTACATCTTGCACTGTACTGCTGCCACAAAATACATTTCCTGGCATATGCTCGCCATGATTCTGACATAAGAGTATCAGAATCATGACTGATATGTGATTCATATCACATATATAAATACTGTATATGTGATTAAACTTGATTCTGAGTTCAGACATGGTTATACTGCATGGCAGGTTCAGGCTTACAGGGCCGAGTGACTCACTCTTGCTCCTGTGTAGAGTCTGAAGCGCCACAGAGCAACGTAGGAGAGGCCTTGTTCAGGGCATACTGTAGAGACTGCTGTGAGAGCCATGCCAGGACCCAGCACTTACTTTCTCTTGGCTTTGTGGCTGATCTGTATCCAAGGCAGCATCGCCTGTCCTGCAGGCGGGCAGGAACAAGGCTGGCAGCGATGTGTTGTAGGCCTTCATGGAGGGAAACTGGTTTCTATCCATGGATGCAGAAGAGTGGGGCCTCATGCCGCCTGAGGTGGCCAGTGTTGTCCTGGTATCACGTGGTCTCCCCAGGCTGTTGGATTTATTTTCCCTCCGCTGATACTCAATGGGAGATTGCAGAGCTGCAGAGAAGGAACGAAAAGATGATCCTCTTTGGTTAATGCAACAATAACAATCTACACAATGTTTTTAACATTGAAAGGAGATCCGCAAGAGTTGGAAATTCATAGAGTACAGAAACAGGCCCTTCGGCCCAGCTGGTCTGTGCTGGCAAAGATGCCCATCTAAGTTACTCTTATATGCCTGTATTTGCCCCAAGTCCCTCTGAAACTTTTCTATCCATGTACCTGCCCAAATATGTTGGAACAATTATAAGACTATTAAATGGTCCCCTTGTACATAAGTCTCTTGACCTTACTGTCTACTTCGTTATGACCTTGCGCCTTATTGTCAGCCTGCAATGCACTTTCTCTGTGATTGTACCACTTTATTCTGCACACTGTTATTGATTTTCCCTGTACTACCTCAAAGTACTGATGTGGTGAAATGATCTGTAAGGATGGTATGTAAACAACATTATTTGCATAAGAAGCATTTGATGGCTCTGGGCCTGTACTCACTGGAGTTTAGAAGAATAAGAGGGGGATCTTATTGGAAATATCTGAATATTGAAAGGTCTATATAGAGTGGATGTTTCTAATAGTGGGGAGTCTAGGACAAGAGGGCACAGCCTCATACACAAGGGTATCCATTTAGAACAGAGATGAGGGGGCATTTCTTTAGCCAGAGTGTGGTGAATCTGTGGAATTCATTGCCACAGACAGCAGTAGAGGCCATGTCATTGGGTGTATTTAAGGCAGAGGTTGATAGGTTCTTGATTAGTCAGGGCATCATAAGTTACAGGAAGAAGGCAGGAGGTTGGAATTGAGAGTGAAAATAAATCGGCTAAAACTGACAGCAGGTTTGATAGGCTGAAGGCCCTAATTCTGCTCTTACAATATGTCTCATTTTCTTATGGTGATAATAATAAACGAATCAGAATCAGAATCAGATGTGCTATCTCTGACATAGGTCATGTCATTTGTTGTTTTGTGACAGCAGTACAAGACATAAAAATTTACTATAAACTACAATAAAAATAAATAGTGCATAATACAAATAGTGAGGTGGTGTTCATGGGTTCATGGACTATTCAGAAATCTGATGGCACAGGGGAAGAAGCTGTTCCTAAAATGTTCAGTGTGTGCATTCAGTCTCCTGTACCTCCTCCCTGAATGTAGCAAATTTACGAACTTACCAAACTGACGGCTAAATGTTTGACCAAGTAAGATTTTCAGTAAAATGTAGGGTTCCAACTTGACCAAAGTACCCAGCATGCAATAGCTGTATAAGATGATGAGAGGCATTGATCGCGTGGATAGTCAGAGGCTTTTTCCCAGGGCTGAAATGGCTAACATGAGAGGGCACATTTTTAAGGTGCTTGGAAGTAGGTACAGAGGAGATGTCAGGGGTAAGTCTTTTTTAACGCAGAGAGTGGTGAGTGCGTGGAATGTGCTGCTGGCGGCGGCGGTGGAGGCGGAAGCGATAGGGTCTGTTAAGAGACTCCTTGATAGGTACACGGAGCTTAGAAAAATAGAGGGCTATGGGTAACCCTAGGTAATTTCACAGGTAAGTACATGCTTGGCACAGCTTTGTGAGCCAAAGGGCCTGTATTGCACTGTAGGTTTTCTATGTTTCAATAGGATTGACTCAGCAGGACAGATGTCAGTGGAGTCAGGCCAATGAAGCTGAGAAAGAGTGAAGTGAAGATTACTAGCTGAAGTAAGAGTGCAACATTAAGGAACTGAAGAGCAAAGAACAACTTAACCACAAGGTAAACAAATAAACTAAAGCTGTAATGGAAGGCAATTTCAGCAGGCTGCAGTGAGCATGAGAGGTCGCTCGTTGGTGATGTAGCATGGGGTTTAAAGAGAGCTCGGGTGCTTTTGGGACTTCTCAGCAGGAGCTAATAAAAAGAAGTGAGGTGTAAGTGGAGCGGCCACTGGGTGAATGGAGAGTGTTAGAGTGGTCAGCCTTTGGATCAGCAGGCTTAGGTGATAAAAAGGCTTGAGCTAGCATAGAATCACGCTTATAATGCACGTGACATGAAATTTATTAACTTAGTAGCAGCAGTTCAATGCAATACATAATATAGAAGAAAAAAATAAAATAATAATAGTAACAAACAAATAAATAAATCTTATTCTGTATACTTTATACAGTATACATATATTGAATAGATTAAAAATCGTGCAAAAAACAGAAATACTGTATATTAAAAAAAGTGAGGTAGCATCCAAGGGTTCAATGTCCATTTAGGAATCAGATGGCAGAGGGGAAGAAGCTGTTCCTGAATCACTGAGTGTGTGCCTTCAGGCTTCTGTATCTCCTACCTGATGGTAACAGGGAGAAAAGGACATGCCCTGGGTGCTGGAGGTCTTTAATAATGGACTCTGCCTTTCTGAGACACCGCTCCCTAAAGATGTCCTGGGTACTTGTAGGCTAGTGCCCAAGACGGAGCTGCAAGTACATAGCTAGTGTGCTGGGAATGTGTCTGGAGTTAATGGTATGTTCCTTATGTGAGATGTGGGAAGTTTGGGAGATCTCCAGTCTCCCTGATAACTACATCTGCATGATGTGCACCAAGCTGCAGCTCCTTAGAGACCATGTGATGAACTGGAGATGCAGCTCGATGACCTTGATAGGGCTAACATTTGAGGGTGTTTGATGTCTCTGGGCCTGTACTTGCTGGAGTTTAGAAGAATGGGGGGCGGGAATCAAAATCTATTGAATATTGAAAGGCCTAGATGGAGTGGAAGTGGAGTGGATGTTTCCTATAGTGGAAGAGTCTAGAACCAGAGGGCACAGCCTCAGAACAGAGGGATGTCCCTTTAGAACAGAGATGAGGGGGAATTTCTTTAGCAAAAAGATGATGAATCTGTTGAATTCATTGCCACAGACAGCTTGTAGGTCAAGTCTTTGGGTATATTTAAGGTGGAGGTTGATAGGTTCTTGATTAACCAGGGTGTCATAGGTTATGGGAAGAAGGCAGGCAAATGGAGTTGAGAGGGATAATAAATCAGCCATGATGGAATGGCGGAGCAGAGCCAATAGACTGAATGGCCTAATTTTCCTCCTATGTCTTTGGGTCATATGGTCTTTTGGCAATTAGTTGATCACAGAATGATGGCAAGCCATTGGAATAGGGACAGGGATCACAGGTGGAAGATCAGCTAGACCAGAGGATGCACAACCAACTCAGCAGGCCACCTAAACGGCGATTTTATGTTTTAGACAAATGAGTGGCATTATTTAATGAACTCTCTTCCTCAAAGGACTGTGCAAAGTCAGTGAATACTTTTAAAACAGAGGAAGAAGGCTGTTTGATAAGTAAAAGGGTTAAAGGTCAATGTGGGGGTGAAGGGCTACCGGGGATGGGGGGCGGGGGTTGGGTGGGGAATGGTAGACAGGAATGTGGAGTTTAAATTACAGGCAAATCTACCACTGTCTTCCTACATGACAGAACAGGGACAAGTGTAGAGTATCACCACAAGCTGCACTTTTCCTTCCAACTCACATACTGTCTAGACGTTGAGCCATAGAGATATGGATACAGGCCCCGCTCGCCCAACGGTACCCGCTCCCTCCCAGTTAGTCCCAATTTCCAGTGTTGCTTCTTAAATGATAACATTGTACCTGCCTCAACCACTCCTTTGGGAAGCTCGTTCCATATACTGTGAAATGAAATGAAGCATCAACTGTTTATTCTTTTCCATATCAGAATCAGGTTTAATATCATCGGCATATGTTGTGGAACTTGTTGTTATGTGGCAGCAGTACAATGCAGTACATGATAATAGAAACTGTAAATTACAGTAAATATATATATAAAATAGTTAAATTAAATAAGTAGTGAGGTGGTGTTCATGGGTTTGATGTCCATTCATCAGGACTTAGTGAAGGGTCTTCACCTGAAACGTCAACTGTTTATTCCTCTCCATAGATGCTGCCGAACCTACTGAGTTCCTCCAGCATTTTGTCTGCGTTGCTTTGGATTTATAGCATCTGCAAAACCTCTTGAGTTCTATCCCATTGTTATCAGACTCACAAATAGTCTCTCATATACTAAAGAAGAATACTTGATCTCCCAATCTACCTCGTGACCTTTGCACCTTAGTTGTCTACCAGCACTGCCCTTTCTCTGTAACTGTAACACTATACCTTGCATTCTTTTTATTGTTTTCCTTTTGTGCTACCTCAGTGTACTTTTGTATGGAATGATCTGAGTGGATGCCTGCAAATAAAATCTTTTCACGGTATCTGGATACATAGGGTAATAACAAACCATTGACCAATCCCATGCTGGAATCACACAAAATGCTGGAGGAACTCAGCAGGTCAGGCAGCATCTATGGAGGGGAATAAACAGTCAACGTTTCAGGCCAAGATGCTTCATCAGTCTATTCTTATTGATGAAGGTTCTCAACACAAAACGTTGACTGTTTATACCCCTCCATAGATGCTGCCTGACCTGCTGAATTCCTCCAGCATTTTGTGTGTGCTGCACAAGATTTCCAGCTTCTGCAGAATCTCTTGAGCCCATGCCAGAATTGTGCCTTCAAATTAAGCAGCAATTATTCGCGTTTCACTCACCATTCAAAAAGTTCCGCTGTGACTCCAAGATTTGACTAACATTCGAAATCCAGGCCTGCCGGATTTCAGGATTTGAGACCTGTAGGACGTAGCGCACCATATTCCCATCTGTCCCACGTGAGGTCAGGGCAAATTTACAAGGATCATTATCCACAGTTTCTTCAAGGCCAAGGCAGCTAACCTGCATGGGGGTGGGATGGAGAGAAGTACTCGATAAATAAAAATCACCACAGAAGCAGCACTCATTTTCTGCTGGTACGGAACAGGAGGTGCTGTCACATGCAGACTCCACACTGAGAGCATCCTAGATCAAGACTGAACTTGGGTCACCCAAGGATGAATTTCTACCCACCAACACAGATTTTTTTCGACTATCTTTGAGAAATGAGATTGGAAAACCATCAAGGTTGTGGCGCGGGGTGTCAGCACGAATTGTATGTGGTATGTCGGAGGAGTATGAGTTGGAAGGTGCCAAGTTTGACCTCCAGAAGGTTGTTGACTGTGGGAGGACAGGGAAGCTGAGGGAAATGATTCATGGTAGAGAATGTATTTGCATCAGAGTCCCTGCTTCGACACAGTGAGCATGTAACATGGAGGTTGAGAGTCTGATGAGGTCAGTGACTTGGATGACAGAATTGATGGCGCTGTGGTCATGTTTGCAGGCAATACAATGACAGGTGGAGGTGTAGGCAGAGGTGAGGAAGCCTGCAGAAGGACTTGGGCAGATTCGGAGATTGGGCAAAGTTGCAGCAGATGGAATACAGTGCATGAATTGTATGGTCATGCACTTTGGGGCAGAAGGAATATAGACTATTTTCTAAAAGGGGAGCGAATTTGGAAATTAGAGGTGCAAAGGGACTTGAGAGTCCTGGTGCAGGATTCTCTAAAGGTTAACTTACAGGTGAGTCAGTGGTAAAAACGGCAAATGTAATGTTCGCGTTCATTTCGAAAACACTAGAATTTAAAAGAGGCACTGCTCAGATTATATTTGGAATATTGTGAGTAGTTTTGGGCTCCAGAAGAGGTTTATGAGAATGATTCGGGAATGAAAGTGTTAACATTTGAGAGCATTTGGTGGCTCGGGAGTTTAGAAGAATGAGGGGTGAACTCAGTGAAACCCATCAAATATTGGAAGGCCAAGACAGAGTGGAAACGGAGAAGATGTTTCCAGTAGTCGGAGAGTCTAGGACCAGAGGGCACAGCCTTAGAATCGAAGGACATTCCTTTAGAACAGAGATGAGAGGAATTTGTTCAGCTAGAGGATGGTGAATCTGTGGAATTCATTGCCACAGGCAGCTGTGGAGGCCAAGTCATTGGGTATATTTAAAGTGGAGGTTGATAGGTTCTTAATTAGTCAGGGCATAAAGGTTATGGGGAGAAGGCAGGAGATTTAGGCTGAGAAGGAAAATAAGTTAGCTAAAATGGAATGGCGAAGCAAACTTGATGGGCTGAATGACCTAGTTCTGCTCCTATGTCTTATGGTGTAAAGTATTTATTTATGGGAAACCAATTAAAAAAAAGAGCACGCCAGCTAGTGAATCCTTGCCTTGAAAGACTGCAAAGGAGAGAACAAGTTTGAACAAATTAAGTAGAAGAGAAATAATAGGTTAAAAGCAAAGCAATCTCTTTTGATTTTTCTGCTCATTGAAATCTCTCACATATTCTGCAACCTAGCAACAAAAGATGTAGCAATTAACAGCCTCTCGTTAATTGGGAGCTAGTAGGTATTTATATGCATTGGGATTATTTGATATAAAAATGGATTTCTGCCTGTGACTGACAGACTGACTGACTGACCGACTGACCTAGCGTACTGAGCACTTGCCCTGGCCAGGATTTGTGACTGGCCTCTTACCATGCGATTCTGCAGCTCACCAGGAGGTGTTAACACTGTCCTCCCTCTTGTCTCGGATGATCAGAGCCCAGACCCAGAGCAGGATCCTGAATCCCACTTCCAGTCTGGCACTTCAAACTTCCTCAACTCTTTCAGAAGCTTTCGGGAAAGGAAAAATGTAAGCAACAGCTAAAATGCAAAAAAATGCCCCATTTATTCTTTGCCCCCCCCCCCACCCCCATGCATGCTTGGACAGCTTCAAAATTTGAAATAAATCATTTTTTAAAAAACCTCAAATTTGATAAATTCGAAGGAGCTGCTTCAGAAATGAAAGTAGAGGACCTGCCAGATCCCTTAAAGCTTCACAGTGAGTGTGTGAGTGAGAGAGGGAGAGAGAGAAGGGGGGGGGGGAGGGAAAGAGAGAGAGAGAGAAATATGTGAGAGTGTGTGTAAGTGTCAATGGGTGTGCCTTGGAAGGATGTTCAAGAGCAAGTGTGTAAGAGTGAGTGTGTGGTATGAGTGAGGGGAAATACGTGAAAGAGCATTTGTCAGTGTCTGTGGGTGTGAGGGGAAATATGTAAGTGTGAGTGTGTCCGGGGAGTGTTTAAAGAGCAAGGGTGTAAGAGTGTGTCAGTGTATGTGTGTGACTGAGTGCATGAGTAAGCTTGTGAATAATCAATTGCGTGGAAGAGAGAGAGAGAGAGAGAGAGAGTGTGTGTGTGTGTGCGCGCGCGCGCGCACACGAGTACAAGTAAGCAGGTGTGAGTGTGAATGGTCTTGAAACTATGCAACCCCTGATGCTGGTCAATCTGTCAACAGTGGCCCAACCCATTTAAGAGACTAGAGCTGATGTCAGTTACTCACCCTACCCCGACACAACTGATCATTCACCTCAGCACCACTTCCCAGTGCTATCACAGATCCCATGGTTCCTGTAATATCAAAAGATCTATCTGTCTGTCAGTGACTGAGCCTCTCCAGGCCTCTTGGATAGAAAATTCTATAGTTTCTGTAACCTCCAGTTGAAGAAGTCTCTTTGCCCTGTATGGGCAAATCCTTATTTTGAGACTATAACCCCTGGTTCCAGACATCCTGACCAAGGGAGACATCAAGCGAAATAGGGCTTTTCTCTTTGGAGCGAAGGAGCATGAGAGGTGATTTGGTAGAGGTGTACAAGATGATAAGGGGCATAGATTGACTGGATAGACAGAGTCTTTTTGTCAGGACAGAAATGGCTAAACTGAGGGGACATGATTTTAAGGAGATTGTAGGGAAGTATTGGGGGAATGTCAGTGGTAAGTTTTTTTGAGCTGTAATATTCTACGTTCTATTTTCTATGCTCTTCTATGAATGGTGGACCAGGAATAAAGGGCCAAATGGCCTACTCCATCTTCAGTTTCCTTTGTTGTGAGCAAGTGAGAGCCTCTGTACCATCAAAACTGGGTTGGAAGTCTGGAAAATGGAGGTTAGGTTCTGTTCCATCAGTGAGTGGATAGACAGGTGCCCATAAGCCAGAGGTAGACGAGATTTGTCCTACTATAAGCACAGAAGAAAGGCAAAAAGGGGAAGGCTGCCAATCACCTTAATACTGTTCTTGAAGAGATAACCCGGCAGAGAAAATCCCTTCTTCTTATCTAGTGGCTCACTAAAGATCACGATCTGCTCGAAGAGGAAAACTCGCCGCTCCTTGCTGCGGGAGAGGAAGCCAGCATCCTGTTCGATCACGTGGAAGGTGTCTTGTTGAAGGAGTTTTCCCTGAGCGGTGATCTTGCCCTGGAGTTGGAAGGAATGGCGCACATGTCAGATTCTGCTGAGGTGCAGCGATTCAGTGATCAGAATGAGGACAACTGATAAATGCAGCAAAGCTGAACCTGTCACCTCAGAGCTGAGGCTGGAGTGGTCATAGTGTGATTTCTCATCAGCTGTCCATCCTACAGCTCTCCTGGGGGATAGGGGGGCAATGCCCAATGAGCCCAATCATTGCCACCTCTTTAGATTCCTGGCCTACACCACGGGCCCTTACACTGATGTCACTGTGAGCAAGTAGCTTTTGAGAAGGGCACCAATTTTACCTCATTTCTTGTGCACAGAGCTAATTCCCATGCATACTGTATGTCTCTGGGGAAACTTGTATTGAGACCAGAAGGCAAAGATTTATGGTCCTGGAAGTATTCTGACCGGGTGCATCATGGCCCGGTATAGAAATTCAAATACACAGGACCACAGGAGATGACAGAGTGGTGGGATGAAGCCCATTCCATCACAGGTGCAGCTCTCCCCACCATCAAGGTCATCTACAAGAGACGGTATCTCAGGAAGGCAGCATCCATCACGAAGGACCCTCACCATCTGGACCATGCCCTCTTCTCAATGCTGCCATTTAGCAGGAGGTACAGGAGCCTGAAGACCCACAAGGTTCAACACCAGTTTCTTCCCCACTGCCATCAGGTTCTTGTACCGACCTGAAAAGCCCAAACACTATCCTGGACTATATTTCCCTCAACCTTTACTGCCGTTGTTTTGTCACTTAAGTTAAGTTGTGCTATTTTAAGTTTATGTAATCTATGTTTGTAGTGTACTGTGTTGCTGCTGCAAAAGGTGAAATTTCCTGGCATTTATAAACATGGATATGTATACCCATGACATTAAACAGACTCATAATGCAAAATGACCATCCTCCAAACTCCTTCCTAAGACTACAAGGTGGAAGAAAGAGCCTTGCCAAGGGTTGTTAAACTGGAAAATGAAGGAAGCAGCTGAAAGCCAGAGGTACCTCGAAGCCTTGTAAACGACCAACGTTCATCATATCATTGCAGCGCCTGGGTACAAAGCACATCACCTCCACAGCTTTCTGCAGGGGAAAACATCACAAGGTTAAGACACGTGCAGCAGGTTCACCTTCCCTACCCAGGTTTGAGAGTGGAGAGAGGGAAGGTGAGGGGACTTTCATAAAGGAATTCCAGAGTGGGGCACTAAAGTGTCTCCCACAAGAATCTTGGACCAACTCATTGCCCTGACTGATGAAGGCTAATGTGCCAAAAGCCTTCTTCACCACCCTGCCTACCTACAACTCTACTTTCAAGGAACGTGTACACCTAGGATCACTCTGCTGTTCTCTGTGAAAATCCTACCTTGGTTTATCTTCCCAAAATGACACAAAAGTTGGTGGTGTTGTGGATCGTGTAGCAGGTTGCAGAGCTGGGTTGAGAAGTGGCAGATGGAGTTCAATCTGGAAAAGTGTGAAGTGATTCACTTTGGAAGACAGAAGACAGGCTATTCATAGATTCCTTGAAGTTACCACACAAGTTGATAGGGTTGTTAAGAAAGTGTAGGGTGTGTTGGCCTTCAGTAGTTGGGGAATTAAGTTCAAGAGCCGCGAGATAATGTTGCAGCTCTACAAAACTCTTATTAGACCACACTTGGAGTATTGTGTTCAGATCTGGTCGACTCATTATTGGAAGAATGTGAAAGCTTTAGAGAGGGTGCAGAGGAGATTTACCAGGATGCTGCCGGGATTAGAGAGCATGTTTTATGAGGATAGACTGAGTGAGCTAAGGCTTTTCTCTCTGGAGTGAAGGATGATGAGAGGTGATTTGATGGAGGTGTACAAGAAGATAGAGTGGAAAGCCAGAGACTTTTTCCCAGAAAATGGTTCTGGTGCAAAAACTTCTTACCCCAAACTGTTTCCATCACAACCATTCCCCAACTCAGGACAAGAAGTGCATGGCAACCAAGACCTCAGATTTTTCATATTGTGGAGGCAAAAGTGTTAAAGAGGCTGTTAGACAGATGAATATGCAGGAGAAGCAGGAATACAGATCATGTACATACAGAAGGAATTAGTTTAATTTGGCATCGTGTCTGGCACAGACATTGTAGGATGAATGGCCTATTCATCTGCTGTACAGTTCTGTGTTCTAAATTTCCCTACTACTGACGCTCGCTTATCCATAAGACCATAAGACATTAGAGCAGAATTAGGATATTCAACCCATTGAGTCTACTCCACCATTCCATCATGGCTGATATATTATACCTCTCAACCGCATTCTCTTGCTTTTCCCCATAACCTTAACTCCCTTACTAATCAAGGACCTATCAGCTTCAGCTTTAAGTATACTCAATGACATGGCCTTCACAGCCATCTGTGGCAATTAATTCCACAGATTCATCGCCTTCTGGCAAAGAAATTCCTCCTCATCCCTATTCTAAATGAATGTCCCTCTATTCTGAGGCTGTGCCCTCTGGTCCAGTGGGGGAGGAAACAGTCCCTCCACATCCACTCTATCTAGGCCATTCAGTATTCAATAGGTTTCAATGAGGTTCCACCCCTCTCCTCATTCTTCTAAACTCTAGCGAATACGGGCCCAGAGCTCCTCATGCATTAACCCTTTCACTCCCAGAATCATTCTCGTGAACCTCCTCTGGACCCTCTCCAATGCCAGCACATCTTTTCTTAGATAAGGGGCCAAAAACTGTTCACAATACTCCAAATGTGGTCTGACCAATGCCTTATAAAGCCTCAGCATTACATCCTTGCTCTTACATATATACTTTACTAGTCCTCTCGAAATGAATGCTAACATTGCATTTGGCTTCCTCACCACCATCTCAACCTACAAGTTAACCTTTACGGAATCCTGCACAAGGACTCCCAAGTCCCTTTGCACCTCTGATTTTTGAATTTTCTCTCTACTTAGAAAATAGTCTACACCTTTATTCCTTCTACCGAAGTGCATGACCATACACTTCCCCTCCATCTGCCACTTCTTTGCTCATTCTCCTAATCTGTCTAACTCCTTCTGCAGACTCCCTGCTTCCTCAGCATTACCTGCCCCTCCATCTATCTCCTTATTGTCCGCAAACTTGGCCACAAAACAATCAATTCCGTCATCAAAATTATTGACAAATAACATAAAAAGAATTGGTCCCAACACTAATCCCTGCAGAACGCCATTAGTCATTGGCAGCCAACCAGAAAAGGATGCTTTTATTCCCACTCTTTGCCTCCTGCCAATCAGCCAATGCTCTATCCATGCTAGTATCTTTCCTGTAATACCACGGGCTCTTAATTTGTTAAGCAGCCTCATGTGTGGCACCTTGTCAAAGGCATTCTGTAAAACCAAGCACACAATATCCACTGACTCTCCTTTATCTATCCTGCTTCTTATTTCTTCAAAGAATTCTAACAGGTTTGCCAGGCAAGATTTTCCCTTGAGGAAACCATGCTGACTAGGGTCTACTTTATTATGTGCCTCCAAGTACCCTAAAACCGCATTCTTTGAACTTCTTTGTGAACCATCTAAGACAGAATTAGTTCACATGGAAACAATAGAGGAATAGGATTGATGGGATATCCCTGAGACAACATAGTATAAGAATTCCCCGAAGGCATTGCATTAAATATTGCAGCAACACAGACAGGGGTATGGAAGGAGCCACAACTGGAAAAGGTCAGAGTGCTTGGTGGGATGGAGCAAGTCACAATAAAAGGGAGGAAGTTCATTAGCATCTTCTCTAGGGAAACTAGGGATGGACAATAAATTCTAGTAATGCCCACATCCCCAGAAACTGAAGAAATGAAATGTGCTATCAAGTGATTTGAAAACATAGTGACCATTTTGAAATCAAAACTGCCGGAGTGCTACAGTACAAGTTAGGATCGGAAATTTTAAGGAATGTACAATACAGTATAGGAAGAGATCCTTTGGCCCACCAAATCAGCCAACAGAAGGGAAATGGGGAGAAGAGACAAGCTATGGTGATAGGGGATTTGTTAATTAGGGGAACGGAAAAGAGGTTCTGTGGGCGAGAATGAGATTCCTCGATGGTATGTTGCCTCCCAGGTGCCAGGGTCCGGGACATCGCGGATCGAGTCCTCAGCATTCATTAAGTCGGAGGGTGAACAGCCAGAAGTCATGTCCCATGTAGGTAAGACTGACATGGGTAGGACGAGTGACAAGGTTCTCCATAGGGAGTTCAGGGAGTTTGGTGCTAAGTTAAAGGGCAGGACCTCCAGGGTTGTGATCTCAGGACTGCTACCCGTGCCACACGCTAGTGAGGCCGGAACTAGGAAGATTATACAGTTTAAAACGTGACTAAGGAGCTGGTGTAGGAGGGAGGGAATAAAATTTTTGGATCTTTGGGCTCTCTTCCAGGGAAGGTGGGACCTGTACAGAGGAGACGGTTTGCACCTAAACTGGAGGGGTACTAAAATCCTAGTGGGAAGGTTTGTTAATGCTGCACAGTGGAGTTTAAACTAGAGTTACAGGGGAATGGGAACCAAAATGCCAGAACAGTTAGTGGAGAGATTGTGGAGACAGATGTTGGTAAGACCTCAGACAAAGTTAGGGATCAAAGGATCAAGCATGAAGTGACTAGTGTCTTGAGCTGTGTAATTTCAATGCAATAACTATCATAGGAAAGGCAGATGAGCTCGGGGCATGGATCAAAGCCTGGAATTATGACATTGCAGCCATTAGTGAGACTTGGTTGCAGGAGGGGCAGGACTGGCAGCTCAGTGTTCCGGGATATTGATCTAAGGGATTCTACAGATATGTTAAGAGCAAAAGGATTGCAATGGACAAAATTGGTCCTCTCGAAGGTCAGATTGGTAATCCATTTGTGGAGCCAAAACAGATGGAGGAGATCTTAAAAGAATTTTTTTGCTTCTGTAATTACTCAGGAGACAGACACAGAGTCTATAGAAGTGAGGCAAAGCGGCATCAACAGTTGTTTCACTGTTATAAAAAGGCTCCAAACATAAACCAGGAAATTATAGGCCAGTGAGTCTGATATCAGTTGTGGGAAAGTTATTGGAAGGTATTCTAAGGGACCAGATACATAAGTTTTTGGATAGACATGGGGTGATTAAGGATAGTTAGTGTGGCTTTGTGCATGGTAAGGTTTTCGAGGAAGTTACTAGGAAAGTGTGGATGAGGGCAAGGCAGTGGATATTGTCTACATGGACGGTAGCAAGGCATTTGACAAGGTCCTGCATGGGAGGTTGGTCAGAAAGGTTCAGTCGCTTGGCATTCAAGATGAGGTAGTAAATTGGATTTGACATTGGCTTTGTGGGAGAAGCCAGAGAGTGGTAGTAGATGGTTGTCTCTCTGACTGGAGGCCTGTGACTAGTGGAGTGCCACAGGGATTGGTGCTGGGTCTATTGTTGTTTGTCATCTATATCAATGATCTGAATGATAATGTGGTAAACTGGATCAGCAAATTTGCAGATGACACCAAGATTGGGGGTGTTGTGACAGCAAGGAAGGCTATCATGGCTTGCAGAGGGATCTGCATCAGATTGAAAATGAGCTGAAAAAAGGCAGATGGAATTTAATGCAGACAAGTGCAAGGTTTTGCACTTCGGTAGGACCAACCAGTGTAGGTCGTATACCGTGAACGATAGGGCACTGAGGAGTGTGGTAGAACAAAGGGATCTGGGAAAACAGGTCCATAATTCATTGAAAGTGGTGTCACATTAGGGTGGTAAAGAAAGCTTTTGGCACATTGGCCTTCATAATTCAATGTATTGAGTACAAAAGGTGGGATGTTATGTTGAAGTTGTATAAGACATTGGTGAGGCCTAATTTGGAGTATTGTGTGCAGTTTTGGTCACCTACCTACAGGAAAGAAGTAAATAAGGTTGAAAGTGTGCAGAGAAAATTTTCAAGGATATTGCCAGGTCTGGAGGACCTGAGTTATAAGGAAAGATTGAAAAGATTAGGACTTAATCCTTGGAACATAGAAGATTGAGAGGAGATTTGATAGAGGTATACAACATTATGAGGGGTATAGATAGGGTAAACACGAGCAGGCTTTTTCCACTGGGGCTGGTTGGGACTACAACCAGAGGTCATGGGTTAAAGGTGAAAGGTGAAAAGTTTAAGAGAACACAAGGGGAAACTTCTTCACTCAGCGAGTTATGAGAGTGTGGAATGAGCTGCCAGCACAAGTGGTGGATGCGAGCGTGATTCCAACGATTAAGGGAAGTTTGGATAGATAAATGGATGGGAGGGGTGTGGAGGACTATGGTCCTGGTGCAGGTTGTTGGGAGTAGGCAGCTTAAATGGTTCAGCACGGACCAGTTGTGCTAAGGGGCCTGTTTCTGTGCTGTACTCCTCCATGACTCTATCTCTTCTCCACTCTCCCATTAGGCAGAAGATACGAAAGTCTGAAAATACATACCAACAGGCTCAAGGACAGCTTCTATCCTGCTGTTATAAGGTTAATGCACAGACTCTTGTACAATAAAGGTGAACTCTTGATCCCTCAATCTATCTTATCCTGGCCCTTATACCTTAATTGCCTGCCTCCATGTCACTTTCTCGGCAAAGCTATGCTCTGCATTCTGTTATTGTTTCCTTTCCCTATTCTGTTCTTGTTTTTCCTTTTGTATTACCTTGATGTTGTCAGGCCTCCACAGGCAGACACCTCCCAGTCTCCACCCAGCTTGTTTCCAGCTCATCTCCTGCAGCCTATTTAAACCCAGCTCTCATCCACAGTTCTTGCTCACCCATCAAACCAACCAGTTGTTTCTAGCCTTCAGTTGTCATCTTGCCTTGTTGTGTTAAGTATCTGTTCCCTCTTGTTTAGTGG
This sequence comes from Mobula hypostoma, assembly GCF_963921235.1. Classification (NCBI taxonomy): domain Eukaryota; kingdom Metazoa; phylum Chordata; class Chondrichthyes; order Myliobatiformes; family Myliobatidae; genus Mobula; species Mobula hypostoma. The sequence goes on from NC_086128.1 coordinate 23,921,723, forward strand.
CCCCTCATGACTTGTTATTTTACAATTATTATTATTAGAGTTATCACTGCCAAATCACCTCCACTGCTCAAGCCTCCTCTGCGTTTTCTGACAGATGTACTGATATATGGAATGATCTGTTTGGATGGCCTTTCACTGTATCTCAGTACATGTAACAATAATAAACCAATTACCACTCCTGCATTTACACCAATCCCATTTTATTCTCCCCACATTCCCACCAAATCCCCCCAGATTCTACCCCTCAGCCACACATTAAGGATAATTTACAGTGGCCAATTAATCCATCAACCTGTGTGTCATTGGGATGTGGGGGGAGATCCCACGTGGTCATGGAGAGAATGTGCAAACTCCACGCAGAGGTCAGGATCGAACCTGGGTCTCTGGAGCTGTGAGATGGAAGCTCTACCCGCTGTGCCACTGTGCTGTCTTGTAGTGAGTAGTAGTTACTGTACCTCTAACTGAGTGGTGTCCAGCTCAGCCTTCTTTGAATACTTCAGGAGATCCTGGAGAAAAGGGGGAAAAAAAGGACAGGTGACTTAAGGGCTGCAAATTCATCAGCCATATCAGTATATTCAAACAATAAATGATTATTTTCCCACGGCAACAAATTTAGTACTCAGAAGTAGTCTCTAAAGGGTAGCAGAACCAGTAATGCCTTGTTTTTAGGTAGGCTGAAGGAGGAGGAAATACTGTTGTGTTTTTGCATCATCTAAAATCCCTCCCCAGTGCCTGGAGTACTAACAGGAGTTGCATGGGGTTAAGTTTATTGGAAGGGCAATTAAATAGACCTTACAATAAGCTGCCTGGCCTTGCTGATTGCACAGAGTGTGTTGGGGTTGAATAAACTACACGGAGTGGGAAGGGCAGGAGTTTCGCCCGTGTCTCGTCCCAACAGCTGCATCCTCGTGGTAGCTTTGGCAATCCAGGAGAGAAACAGGCTCAGTGGAGAAGTAACTGATAAACGAGAAGTTGGCAGGGCTGTGGGGGAAGAGCGGGGCAATTGGATAAGTTGGTTGGCACTTTCACTTAAAAGGTACAGACTCTGTAAGCAAAATAGCTTCCACCCTTGTTGTATGACTCAATGCTGGGCCCTTCTAGAAATGTACGGATGTTGCATAGTGTTTTACAGCACAGAAACAGGCCCTTTGGCCCTACTCATCCATGCTGATCAAGGTGCTTATCCAAACTAATCTTATTTCCACAAATTCCCCCTAAACCCATGTACCTGTCTGAATCTCTTTTAAACACTGTAATTGCACACACCTTTACCATTTTTCTTCCATATATTCACCACCCTCTGTGTGAAAAAGCTGTCCCTCAGGTTCCTTTTAAATCTTTTCCCTCTCACTTTAAATCTATCTCCTCTAGTTTTAGACTTCCCTGCCCTGAGGAAAAAGATTGTGATTATCTATACCCAGTGTAAGTACTTATGCATAGCCAATCGTGCTGCAACTCTTCTGGGTTATAAACATAGATTATGTTGATGGAGTGAGAAGGAGAAGGGAATTTAACCAATATAATCTAGGTGGACCTAATGTCCTGTGTTTGTGCTGTAATATGATGGGGTAAGAATTTAAAGAGGCCACAGCAAGCTCACATTCATTTTGCTGTATCTGGTGCTCCTGGTGCGGCCTCCTCTATATCGGTGAGATCCAACGTAAGATTTGGGGACCGTCTTGTCGAACATCTTTGCCGCATCTGCTACAAAAGGCAGGTTTTCTTGGTGGCCACCTATTTTAATTCGAAGGCAGCGCCAGACTGATTGGATGTACATAAAGTGACGCTAGGTGATGCGGAAGTAGTGGTGGGGTGGGTTAATGGGTGGGGGGGGTGTTGATCAGCCTAATGGCTTGGGGGAAGTAACTGGTTGTCCTGGCATGGACGTTGCATAGCCACTTCCCTGATGGGAGCAGAGCAAACGGTCCAGAAGTAGGGTCCATCGTGACACTGCTGACCTTTCTGGTGCCGGTGATGCGTTGGGCAGTTTTAACTACCCGTTGCAGAGCCTTCCTCTCCGCCACAGCGCAGTTTCCTCACATTACGGTAATACAGCAAATTGTGAGCCTGATGTGAATCCCTCATTCCCGGGAAATCCAGGACATTCCTGGAGCTGGGGGAGGCATGCACACTGGAACTGGCAATCATGGAGCGTAACTCATAACTGGCTGCAAGGCTTCAGTTGTTAACATCAGTAGGGTCAGAATCAGATTTATTATCACTCACTTTGATAATATGAAGTCTGTTTTGCGGCATCTGTACAGTGCAAATTCATGAAATTACTGTAAATTACAAAAACAAATAATTGCAAAGGAAAAATGGAGTGTTCACGGATTAATAGACTGTTCAGAAATCGGTTGGCAGACGGGAAGAAACCGTTTCAGAATCATTGCGTGTGGGTCTGCCCTTAAAGTGCCGGAAGATCTGCAGGGTCGCCAAAACTGTTCAGTACAGAGGCCACAAGCATTGCGTGCCTGGCAGTGTGCGAAGTCGCTGCTTTCAGTTTGTTAAAGTGCCCCGCTAACAGGTCAGCCATAGCACCACTGTTGTGCGTCCAGTTGAGCGCAGACAGGTTCCTGAGTACCACAGAGCAAAATTGCGCATCGCAGAGTGCGCGTTCAGACACGCAAGAGATTAGAAGCAGCTCAGATGCAGCTACCTGGGCAGAATGTTCCAATCCTCCGTGATAGAAGGAAGGAGGAAAATTGTTCATTGGGTCGGGCACAGAGCAGCTTCCGGGAACTGGCAGAGGAGCAGGAAGGAACTGTTCAGCCAGCTCAAGGCTTACATACAACGACAAACCACACACTCCTTCCATTCCATACCCACACTGACCCTTTCTCTGTTGCTATGCTGACAGGGGTTGCTGCCCCACTACGTGGGCCGGTGCAAATAAACAGATTGGCTGAGGAATGGCAAACAAATTTCAATGCTTAATCAAGAACAAGCATCCCCTTCGATAATATTGGTTACTTATGAGTAGGCCCAGGCATAAACAGACTGGTCCCCACCTTCAGAAGAAGCTGGTACTTCATGATTCTTTGAACGGGTTTGATAAGTAAGTCATTCAACTGAAGCCTGTGGCCTAGCTGTTGCTTCAACTCCTGAAAAACAAGCACAAAGCATTACTATAGAGGGGGGGGGGGGTGGTCAACCTTATGCTTCCTGAATGTTGCTTTCTTCCCCCAAATTCACCACATTCACAGCACTCTATGCAACTGTTTGTTATCTTTTAAGCATATTTAGCACTCTGTAAACAAGAAATATTCTGTATCAATTACTGCCACGTTAAAAGCTCTAACTTTACACTCACTAAGCATATAAGATGCACAAAATGCTTGCAGTCAGCAAAGCTGGAGCTCTGGATTCAAAGCCACATCTCCAGAGATAACATGGAATAAGCTCCCTATTCTTCCCCAGTTAAGGTCAGGCATGCTAGGATAGAACTTAGTCCAAGCGCTGTGTGTGCAAAACCAGAGCGAAATGAAAGGGCACTCACTTCGAAGTAGGTGTCGATGTACTCGGAGACGATATGCTCTGATTTAGGTTTATTCTGGCAATAAACCACGTACATGTGCAACCGTCTTTCCTGGAAAATAATAGACGTTCATTCTGCTTAAGTTTCAACTCCAGACAAGAACACACGACACAGGCCCCCAGCATTCCTCTTCGCACACGCACATTGTTCCTTTCCTGTCCCTCGCACAAGGTGAGCTGGCCACAGGATCCAAAATTGACTTGGTGGCTTGGTAATAGGAGGCAGAGGGACTTAATAATGGTGGAGGGATGCCTTTCTGATTGGGACATCAGTGACAGTGGGGTTACAGCAGGGATCAGTGCTGAGACACTTATTACTTGTGAGATACACTCAATGGCCACTTTATTAAGTACACCCACACACTTGCTCATATATCCAATTAACCAATGCAACTCAATGCATAAAAGCATGCAGACATGGTCAAGAGGTTCAGTTGTTTTTCAGACCAAACATCAAAATGAGGAAGAAGTGTGATTGAAGTGACTTAAACCATGGAATGATCGTTGGTGTCAGATAGGGTGGTTTGAGTATCTCAGAAACTGCTGATCTCCTGAGGTTTTCATGCACAACCATCTCTAGAGCAGGTGTTCCCAACCCTTTTGATGCCATAAACCCCTACCATTGACTGAGGCGTCCGTGGACTCCAGGTTGGGAACCTCTACTCTAGAGTTTACAAAGAGTGGTCTGAAAAACAAAAAAAAAATCCAGTGACTGACAATTCTCTGGGCAAAAAATGCCTTGTTAATGAGAAAGCGGAGGAGAATGGCCAGACTGGTTCAAGCTGACGAATAAGTGACAGTCACTCAAATAACCATGCGTTACAACAGTGGTATGCAGAAGAGCATCTCTAAACACACAACATGTCAAACCTTGAGGTAGATGGGCTGCAGCAGCAGAAGACCATGAACATACACTTAGTGGCCATTTTATTAGGTACCAGAGGTATATATTAATGAGTGTATATTAATGATTTGGATGTAAATATAGGCGGTATGATTGGTAAGTTGGCAGATGACAGAAAGCATGGTGATATTGTAGTTAGTAATGATAACAGATACAGATCGGATAGAAAGTTGGGCAGAGTGTTGGCAGAAAGAATTTAAATCTTGACAGACATGAGGTGATATATTTTGGCAAGAGAAATAGAGAATGGACAGTAAATGGGTGGACACTATAAAATGTTGGTGAAAAAAGGGACCTGGGGATTCCAATCCATAGCTCCCTGAAAGTGGCAACATGAGTTGATAGGGTGGTGAAGAAAGCATTTGGCATGCCTTCAGAGAATATTAAAGTTGAGGTGTCTTGTTGCAAATTTACAAAACTCTGGTTAGGCCACACCTGGAGTATTGTGTGCAGATGTGGTTATTGACCGTGGGGGGGGGGGAGGGGGGTGGGGGGATGTGGTTGTGCTGGAGAGAGTGCAGAGGAAGCTCCCGGGGATGTTGCCTGGATTGGAGGATTTATGGGGAGAGATTGGATTGGCTGAGTTTATCACCCAGGAGTAAAGAAGGCTGAAGGGTGACCTGATAAAGTTATGTGAAATTGTAAGAAGCAGAGTCAGTAGATAATCAAAATCTTTTTCCTGTTGTAGGGGGTATCAAAAACAAGTCAGTACAGGTTTAAGGTGAAAGGAAGGAGCTTTAAAAGGGATTTGAGGGGAATTTTTTTTGATCGTTGGAATGTACTGTTAGAGGAGGAATCAGGTACAATCACTATGTTTGAGAGACATTTTGACAGGCTCATAAGTAGGCAAGACAGAGCAGGATTGTCAGCAAATGGGATTAGTGTAGGTGGGTGAAAAGGTCAGCATGAACGTGGTGGACTGAAGGCCCTTTTATTGTGCCGTAAAGCTCAGTGTCTTGAAGACACTGATATGCATTTCTTTGCAGTTCATTTGAACAGCACACGAAGGAGTTATATGCTAATGGTGAAACGTGTCCCTTAATTTGTGCACAGGATAATTGCACAGTTGAAGTCTGCTTGATGCTTATTGCACGGAGTCAAGGGACGGGCTGTGGTGGGTTAGGTGGCTACACAGCCCCTCCAGCATTTACCCCCGTCATCCACTATCACAGCAGGTGTATGCTGCTGCCTCTGAATGGGAGATGAGCTGTTAAAGTGTAAGCCAGCCCATGCGTTGTCACAGGGAGCCCAGAGGCTGACGCTCACAGACATTCATCGGCTCTCTACACAGAGTCACTGCTGGGATCCTGCAACAGGTTAGAAATGGTGCAAGGACCCAGGGTGCATTCATTTCAATGGGAATGGCAGGGCTTTGGGGCTGATGTGAAGGGAACATTAAAAAAAAATGTCATGTTTAATTTGATCGAAGAAGTTTAAAATGTCCAAAATAAGAATTTTAGGAGTTTTGTTTCTCGTTTTAAATTTTTTTTTAAATTATTTTTATTTTTCATTACTTCAATCTTAAAAATATTAATAGTGCCTAATTATTGGCTATTTAAACCTATTTATGAGAACGTTGCTTGGACACGAGGTACAATCATCCTTGGAAAGAGAATGAGGAATGATTTTATACAGGTGTATAAAATTATGAGGGGCATATTTAGGGTGAATGCAGTTTCCCTTTTTCCCACGGAAAAAGAACCAAAAAACTAGAGGGCTTAAGTTTAAGGCCGGGGTTCCATGAGAGGCAACTTTTTCACCTAGAGGGTGGTGAGTATATGGAACAAGCTGCCAGAGGGAGTGGCTGAGACAAACTGCAGAGAGTTGTGGACACAGCTCAGCACATCATGGGAACAAGCCTCCCTTCCATGGACACTGTCTACACTTCCCTCTGTCTCAGTAAATCAGTTAGCACAATCAAAGACCCCTACCGCCCCAGACATTCTCTCTTCTCCCCTCTCCCCACAGGCAGAAGTTATAAAAGCCTGAAAGCGTGTTACCACCAGGCCCAAGGACAGCTTCTATCCTGGTGTTACCAGACTTGAGTGGACCTCTTGTACGATAAGATGGACCCCTGGCCTCACAATCTACCTCATTATGATCTTGCACTTTATCGTTTACCTGCACTGCTCTTTTTCGGTAGCTTTTACACTTTTTTCTGCATCGTTATACTAGCTCAGTGCATCGTTTGATCTGTATGTACAGTATACAAGTCAAGCTTTTCACTGTATCTTGGTACATGTGGAAATACTAAGCCAATACCAATACCATAATGACATTTAAAACACATTTAGTTAAGTACATAGATAGGAACGGTTTGGAGGGATATGGGCCAAATGCAGGCAAACGGGGACTAGCTTATTTGGGCCCTTTGGTCAGCATGGACCAGTTGGGCCAAAGGCCTGTTTCCATGCTGCATTACCCTATGACTGTGTGACTATTGATAATGATTTGAAGTTTAGACAGCCAGTGAAGCTGTGGTAGGGCTTTGCCAGCTGTCAAGACTGTTTAGGGTGTTTAGAGGTGGTCCTTCCTCAGTGCTCCTGCCATTGGTCAGTTCACCTTATGTTAGAAAGAAAAGCCCTCAGCATAGGGCAGGGACATTTGGGAATGGCTAAGGTTTTTCTAACACGCAAACTTCAGCCTAATCTGACCGAACAGCTCTCCCCCCATGTACAAAGTAATTTTTACATGTTGCATTTCTATTTGCAGTCAAAGTACATCCGATCCACACGGCACATAATTGTTTCTCTGTAGGGGACCGCAATAGTGAAACCTGCACAAAGCAAGATCCCACTAACATCAAAGGTGTTTCTACTTGGTAATATGACGGTGTATATGACTTGGAATATTAAGAGGAACCTTTACTTCACTGAACACTTGAAGCCCCCCAAGAATAAGGTAGGGACTCAGCTGAATAGTGGCCTTCAGACTGTGCAGAACTCCCTCTGAACTGCACGTCAGTTTGGATTTAGTATGCTTCAGGGACCCACAACTCATGACATCATAACTCATCAGACATAGGAACAGAATTAGGCCATTTGGCCCATTGAGTCTGCTCTGCCACTCTCCTGCCTTCTGCCCATAACCTTTGACACCCTGACTAACCAAGAACCTATCAACCTCCACTTTAAATATACCCAATGATTTGGCCTCCACAGCTGTCTGTGGGAATGATTTCTACAGATTCACTACCCTCTGGCTAAAGAAATTCCACCTCATCTCTATTTTAAAGTGATGTCCTACTATTCTGAGGCGGTGCCCTCTGGTCCTAGACTTTCCCATTGTAGGAGTCATCCTCTCCTCATCCACTCTAGCTAGACCTTTCAATATATGATAGATTTTAATGACCCTCCCCAATGCTTCTAAACTCGAGTGAGTACAGGCCCAGAGCCACCAAATGGCCCTCATACATTATTGATTCCAAGGGCAAGCATGCTGCTAACTAGGTTACAGGTGACACCTCATATAAGCACCAGTCAGCGCAGATTCTAAACCTGTGATCATAGTGTCCCTGTTGAATTATACATGTTCTGTATCACTTGGACGTCTTATTTAAACTGACCCATCTGCTTTGTTCCAGGTTCACAATGAGTCACTTGGGTGGTTCGCAGAGAACTGACCCTTCCCACATACAGACAGCTGAAGACAAAGGTTTACTAATTTTGCTCGTGCAGGCAGAGAGCAGATGTTGCAGCTGGCTCCAGTCTGACACATGGCCCCTGAGGTGTCCGTTTTGATTTGGATGCCCGACTGGAGCTCACACTTTGTCAGAGGGCCAAGATGAAAGCTGAGAAGTACTACAGCATCGGGCTTGTTTACTGATCACCAACAAGACACCAAGTGAGTCTGCTGCCATGATCCAGAAAGAAGCCAAAATGCACAGAGACAGCATCGAAAGGCAAGGATCTGTTGCATTAATCAGAGACTTGCGCTACATGCATACTCTAAGTGACCCCAGCACCTCATACGCCAAGCTTGCTCAACATACCTACTAACCAGTCAACTGCTGGGTAGCCACCACACCCTATGGGTCCTCAAAGTGCTTTACTTTATGATAAATAAGCGTGTTTTTTTATTAAAAATTGCACATTAAAATTTGCGCTCCTCCCTCAAGAGTTTGCTCGCATTTAGAGGTTGTCCTTGAAGAGTTGACTTTGTTCTGGAACATTGTCGTTCTTTATGGGCAGTACGGTGGCACAGCGGGTCAAGCCGCTGCCTCACAGCTCCAGAGACCCAGGTTCGATCCCGACCTTGGGTGCTGTCTGTGTGAAGTTTACACATTTCCCCTGTGACTGTGTAGCTTTCCCCTGAGTGCTCTGGTCTCCTCCCACATCCCAACAATGTGCAGGTTGGTGGGGTAATTAGCTGCTGAAAATTATCCCGAGAGTGTGGGTAGGGGGTATCTGGTGGGGAATAATGAGAACATGGAGAGAATAGATTACAGGGGAATACACTGGCATTGAATTGAATGACCTCTTTTGTTTTGTATCAGAATATGAAAAAAGATGGCCAAAATTGAAGATGTGACTAAACACATTGTTGAGGGTAGAGCAGTAGATGTAGTGTATATGGATTTCAGCAAGGCATTTGATAAAGTACCCCATGCAAGGCTTATTGAGAAAGTAAGGAGGCATGGGATCCAAGGGGACCTTGCTTTGTGGAGCCAGAATTGGCTTGCCCACAGAAGGGAAAGAGTGGTTGTAGACGGGTCACATTCTGCATGGAGGTCAGTGACCAGTGGTGTGCCTCAGGGATCTGGGACCCCTTCTCTTCGTGATTTTTATAAATGACCTGGATGAGGAAGTGGAAGGATGGGTTAGTAAATTTGCTGATGATATAAAGGTTGGGGGTGTTGTGGATAATGTGGAGGGCTGTCAGAGGTTACAGCAGGACTTCAATAGGATGCAAAACTGGGCTAAGAAGTGGCAGATGGAGTTCAACCCAGATAAGTGTGAGGTGGTTGATTTTGGTAGGTCAAATATGATGGCAGAATATAGTATTAATGGTAAGACTCTTGGCAGTGTGGAGGATCAGAGAGATCTTGGGGTCCGAGTCCATAGGACACTTAAAGCTGCTGCGCAGGTTGACTCTGTAGTTAAGAAGGCGTACAGTGCATTGGCCTTCATCAATCAGGGGATTGAGTTCAAGAGCCGAGAGGTAATGTCACAGCTATATAGGACCCTGGTCAGACCCCACTTGGAGTGCTGTGCTCAATTCTGGTCGCCTCACTACCAGAAGGATGTGGAAGCCATAGAAAGGGTGCAGAGGAGATTTACAAGGATCTTGCCTGGACTGGGGAGCATGCCTTATGAGAATAGGTTGAGTGAACTCAGCCTTTCCTCCTTGGAGCGATGGAGGATGAGAGGTGACCTGATAGAGTTGTATAAGATAATGGGAGGCATTGATCGTGTGGATAGTCAGAGGCTTTTTCCCAGGGCTGAAATGGCTAACACGAGAGGGCACAGTTTTAAGGTGCTTGGAAGTAGGTACAGAGGAGATGTCAGGGGTAAGTTTTTTACGCAGAGAGTGGTGAGTACGTGGAATGGGCTATCGGCTATGGTGGTGGAGTCAGATACGATAGGGTCCTTTAAGAGACTCCTAGACAGGTACATGGAGCTCAGAAAAATAGAGGGCTATGGGTAACCCTAAGTAATTTCTGTGGTAAGGACATGCTCGACACAGCTTTGTGGGCTGAAGGGCCTGTACTGTGCTGTAGGCTTTCTATGTTTTCATGTTTCTAAAATGTCCAACCAATTCTACTCAACCTGACGTCCACAAAAGGAGACTCCATTTAGCAAATGTCACTGGCATGTTATTATGCCTTGTCTGCATTCCTGTCTCCCTCCTTAAAACAGGACCATTGTTTGACTTACTTGTAATGGTCAATAAAACCATTTATTAAATATAATTGTGATGGTCCTCCCCCAGTTAAGACAGGCTGGCTTCAAAGGTGGGCCACCATCTCCTCCTTGACCTACAATGAACCAATCAGCAAGGACTGAACATCAGCCATGTGACCTCGCTGACCTAGAAGAGGTGTGAGCATAGAGCTGGCAGTTGGGACTAGGCCAACATTTGGAGATTTGACAACAACAGTGCTTTGGCTGAATGGTCTATACTGGAACTTCTAATGTAATTCCATGCCAATGAATAGGTCAAGCTTGGTCAAGTTCAGGCCCGAACTTTTGAGGAGAATAGCCTCTCTCTAACCCAGCATGAGGTGCTGGTGTGACCTCCTTTAAGAATCCACCACCTATCTTTTCTCCTCCACCACACCATCTACCATCCACCCTAAGGAGCAGCTCCATTCCTCCAGATGCTGTACATGAGGAGCTCCTGCCTATGCCCAAACTGTGAACTGACACCTTCTACCTCAGTAGCATGTTGATAGATACCTCAGCAGTACCCATCCATGTACGACAGCCAGGAATCCAGATGTGGAATCCATGAGTGGAGGACATCAGCCCAACAGTTGTTTCTCATCTCGGGGGATGTGAAAGTTCCTGAGGCACCACTGGGGTCCTTCCAAATGGTGTCCTGGCCAACATTCCTCCCTCAATCAACACTACCCAAATCTTATGCCACCTACCACTGGTGAGGATGACCTCACCCCTTTCTCAATCTCAGCAGGGATTGCCAGCTCTGGTAAGGTTTTGTCACATGACCTTTTGGTGCCATCCACTCCTGCTATTGGTCATCCATCCTGCCAATCTTCCCAGAGGTGATCAGAAAGCGAATAGACTCTCCAATTCTTGATTATTTGTCAATTAACACACCCTTGACTCCCCTGCACCCCTGCATGTATCCCATCTCTAAAACTTACTGCAATATAAGATTTTAAAGAACACCTCAATTTTCTTTGAATACACTGTTGACTTTGCTCATAAAGCACCCTGAAGATTTGTCTTTAGTTCCAAGTGGCCCCTGCTCATTTCTGGAGGTTTGACAATTCTATTTCTAGTTCTGGGAGCCTCGGCAGAGTTAGCTAGTGGTGGAGTGGGAAATAGTTTGAGCTTAGTTGCTACAGTCAATTTCTACAGTCTGGGGAAACGATGGATTGAGTGATTGAAGAAGGAATATGCTTACCGGAACAAGCAAGGGATTTATAGTGATTTATAAAGACAACTCAGGGATGTAGCAGGTAGTGAGGCTGCCTCACAGCTCCAGTGACCCAGGTTCAATCCCAACCTCGGCTGCTGTCTATGTGGAGTTTGCAAGTTCTCCCAGTGGCCAAGTGGGTTTCCCCTGGATGCTCCACATCCCAAAGTCATGCAGGGTCAGTGGGCTAATTGGCCGCTGTAAGTTGTCCACAATGTGTGGGTGTGTGTTGGGAAAACCAATGGAAATCAATAGAAAGATTAATATTGAAAGGAAGTAAATTGGACTGTTTGGATTGCTCTGAGAGCAGGCATAGACCGAATGGGCAGAATGGCCTCCTTCTACGTGATAAGGAAATATGAGAAGTGGTGGTGTAGGGACTCAGTGCTGCAGTCTACCATTTCGAGAGAAAGCAGGACACTGGCAGACTAGAGAGGTTGCACATCTCAAATGCAGGCTTCACAATCCATTCCCAAAATTAAAACCACACTGTGCTTTCAAAACCTCGAACCCTTTTGCGCAAGTTTGCATCAGAGAGAACAAAAGCAAGTGCAGATCAATTCTGAAGTGATAAAGGGCCAGGGGAAACGATTGGATGGTGGAGGGTGGGGGGAGGTGGGGTGGGGGTGGAAGTGCGCCTGGGGTCCATTTTACGTCAGTTATTCTGATAAAGTGAGCAGGGTCGCTGACGACTCACATGTTTTATGAAGAGCACTGCCAGTCGCTCTGGTTCCTCTAGGCATTTCTCCAGCTCGCCTAAGAAATAGCTGTGAATGAAAGATAGATAATTTAATAATGATCGGCCCCGCACATCATTGTCCGCCAGGATTCCTGTCGGTACAGCACGATGGAAAACCAAATTCTCATCAAGGGAACGGGGCTTTTACAGGACATGCTTCAAAAATGCCAAATAAATGAACCAGAACCAAAAATACTGCAAATGCGGGAAATGCAAAGTAAGATCAAAAAACACTGGAAACAGTCAGCAAGTTAGATAGCATCTGTAGAGAGCAAACCAGAGTGTCAGATTCACATCAGATCTTTGTTTGGCCTCTCTCCGTGCCCCTCGAATCACTGGTGGTTCAAAGGTTTGTCATCGGCACCTGGGGTATATTCGCTAACTCTGCCTCCACACTCTCTGAGGTGGAGCATTCCAAAGTTTCGGAATCCTCAGAGAAGAAATTGCTCCTTGTGTCCATCTGAAATGTGAGGTGAGACTCTTCACTTTGGAACTATCCTCCCTAGTCCTTTCTAGTTAACTATCCCCCACCACCACCACCACTCTCAGTACCCAGCCTGTCAAAACCCCTCAGGATATTTGTATTTCAATGAAGTCACCTCTCATTCTCTTGAATTCCAATGTGTCAGAACCAATCAACCTCACTTCTGACATCTGCCTCTCCATCCCAGGAGACACCCAGTGAAACATCTCTGCACAGTCTCCAATGCAAGTACATCTGTCCTGAAACATGGAGACCAGAACTGTATACAGTACTCCAGGTACGGTCTCACTCGTACCCTGTAAAGTTGCATCAAAACCTCACCACTCCTATATAGTAAAAGCCAACATCCCATCTGCCTTCCTGAATACTTGCTGTATCCGCACGCTAATTTGTTACGTTTCATGTTCTATGATCTCCAGATCTCTTTCAGTTCTCCAAAGACCACCAAAGAGAACACCTCTGTTCAGTCCACCGGGGTAATGTTGGACATCCAGTCAGCTGTCAGTTTAATTTCCATCCAACTTCCACTCTGATCTCTCTGCCTTCAACCTCCCACACTGTCCCAATATAATCTCAGAGTACAGCATCTTATCTTCCTCTACAGCCCTCAGGAACCCAACAACATTCAGATAACCATTCTGTCACAGACATTTCCTTTGTTCCTTTTTTGACTTCTGATTAAGGGTGTTGGGCCTGAAATGCCTCCACAGATACTGCCTGCCCTGGTGAGTGTTTCCATCAATTTATGATTTTTATGTTCATTGTTTTTACTATTTGCTTAGCTCATTATGATACCTTTGAGGTTACCTTACTGTTGTTCGACTCACACTGCCAGCAAGCTGAGTTAACACCTGAGAGGGGAGGCTATTCAGCCCCTAGAGCTGAATTGCCTCCCCTCTCAACTGTAACAACAGTGTGAGCCATGAGTTCACTATAAATGTGTGAACTGACACCAGACATCCACCTTATACATTTGGTTAACAACTGATGTTGCCTCAACTGTTGCTTGGAGAAGGGAGATCCAAACTTGTCTGCATATCTCCAAACAAGTGCTTGTTATCCACTCCTGCCCCTTGGTTTCAATGTTTAGACTCTACCGAATTAACATCTGGGTCACTCAGATCACAACAGGCCTTGAAAGGGTGGAGGGGCGTAGGTGTTTCTACTTGTGATGGGGCCCAAATGAACAAAATAGTCACTGATAAATCCAGTAGGATATACAGGAAAGACATCTTCACCCTGAGAGGTGCAATGAATGCGGAACTTGTTCCTCGAGCAAGGGATTGAGTAGCGGAAGTAATTTTCATGGGAAAGTTGGATACGCCCACAGGGCCAAAAGCATTTGGTGAGATGTAGAGGAGACTGATGTGGAGTATGATCACCAGAAGGGACCAGTTGGGCCAAATGGCCTAAACCTGTGCTCCTGGAATACTTATGTAATGTGGCCTTTAAGGCTTTAGGCAGCACAGTGGCAAAGCAGGTAGAGCTGCCGCCCGACAGCTCCAGAGACATGGCTTCGATCCTGACCTTTGGTGCTGTCTGTGTGGAGTGTGCACGCTCTCCCTGCAGTTTCCCCTAGGTGCTCTGCTTTCTTCCTATATCCCAATAATGTGTGTGAGGGTGGGGGTTAATTCGCTCATGTGAATCACCCTGAATGCAGGTGGGTGACAGCAACACTAGGAGGGAGTTAATGGGCAAGTGAGAGACAATAGGTTGCAATGACAAAAGAAGGCAAATGTGACGGTTTTGAGAGCTAGTATAGATGTTATGGACCAAATGGTCTCTTTATAGATTGTAATACAATGTGCGACAAAAATATCAACCACTAGAGTATGTTTCCATTGGTCGCAGTCACATGCAATTTAACATGCCATTCTAAAAACATGTCAAAAGATGACATGGCCTCACAAAAGAGGACACAGGTCCTAAAAAGCAGGCAATCTTATTGCCATATGGAATGGGAGTCAATGATATGAATACAAATAATCACACTACTAAGGCAATTGGACCAAACAATGCCCTTATCCAAATTTAAATCCCTAAATGGTAAAAGAGGCAGGAGCCATTTGCCTGCCTGGAGCATAGACTCTGGAGATCACATATTCGAAATCCTGAGTGCAGTCAGTAAAAGCAGAAGGAATAGGGGCTCTCGTTCTCCATATGTCCTTCTAGAGGGAGTAAGGTTTTAGATTGAGAAGACTGGCCTTCTCAAGGCTAGGAAAGTGCGAATGGAACATTGACTGTGCAAGGTTTAATTGTGAGATAAATTGGGGTCCAGAAATGCTTCCCTCTCCTACCCCTGAAAGATGTCCTTATCTGCTGCCCAACCATTACTGATGAGACTGACAGAGAGGGGAAATCACTAGGCATGTGTGAGAGAATTGCTTACAGGGAAGTACTCAGAGAGTCAGCACAGATCTGATGGGCCAAATGGCTTCCCTCTATTTCATAGGAAAATATGAAAAGAATATGTTTAACTGCATTTTATTAAAAACTGCTCTCTAATTTGCTACTTGGAGATTAATCCTTCTATTTAAAAAAAAACTCTTTCTCACAGCAGCAGCAGATAATCAGTTTCTGAGAGATAAACAATTTTTAATTAATCTACTGTTTCAAAAATAATATATTTTTACCATTGCCTCATGGCAGTTAGGGGAATTAAACACAGTTCTGCTGCCCTTGGGACCACTTCGGTCCGTGCTGGAGATACTTAATTTAGAACCGCACATATAGCATGGCTCACATCTCTGCCCTAATCCCATTCATACAACTGGGAGCAGCATGTTGAATTGGGTCCAAAAGTTGCTGCCTTGTGAAATGTCTGATATTTGTACCAAACAAGGGTCTGTTGCTACGAAATATCATGGTGCACTCCAGTCGCCTCTTCCTGTTGTGAACATTACATTACCAGCCTGAACCTAGTTCAGGGAGACTCTGTTTGTCACCAGGTTCACCACACCTTCAGACACAGCCTCACCTTTTCTTTTCCTTGTTCCCCACACAGTCTGGATTCTTCATCCCTCTACCCTCAGTTAATCCATCCTACTCTTTTAAATACTAGTTCCTTTCTCTTCTGACTCCTTCCAGGGTATGGTAGCCTAACAGCACGGTAGTATAGCAGTTGGCGCAACACTTCACAGCACCAGCGATCACTGATCAGGTTTAAGTTCCTGCCTCTGTCTGTAAGGAGTTTATACATTCTCCCTGTGACCACATGGGTTTCCTCTGGGTGATCTGGTTTCCTCCCACATTCCAAAGACGTACAGGTTGGGGTTACTAAGTTGTGTGTATAATACGTTGGCACCAGCAGCATGGCGCCACTTGCGGGCTGCCCCCAGCGCATCTCGGACTGTGCCGGACATTGATACAAACAAAAGATTTCACTGTATGTTTCACCGTTTCGATGTAAGTGTGACAAATAAAGCTAATCTCTAACTCTGCTGGGATGGATGGGGTGTGAGAGGCAGTACTGATAAGTGTGAGACTGATTTTCATTTCCCCTGCCCATGGGAAACCAAAGGCATGGCGTGCCGACTTTACACTGTACAACAGCAGGCAGCAAGGAGTAAAATTAGGCACAATTCCACTCAGTTCAGAAAGAGGTTGGCATAGAATCAGAATCCAACAAGAGAGTGTGAATTCCTGGCTGCAACAGCTCTCCAAATCAGCTGCAGGACGTTTTGTGAGGTATGAGTGTGGTCCTTTTCACACACGATCTGTGCAAGCGCGCGCACACACACATGCACACACACTCATTCAAACTTTGCACCTGAACCACTAGGCTGCAAAGATAAGTGAAAGTAAAAGTGGAGCCATTTGTACAGACAGTTGCAATGGCTCAGAATGAGATCGGCTTTATACTCTTCAAAATATGCAAAGGAAAAAAAAAGCAGCAAGTTAAATTGATGGTGAAAAAGCTAGCACATGAGTTCAAAGAAGTCCCAAACAAAAATGTTCCTCATGAACGCAAGAGATTACGCAGATGATGGAAAACTTGAACAACACACACAAAATGCTGTCAGAGCTCAGCAAGCCAGGCAGCATTATGGAGGGGAATAAAGCCAATGTTTTGGTCCGAAACCCTTCATCTCTTGGCCTGAAACGTCGACTGTTCATTCCTGAAACTTCAATAAAAGTTGCCTGATCAGCTGTGTTCTGCCAGCATTTTGTGCGTTGCTCAAGAATGTTCATTTGTAAAAGAACTTGCGAGCTTTAGCGCCTTTCAGTAGCTCGGGACATCCAAGGTGCTTTATAGCCAATGGAGTTTGTATTGAAGAGTGGTCGCTATTTCATCATAGGAAACAAGGCAGGCACTTTTGCGCACAGCAAACTCCCAAAGAAAGCAACGTGACAATCACTTACTTCAGAATTGCTTGTGAGGAGAAATACTGAGTAGGATCTGGAACTTCTTCAGAAAACTACCATCCAGCACAGACACCTCTCTGAATGGCAGCACCTCCATCAAAGCAGCACTTTGGGATGTTTCTACTTAATACTCTGGAGTCAGCTTTGAACCCCCAGATTTATCACTGTGAGCATGACCACTAGGCAAGGCTGGTACAGGTGGGAGAGAGGAACAGGGCTTGTTTTGCTGCTGGTTGTGTTCTGTGTTGTTCTGCCGAGCATTGTGGGTATGCTGTGTTGGCGCTGGACTGTGTAGCGACACTTGCGGGCTGCCCCCAGCACACCCTTGAGTGTTTTGGTTGTTTACACAAATGACGCATTTCACTCTATGTTTCGATGTACTCAGGACAAATAATAATCTTGAATCGAATCTTGAACATAGAGGGGAAAACAATTGTCAATTTGCCAATAGTTGAATTGTAAATTAGAAAAGGAATCAATGTCGGAAGACTGGAGAGATGATATCTAGAAGTTGAGAGCTGCCTGTCAAGGTTTGAGGAGCACACAACACCGAAGATGCCGTATCACAGCGGAGCCTTTCCGTCGCACCTCCTGCAATAGCGCTGCCTGAAGAGAAAGATGGGTCTCCCCTCACAATCGCTCTGAAGGCCTGGTTCAGAGTGAACATCTTCTGGAGAACAGCGCGAGGACCAAAGTTCCAGAAGTGGCGCCCAGGAAACTGCTGAACACCCCTGGAGCCAAGGTGCATGTCTGAACCTGCGCCGTGCCAAATGCACAGAGGGCTCGTCAGCAAGCCCCAGGTTTTCCTTTATGCTATTCATCAACAATACGCCACTTTAGGCACCAAAACAAGGCTCTGGCAGATCTAATTTCTAACAAATAAATTCAAATGGCCTCAGATTTAGTGATATGGAAAATGTCACTTGTACTAAGGATGCGGCATCAGTCTTTAGGTCAGACATTGACAGGGGGCTTCAGAGGTAATTTGGGTCAATGTGATGGTTACCACAAAGACAGTGTTTGGTTTCGCTCAAATGCTGCAGCAACTGACTGAATGAACACTGGCTGAAATATCCAAGGATCAGGCTGGAATTGAGTCCCCGTATCTCGTTTTGGGCACAGGTCGAACAACAGTGCAGTGCACAGCTTCCCTGTTACAGGTGAGCAGTCTGCCTTCCAGCTGGATTCTGAAAGACCAACTTCTGTACCTGTGCTAGAAGTCAAGTTCCTTCTTCTGTCTCATCACTCAAACCGAAGAACATGGTTCGGTGGGGCCTCTCCCACATCTGCTACGGCTAAAACCTGGAGCTCCCTCCCCCACAGTACTGTGGGAGCACTTTCACCAGAAGGACTGGAGTGGTTCAAGAAGGTGGCTCACCCCAACCCTCTGAAGGGGCATTTCATGATGGGCAATAAATGCTGGTATTAATGGTGATGCACAGACCTCAACAATTAACAAAAAGGCTTGCTCTATAATTGCCTAGTGACATCTTCTCATCGTTTTGGTCAATTTGGGGCAGCATGATACTGTAGCAGTTAGCGTAACGCTATTATTGCGCCAGTGACTCGGCTTCAATTCACCGCTGTCTGTAAGGAGTTTGTACGTTCTACCCATGACTGTGTGTGTTTCCTCTGGGTGCTCCAATTTCCTCCCATATTCCAAAGATGTACAGGTTAATTGGTCACATGGGTGTAATTGGCTGGCACAAACTCATTGGGCTCGAAGGGCCTGTTACCGTGCTGAATCTCTAAATAAATAAAAATAATTAATTCCTAAACCAACCCACCCATAGCAAGTCAACCCACACCCAATCTGCTGTGGATGCTTTTGACCAAGACAGCTTCAATCAGTATTCTTACCAAGATGCAAAAAGGGTATTTCAAAGAGGCCACTTAAAAAAATAATTGTTTTGAGATGCAGACAAGCCTAGGATTACAGGTACATGGTTCCCTGAAAGTGTCATTGCAGGTAGACAGGGTGGTGGAGAAGGTTTTTGACACACTGGCCTTCATCAGTCAGGGAAATGAGCATAGATACTGGGAAGTTATGTTGCAGTTGTACAAGACGTTGGTGAGGCTGCATTTGGAATATTGTGTTCAGTTTCAGCGACCCAGAAAAGAGTGCAGAAAAAATTTACAGGGATGTTGCTGGGTGTCAAGGGACTAAGTTGTAGAGAGATGTTGAGCAGGTTGTGAATTTATTCACCAGATCATAGAAGAATGAGGTGTGATCACACTACCACTCTGCGTTCAACACTATCATCCCTTCATAATTCATCACTAAGCTCCAAGACCTAGGCCTCAAAACCTCCTTGTACAATTGAACCCTCAACTTCCTCACTTGTCGACCCCAGTCAGTTCAGATTGGCAACAGCATCCTCCACGATCTCCATCAGCACAGGTGCACCACAAGGCTGTGTGCTTAGCCCCTGCTTTATACTAATGATTGTGAGGCCAAGTGCAGCTTAGCCTCACAAATGCCATATTTAAGTTTGCTGACGACACCCCACTTTTGTTGCCCAGGTCAAAGGTGGTGGCAATTTGGTATATAGAAGGGAGACTGAAAATCTGTTTGAGTGGTGCTACAACACCAACCTCTTATTCAATGTCAGTAAAACCAAAGAGCTGATTATCGACTACAGGAAGAAAAACCCAGGGTCATTAGGGGATCAGAGGTGGAGAGGGTCAGTGACTTTAATTTCCTTGACATTATCATATCAGAAGATCTGTCCTGGGACGAGCACATAAGTTCATCGCAAAGAAGACACAACAACACCTTTACTGTCTTAGATGTTTGTGTAGATTTGGCATGTAACCTAAAACTTTGACAAACCTCTATAGACGCACAGTGGAGAGTATCCTGACTGGTTGCATGGCAGTCTAGTATGGAAGGACCAATGCCCAGGAATGGAAAAGGAGACAGAAAAGGATGGATACAGCCCACGTCATCACAGGCAAAGCCCACCACACCCACTAAACACCTTTCCATGGAGTGCTGCCACAAGAAAGCAACATCCATCATCAAGGACCCCCACCATCCAGACCATGCTCGCTTCTTGCCATCAGACAGGAGATACAGGAGATACAGGAGCCTTAGGTCTCACAGCACCAGTTTCAGGAGCAATTATTACTCTTCTACCATCAGGATCCAAACCAGTGTGGATAACTTCACTCACCTCAACACTGAACTGATTCCACAATCCATGGACTCACTTTCAAGGACTGTACAGCTCATGTTCTCAGTATTGTTAGTTTTTTTATATGCACAATTTGTCTTCTTTTGCACATGGTTTGTTTATCAGTCCCTATATATAGCTTTTCTACTGTATTTCTTTATATTCCTGTAAATGCT
Source organism: Mobula hypostoma (assembly GCF_963921235.1). Lineage (NCBI taxonomy): Eukaryota > Metazoa > Chordata > Chondrichthyes > Myliobatiformes > Myliobatidae > Mobula > Mobula hypostoma. The sequence continues at coordinate 23,942,205 of NC_086128.1, forward strand.
TTCAAGAAAATGAATCTCAAGGTAGTATATGGTAACATATGCATACTTTGATAATAAATTTACTTTTACATTGACTTTGATCTTGTAGAGGTGTAAAAAATCATGAGGGACTAGATAGGTTTAACGTGCACAGTCTTTTTTCCCCCCAGAGTTTGCGAGATACTGTCGGAGTAGTCTAGGTGGGTAACTATGGTGTGTTTTGTGGCTGGTACACAGTGCTGGTGGTGGAGGGAGGGGGTGTTTAGGTTGATGCCCATTGTGGCTGTTTTGTGCTGGATGATGTCAAGCTTCCTGAGAGTGGAGAGTGTTCCATCACGCTCCTGACTTATACTTTGTTGATGGTGGCAAGGCCTTGAGATGTCAGGAGGTGAGTCATTCACCACAGGATCCCCACTCTCTGACCTGCTCTTGCAGCCATTTCATCTACGTAGCTGGTCCCTGGTGGAGTTTCTGGTCAATGGTGACCTCTTGGATGTTGGCAGTGGGGGCCTCAGCAATGGGAATGCCACAGAATGTCCTGGAGTATATGGTTAGAAGGAATGAAGGAGCAATGACTTGTGTTCCTGCAATATTTAGATAAACTTTCTGTTCCAGCACCAATCCCCGGCCTAGTGTTGCAAAATGAGATACAGAGTGAAGTCACACATGCAGAGGTCTCCAAAGTTCTCATGGGGTGAGTGCCATCAGGATGCACTGGGGACCTTTCTGCCCTCATGCTGATCTCTGCGTAACGGTCATTCACCTGAAATACTAACCGTGTTTCTCTCTCCACAGATACTGCCTGACCTGCTGAGTATTTCCAGCTTTTTTTCTGTTTTTATTTCAGATTTACAACCATGGCAGTATTTTGATTTTGAATGGAGTGAAGCTTCCTCTACTCTGGTTCAACGGCATCCCTGATCGTGGGATAATACAGCATGCCCTGTGTTTTCAGTGTGGGAGTCTGGAGCGAGGTGAATCCGCATGGACTCTGTGATGACATTGACATTCTCCTATCGTCAGGGTTTTGACCACAGAATGATAGAACTAAAGAAATTTGCATCCTAAAGATCAGAGCTGGATTTGGATTCAGATAGCAGATATTGAAGGAGAAATCTCTTTAACATCCACTCCTTAAACTTCTGAGAAACAGTGTATCTCCTCTCAGGTGCACAATCAGACAGAAACCTGACGACAAACCAAACAGCATGTGCATAACTCAGTGTCGGCTACTGCGCTGGTCATGTCTTACTGGTAATGGGGACTTCTTACTTTTTGTGCCATTCATAGATCTGGTGAATGTTCCCGAACACTATTTTGTCTTTCCCCTTCATGTCTTCGGGCACTCCTCTTTCATTCATTGTTGCTATATATCCCTGGAAGAGAAAAGAACATATTCTCAGTAGCATGTAGAGGTTGGCATGGCTTAAGAGTTAAAGCATGTATGGTCAGTTACTAATTAGAACTTTAAGTCCAAAATAACAACAGGTCTTCATGTGTTCCCTACTAGACAGCAAGCAATTGTCCAAGGAATCACAGAGACTGGAAGTAGATAGTTGCCTCATTGACTGGAGGCCTGTGACTAGTAAAGTGTCGCAGGGATTGGTGCTGGGTCCATTGTTGTTTGTCATCTATATCAATGATCTGAATGATAATATTGTTAACTGGATCAGCAAATTTGCGGATGACACCAAGATTGGGGGTGTAGTGGACAGTGAGGAAGACTATCGAAGCTTGCAGCAGGATCTGAACCAGCTGGAAAATTGGGCTGAAAAATGGCAGAAGGAATTTAATGCAGACAAGTGTGAGGTGTTGCACTTTGGGAAGGCAAACCAGGGGAGTAGTAGAGCAGAGTGCAGTAGAACAGAGGAATCTGGGAATACAGATCCATAATTTCTTGAAAGTGGCATCACAGGTGGATAGGGTTGTAAAGAAAGCTTTTGGCACATTGACCTTCAATATTCAAAGTATTGAGTACAGGAGTTGTGATGTTATGTTGAATTTGAAAGAGACATTGGTGAGGCCTAATTTGAAGTATTGTGTCCAGTTCTGGTCACCTATCTACCGAAAAGATATCCATATGATTGAAAGAGTACAGAAGATTTACAGGGAAGTTGCCAGGACTTGAGGACCTGAGTTATAGTGAAAGGTTGAATAGGCTAGGATTTTATTCCCCAGAGTGTAGAAGTTTGAGGGGAGAATTGATAGAAGTATTCAAAATTATGACAGGTAGAGATAGAGTAAATGCAAGCAGGCATTTTCCATTGAAGTTGGGTGAGACTAGAATTAGAGATCATAGGGTTAGGGTGAAAGGTGAAATGTTTATGGGGAACATGAGACAGAACTTCTTCATTCAGAGGGTAGTGAGAGTGTGGGAAGAGATGCCAGCGGAAGTGGTGGATATGGGTTCGCTTTCAACACTTAAGAGAAACTTGGATAGGTAAATGGATGGGAGGGGTATGGAGGGCGTTGTTCTCAGTGCAAGTCGATGGGACAAGTCAGAATAATAGTTTGACACAGACTAAGTAAGCCAAAGGGCCTGTTTCTGTGCTGTAGTGTTCTACGACTCTGTGAAAATGAATCAGAAAATTGTTATACAGCGAACATTACAGGCAGGCAGTCGCTGAGTACTGAAGGTCAACTGACTAACATGAGGTGGGTAATTTGCAAGTGTAAAGGCCAAAGACTATGGGAAAGAAACTCAGATTTCCTCAGTTGCTATAGTAATGGCAGGGTTGACCCTGAGCTTCCGGTTCCCTGCCACTTTATACCTCCATTCCACTCCCACTGTAACCTCCTGAACTGAAATACTGAGACCCGATGAAAGCTTTGCACCATCAGGGTGGAGGAGCAACATTTTATATTCCGTCTTGGTAGCCTCCAACCTGATGGTATGAACATCGATTTCTCCTTCTGGTCAACAAATTCCCCCCCCGCCCCCATTCCACACCCTGACTTTTTACCTCTTTTCACCTGCCTATTACTTCTCCTGAGTCCCCTCCTCCTTCCCTTTCTTCTATGGTCCACTCTCCTCTCCGATCAGATTCTTTCTTCTCCAGCCCTTGACCTTTTCCACCCACCTGGCTTCATCTATTACCTTCACACCAGCCTCCTTCCCTTTCCCCCACCTGTTTGTTCTGGCATCTTCCCCCTTCCTTCTCAGTCCTGAGGAAGGGTCATGGCCCAAAACGTCGACTATCTATTCATTCCCACAGATGCTGCCTGACCTGCTGAGTTCCTCCAGCATTTTGTGTGTGTTGTTTTGGATTTCCAGCATCTGCAGAATTTTTCATTTTATGATTTCCAGCATCTCATCTTCTGTCTGGGCATATTGCAGACTTTAGGACACAATATTGAATTCTCCAACTTTAGATATAGCCTTGAAGTAAAACATCAACTGTCCTCTTCCTTTCAAGATGCTGTTTGACCTACTGAGCTCTTCCAGCGCTTTGTGTGTTGAATTTGATTTCTCTATCTGCATTAGTCTTCCACCTGTGACATAACTCAGCTTGTTGTACTTTCCTCTCTTGGAGTGGAGGAGGTGCCCAGCCTGACCTACCAGGTAGCTCCTCCTGCTTTGCATTTTGCAATTCCCTCACTTTTTTGTCTATGATCTCCCTCTTGAATTACTCTCTTTCAGCCAATGTCCAGCTAACCTTACTCACAGCTTATCCCCATGGTCGCCCTGGCTTTACCATATCTGAGGCATCCCACCCTCCCCGCAGCTTTACAAACTTCTCCTAACTCCTTGCCTGTTCTGACAAAGGCTTTTCAATCTGAAACACTGGCTCTGTTTCTCTTCCCGCCTGCTGAGTGTTTCTAGCATTTTTCTGTTTTTGTTATGGTCATGGTTTCTCTTTGTACCTCCTGCCGTATTCAATGCCACTTTAAGTCAACAGAAATAGCAGAGTAGAATGTAATGAATAGTCAGTGGTGCTCCATTTAGCACCAACCAAGGGCAAATTTATACTCAGTTCACTGACACTTTTACTGTCTTTGCCAGCAGGTACTACCACACTGAGCAGCTTCCTGAGGTTTTTGAGGAGTTCTGGTGCAAGTGAGGAAACTGATCAGAGGCTGCTTGGAACCAGAGGTTTCTTTCTTACTTTCTGCCCGTTATGCTGTTGGCCTCCTTCTCTGACAGTATTCAGGGCATCCTTCACCGTGTCAGTTTTCACTACTGCCAGTCATACAAATCCCAGTAGAGACTCAGGAATACCGTCGCACTCAGATGTAGAAGGAATCTTCATTGCTGTGTCTGTAACAGTTTTGTTTTACCATTCATGGTTGTTAGCCCTAAGCTGAACCCCCAAACCCAGAGGACCGGTGGACCACTCATTGTCTGGCCTCTACCCTTTGACCTGTTTGACATGAGTATAAAGCATAATGCCCTGACTCCAGCCAACATCGCTCTCCGGGTTATTAAGGCACGCAAGCCTCTAGACCCTACGACAAGGTGGTGGTCCTCTTGGACGGAACCAGAGGTAATGCAGAGTAGATCACGAGAGGCAGAGAGAAAGGAGTGCTGTAGAGAATTTAGGCACTGGTTTACTAATGAAAGCACTTTCACACGACTATTGCAACTAGAATAATGAAGCTGGAAATACCAATTTACGTTAATGAAAATTGTTAATTGGCTTACTATTGTCACATGTGAAAGACACAGTGAAGATCTTTTGTCTGCGTGCAAGGTCATTCCATACAAAAGTACATCAAGGTAGTACCAAGGGAAAACCAAAGGCAGTCACAGAGAAAATGCAGTGCAAGGGTCATGACGAAGTAGACTGAGAAATCAAGAGCTCATCTTTATCAGAGAGGAAGCCCATTCAATAGTCTTAATTAATAAAGGTACTGAAAGTATGATCAAGACTTCACAAGCTAAAAGGCTTAAGCATCTGATTTCATTAAGATCAGAAAAGTATATAATCGGAAGTAGGAAATATTTCTGTTTCCACTCAACGCATGATAGCCTTTTCAACTTTATTGGCTAGGAGAGCCATTTTATTGAAGTGGAAGGATTCTAATCCACCTATGGTCTTTTACTGGCTCTCCTCCATTATGTCTTGTTTAAGGTTAGAGAAAATAAGAAGTCGGACGTTTGATACATCCTTTAAATTTGAGCAAATCTGGCGACCTTGTATTCAATATTTTCATTTGATTTGATTTATTACTCTTCCAATTTTTTTTTCGAAGTTTTAGATTTGATCAGAAAGTCTTTCCTTTTTTTTGGTCATATCCTCAGAACGGACTGCCCAGTCCCTTTTTTTCCCCTTTTTTCATATAGTGTAGTGGGATTTTTTCCTTCTTCATTTAAAAATTTTAAGTTTTTTTTCTCTCTCCGTGAATTGATAAGAGGAGAATTAGCTGTCTTCCTTTTTATTATATACTACATATTAGCTTAATACTATGTATGATTTTGATAATGTCTATTTCACTTTTAGTTTGTATTGTTATTGATATATATATTTGAGATAATTCTCCTCTTGTTTGTATAAATGCTCTTTTTAAATCAATAAAAAGATTAATAAAGAAAGAAAAGTATATCAATACATAGTGAACTGTACCTCCACTATAAAGCCCAGGTCAGCAACGTATAATTTTTCTGTTTCTACAAGTTCTTGAAGGACGTACCTGTGTTGAAAGAACAAAGTTATCAGTAACATAGAAAAGAGCCTGCTGCTGTACCCATCTCCATTCTACAATATTCTGGTTGCTAACACATCAAGTTTGCCCCAAATTCTCCAGGAATTAATTTAGACCAGGAGATGTAGGATCAGAATTAGGCTATTCATTCCATTGAGTCTCCTCTGACATTCCATCGTGGCTGATATATTATCCCTCTCAACTCCATTATCCTGCCTTCTCCCCGTAAACTTTGACGCTCTTACTAATCAATCTCCGCTTTGAATATATACCTACTGACTTGGCCTCCACAACTGTCATGGCAATGAATTCCACAGATTCACCACCCTCTAGCTAAAGAAATTCTTCCTCATCTCTGTTCTAAAGGGACATCCTTTCAGTCTGAGCCTGTGCCCCCGGTCCTAGACTCCCCCACTATTGGAAACATACTCTCCAGATCCACTCTATCTAGGCCTTTCAATATTCAATAGGTTTCAATGAGATCCTCCCTTGTTCTATTAATTTCCAGGAAGTTGTTTGGAACCAGCTGGAGGAAAAGATATTGGATACTAAAAATGATTGTGCTTATTTAATATTGTTGTACACTTCTGTTTGGACATTGTAAAATCCCGATGATTCTGAAAAAGGAAGTCAGGACTCTTCCACTCTGATATGACAATTTTCTAGCTGGCTATTGAAAGGTAGAACAGCATGAGGATGGACAAGCTAGGCAACCAATCAGAGGGCAGTTGGAGGCAGGAGGTCATGCATTACTGGACAACCCAGACTGGGAAGGTGCCACGTTTGATCGCTGGACTATGGGGAATGAGTTAACCTTTGTTGAGGGCCCAGAGGTGATGCTGCAACTTGGATCACAGCAAGGAAAAAGGCCATTCATCCAAAGCTTCTGTGCTAGATTCTGAGCCAGCTGATACTGGAAGCAATTTCTTTTCCATTAAAATGACCAAATATATTATCTCTCTTGTTAGTTTTGGAGTGATTTGTGTTAAGATACCAGGTAAGCATCCTTTAATATTCATTAGAAATTGATGTTAGCATTACAGTACTACAAATGTTAAATTATGAGGCCTGACTTGTGCAGACTAGGTGAATACTCCTCTACTGAAGATACAGGGCTGATTTATTTAAGGTGTTTAGGAATTGATAGGTAGATTGAGAAAAACTATTTCCTTAAATGTGGGAGTCCAGGACAAGAGGTAACACCTTAAAGGTTGAACCAGGCAATTGAAGGTGAGATCAGGAAGCATTTTCCTTAACAAAGGGGAGTGAAAATCTGGAATTCCCTCGCCAAAATTGTAAAGCAAGGCTGAGATACAGATGTGAGGCCAGAAGTTTAAGGCAGAAAGATGCAGGTTATCATTGAAATCATCCATTATCTGAATGGCTCATTAACAGGTTCGAGGGGCTGATTGGCCTCACCTATAATGATCCTGACGCTAATATGTTGAGTACGTGCCCTGCAGCTATTGAGGTAAATAGCTTCACTGTGCAGTTGTAATCCAAATCCTGGACGCCTTTGTTACTATGATCAGCATTCACTATACAAAAGGTAAATTAAATAGATGTGCACAGAATAAAAATAATAATTGCTAATGTCAACTCTTTGTTACTGATTATTTTTAGACGAGTGCTATTGGTGAGCATTTCAATTTCAAATCATTCATTACATGAATTGAAATTATAATTTAGCATTTTTATACGTGGGAAATATTTAACCTTAAGCCATAAAATTACCTAGCACATCACTGAGCATAATTTAAATAATGCTTCAATGAATCTCTGAATTAAACACAATCAAGAAAAGTAAAATACTGAGGGTTCAAATGCAGGCCAATGCATCTCTGTCAAAGTAAATTAAGCATCCTGTGGAGGCACAGAATAGAGCAAATCATTAAAGAAACTGAACAAAGCGTTTGTCGCACATTATCCTGGGCCCACTATGGAGAGAATTGCAAAGCAACGTGAAGGTGTAAGGTCTCTCACAACCTCTAATACTTCACAGAGCGCTTCATAGTCAATGAGGAGTAACTACTGTAATAACGTCAGAAACATGGAGCCAATTTAGCCAAAGCAAGTTTCAAGAAGATAATGACCAGTCCATCTATTTTCCTTTGTGCTGGTTGAGAGGTTCTTCTGGTCTGTTTAGCACTGCACATAGAATATACAACAGTACAGTACAGAAGCAGACCCCTCAGCCCACAATATCTATACCGAATACAATGCCAAATTTAACTAGATCACTTCAGTCTGCACATGACAAACACCCCTCCACCCTGCATATTCATGTGACTGTCTAACAGTGTCTTAAATGCTGCTTTTGTATCTGCTTCCAACACCACCCCTGGCAGCTCTGTGACCAATCTTTGCATTAAAAAAAACTTGCCGCGTACATCCCCTTTAAACTTCCCCCATCTCTCCTTAAATGTCCTCTGCCCTCAGAGAAAGATTCTGACTGTCTAGCCGCTCTGTGCCTCTCACAAACTTCTATCAGGCCTCCAATGCTCCAGAGAAAACAACCCAAGTTTGCCCATCCTCTCCTTATCGCGCATCCCCTCTGATCCAGGTAAACATTACCAAAGCTTCCACATCCCTTCCTGGAATGGGATGCAACCAGTACTCCAAGTAAAATTATTGGGAAAATCTTAAGGGATTTACATTTTTACACTGAGAAAAAAGATTCTGACTGCCTACCCTCTGCCTCTCATAATTTTATAAAATTGCAATCAAACAGTATAGGATCTTTTACAGACATCTGAGAGAGCACGTAAGATCACTTCAACGCTTCAGTTGAAATGGAATACCACCAAGTGTGAACCACCTCCCAGCACTTTCTGAGCTCAAGTCACTGAAGTGGTAACTGATCTCAGAGACAAGAGCACTGCCCATGAATGGCAGCCAACACCCTCACACCTGCCAATGCATAAGGACAAGCATCTACCTCCGTAAGACAGAAAGGGCTCTGTTAAGGCCAATTTATACTTCTGCATCAAATCTACACAATAGGTACGGCATAGTCGCGTACCCCGCACCGTAGCCTGACGTGCACCTCCCCAAAAATGTAACTATGCATTGCAGCGACGCAGACCACAACAACTGTGATTGGTCCACTTGGTAGCATCACATTTCCTCCTACGCTGCAATAGCTTCCCATTGGGCGACCGAAGGGCAGGGAAGGAACTCTGGCTGCAATGCTTTCCATAAAGCTTTACAGACCTCCGAAATTATGGAGGACCCTGTGCTTGATGCCAGTTTGTAGCTAGCTGCTACAGCCTGTTGACTTCCACCTGAAGCTAAAACTCGAATGGTGATTGCCAGTCTCTGAGTGTACTGTGCGTACACTGATACGAAATAAATGGTTGGAGACAATGAACCAAATCGTCAAATCTACCTGCCGACATCCGAAAATATTTGAAATGCATTTCCTCGTCCACCTCTCTCAGTGGCCAGATAAGCACAGAAAATTCACCCTCCTTCAGTTTCAGTCGCCATTGTTTGAAGTTTGAGTTTCTTTGTGTTGAGTTTCAACACGGAGAAACTCAACACAGTGGCACAGCGGCAAAACTAGCGTTTTGGCAGTGAATTGCAGAGTGATGCAGACACACTAACACACAAGTATAAATGCTCACAATGGCGTAGGCCACGGCATAAGCTAATACGCACAAGTATAACTCGGCCTTCAGAAGGGTGAACTTACCCTGTGGCATAATACAGCAACCTGTCAATTTACAACCATCATGATGCAAGGATTCAAAGACCTCAAGAAAGACTGCTGGTTGGAGCCCACACAGAGCAGTGGGCATCATAAGGAGATGCCCTCCAGCACAGGCATGCATGAGGAAATACGACAGCTAGCAGTTGGATCAGTTTTGTGGAACCACAAACCTGAGGGCACCTGTGAAAGTCATGCGAGTGCAGTGACCCCAGAGCTGGCACTGACAGGCTCATCGGATTTGATCTACGTCCAAACAACTTGCCAACTGATTGGACAGTCTCATCGTGTTACCTGCCAACATCTCCTCGTGAAGGGAATAATGTTGGCCAAGTAACAAAATGGCCACCCGTTGTAGTTTCCCCAGCATGGAATCAGTGTGGGAGGTTCTTTGTAAGTCAAGAATAGGGCATATTTCTCAAAATTATATTATCTGTTCATAACAATTAATAAAAATGGTACCCAATTCACTCTATTTGTAAGGGAGAGAGAGAAAAAGGAGAACAAAGAAAAGATAAAGTAAAAAAGAAACGCAAACACGAGGAAATCTGCAGATGCTGGAATTTCAAGCAACACACATAAAAGTTGCTGGTGAACGCAGCAGGCCAGGCAGCATCTCTAGGAAGAGGTACAGTCGACATTTCGGGCTGAGACCCTTCGTCAGGACTAACTGAAGGAAGAGTTAGTAAGAGATTTGAAAGTGGGAGGCGGAGGGGGAGATGCAAAATGATAGGAGAAGACAGGAGGGGGAGGGATGGAGCCAAGAGCTGGACATGTGATTGGCAAAAGGGATATGAGAGGATCATGGGACAGGAGGTCCAGGGAGAAAGAAAAGGGGAGGGGGGAAGCCCAGAGGATGGGCAAGGAGTATAGTGAGAGGGACAGAGGGAGGAAAAGGAGAGAGAGAAAAAAATATAATAATAATAATAAATAAATAACAGATGGGGTATGAAGGGGAGGTGGGGCATTAACAGAAGTTAGAGAAGTCAATGTTCATGCCATCAGGTTGGAGGCAAGCCTGACTGTACATCTTGCTAGAGATGCTGCTTGGCCTGCTGCGTTCACCAGCAATTTTTATGTGTGTTGCTTGCAAAGTGAAAAAGAAGTTGTGGTTGTTGTATGCTAAGCACTAGCTCACTAGGTAGATAAAGCACATTCCAGTGATAAGAGATAACCTATGAAATAGCCAGATTCAGTGTTGTGACACAGGTTGCAGAGAAACTTCTAGAAAAATACTGAATCAGTTATACTACAATTACTGAAAACTCACTGAACAATTCCACACATAAAAGTGATTATAGAAAATTATAAGCAAGCTTAGAGTAGGAAAGTTAAAATAGCAATTTTACATTCTAACCTGGCGGTTCCCAATGTTTTTTTTAATGCCATTAACTTTCTTACTGATTATTGCCTTTTTTTTATACCCCTACCATTAACTGAGGGGTCTATGGACCCCTGCTTGAGAAATCCTGCTCTAATCCAACACCATTGACCCCCTGAAAGGGGTGCTGTGGGATGACAATTGAAGGTAGTGTATACTGCTGGTGTGTGGGTGCTACGTAACTAAATGGGTCGGGTTATAAACATCAGCTTCAAGCCGCAGTCTCCCTGGTGATGTTGTCTCCCTATGGATCACAAAACTCTATTTACATCCAACAATATAAAACTTAAAGCGGCAAGTTTCACAACATAAATTGGTGATAATAAACATGATTCTGATTCTGTTTGGGGAGGGGGGAGTATTTTGGCCCATTGTGGACATTTGCTCAGATTATTCTGAGCACTGTAACCTGTTCTCCCCACATCCCCATCAATTGACCTGAGATTATACCACCCGCCCACATGCTAGGAGCAATAGACAATGGTCAATGGATGTACTGACCCTCATGTCTTTGGGATGTGAGAGGAAACTAGAGCACCCATGGAAACCCACACGATCACAGGGAGGATGCACAAATGCCCAAGGGCAGGATCGAACCCAGACATCTGGAATTGTGAGGAAGCAGCTCCACAAGCTGTGCCACTGTGTTGATGATATCATAGTGTATCTACTGGCCAAGGTAAGTTGTTCTGAGACTGACTGTTTGTATGAGATTCCTAGATCCAGCAATGTGCTGCAATAGCTTGCTTACAGTCGGTGGGTGCTGGAGTCCAGCAATGAACCTTCCTTTATGATTTCCTGCCTGAGATCTGCAGGGGTGGTTGAGAAAAAAGAAAGATTTGCATTCCTGGGTCACCTCATTCAGGGATGTTGTAAGACACTTCCCAGCCAGTGAAACACATTGGAGACACGGCCACTGTTGTAACGAAGCAATCTATTCACAAATCCCCAGTTCCCACAAAACAATCAAATGGCCAAACCACGTTCGTTGAGGGATAAGCATGGGTCATGGCACTGGGGGCAACTCCCTACTCTTTTCCACATCATGTCATGAGGTTGTACACATCCATCAGATGGCAGGTAGGAACCTCAGTTTGAAGGCCCAGTACTCACGGTACTGAATTTGAAGAAGGTTCAGTTTGACAGGTTTCTCTCCTTGCCTTTGATTGTCACTGGGATGAGAGTCAGTGAATGAATCCAAAAGGAGTTTGTTTCAACTTAACCTGCCAGGAAGCTTAAGGGACAGCTGTGAAGTAATGTTGCAGCTCTATAAAACTCTGGTTAGAGCACACTTCAAATATTGTGTTCCATTTCTGGTCACCTCATTATAGGAAGGATGTGGAAGCTTTAGAGGGGGTGCAGAGGAGACTTACCACAATGCTGCCTGGATTAGAGAGCATGTCTTACAAAGACATGTTGAGCAAGCTAGGGATTTTCTCTTTGGAGAGAAGGAGGATGAGAAGTGACTTGATAGAGGTGTACAAGATGATACATAGAGCATCATAGACAAGAGTGGACGTCCAGAGACTTTATTCCAAATAAGGTTGAAAGAGTACAGAGAAAATTTACAAGAATGTTGCTGCGTATGGAAGATCTGAGTTATAAGGAAAGATTGAAAGGTTAGGATTTTATTCCTTGGAACATAGAAGATTGAGAGAAGAGATTTAATAGAGGTATACAAAATTACGAGGGGTATAGATTGGGTAAATGCAAGCAGGCTTTTTCCACTGAGGTTGGTTGGGACTACAACCAGAGGTCATGGGTTAAGGGTGAAAGGTAATAAGTTTCAGGGGAGCATGAGGGGTAACTTCTTCACTTGGAGGGTTGTGACAGTGTGGAATGTGCTGCCAGCGCAAGTGGTGCGTGCAAGCGTGATTTCAATGCTTGAGAGAAGTTTGGATAGGTACATGGATAGTAGGGATATGGAGGGCTATGGTCCCAGTGTAGGTTGATGGGAGTAGGCAAAATGGTTTTGGCATGGACTAGATGGGCCAAAGGGCCTGTTTCTGTGCTGTACTTTTCTATGAATAATACAAGGGGGGATAATTTTAATGTAACTGGAGGAAAGTATAGAAAGGATGTCAGAGGTAGTTTTTTTTACCTAGACTGGTGAGTGGATATAATGATCCTACCAGGGGTAGTAGTAGAGGCAGATACGTTAGGGGCATTTAAAAAACTCTTAGATGGGTACATGGATGAAAGAGAAATGGAGGTCTATATAGGAGGCAAGGGTTAGATCAATCTTAGAGTAGGTTAAAAGGTCAGCACAACATTGTGGGCTGATGGGCCTGTACCGTGCTATAGTGCTCTATGTTCTATGTTCCAAGGCAGCTCAGCACCACCTTCTCATGGGCAATTAGGGATGGGGAATAACTGCTGGCTCAGCCTGTAAAGCCGTCATCCCGTGAATAAATTTAAAAAAAATCAGTCCCACGTTCCACCAATATGTTTTACTTATTCATTCATGGGATACTAGTGTTGATGGGCTGGCATTTATTGTCCATCTCTAATTGCCCCAAGCTGGGTAATTTCAAAGGGTGGTTAAGAGTTAACCACATTCTCGTGGGTCTGGGATCACAGCTAGGTCAAGTGTAAGAGATTTTCTTTCCCAGAGAATACCAGTGAGACAGACGGGATCGTTGTTCTGAACAATCCTGCAATCCATTACAGAATTTGGTAAATAAAAATAAATAGGCTCAGTCACTTACATACTCTTTTCTAAGGCATTCCTCTTTTCCTCCTCAGTGTTGACTGAGGTGACTGATGGGCGTGGGAATCCATTTGGAGGATGGGTGTCCGCCACATCCTGATCGGAGAGGTGGGACACTGGAGCCTGCACCTGCGAGACACAAGTCCGTGAAAGTGTTACTCACACCCCTGGTACCCACCACAGAAGGCAAGACCATTTCTGGAAAGGAACAGGTAGGAACACTGCCTACTTTTTCCCAGTAACCTGAAGTTGCTCTGTTTGGAAAGTCAAGTTTGAATCTGCATTTACCCCCACCCTCTCCCCTTCAATGAATTCCAGTTCAAGTTGACTCACAGAAGGGAAAACTGTCTATTGTATTTCATCTTACACTGGGAAGGAGGCCATTATGCCCATCAAATCCATGCTGGCTCTCAGAGCAATCCCATTCATCCCATTCCCCAGCTTATTTCCTTGTAACCCTCTCAGACATTCCCATCAACTCCCCTCCATTTCCACACATCAGGGGACAATTTACAGCAGTCAATTCAGTCACTGACCTGCACTTTGTTGGGATGTGGGAGGAAATCGGGGCACCTGGGGGAAACCCGCATAGTGACGGGGAGAACGTGGGAACTGCACACAGACAGCGCCAGAGGCCAGGATCGAACCTGGGTCTCTGGAGCTGTGAGGTAGCAGCTCTCTCCGCTGTGCCTCACTCCTTCAAAGATGGTAGACGTACCTGTGCTCGAAAAAAAATTCTCTACAGTGGTATCCAACCGAGCTGCATACAGTCACACCAATGTGCTGATTCCACACCTCGTTACAGGTTCTGTGCGTAAACATACTACGCAGGAACTGTGCATTATACTGTGCATAAACACACGCAAACGGTTTCAGCCCGTGCCACCCTCTCCACCACACACATCTTTCCCTGATCCCATTCTCACCCACAGCACCCTTGGTTTCCACACCCCTCACACACATTTGCCACAAAACTTTTCCTACGCTCTTTAGGGTCTGGCTTTACAAATTCTGAGCTACTGTAAAATAAGTTTTAAAAAATTGCCATTCAGCCCATCTAGTTTCTCCTACCACTCAAGAGAGCCACTTTCACTTCATCCTGTCCACAGCTGCCTACACATTAAGGGGTCTGTGCTGTTGCAGTTACACTGAGAGAATGTTGGCATGTTTTCAATTCCCAGGACTAAGCACATGATCGACCTTTGTACTTGGAACCACTTCAGATGACAGTCAGGTTCCTGCACCTGACCTATTCCTTGAGAGTGCCGCAGTTAGTTAAAGCTCCACTTAGTCACCTGTTTGTCAGTAATGGCAGTGTCCTCGTTGAAAGGGGCTTTCCTGGGAGCCATCATAGAGCCATAAAGGAAACAGGCCCTTCTGTTCAAAAGATCCAGGCTGACAAGACACTCATCTAAGTTGGTCCCATTTGTCGGTATTTGGCCCATAACCCTCTAGACCTTTCCTATCCTACCCTCGGAGTTAAGGATTGCCGGGAGAAGGTAGGCGAATGAAGTTGGCTATGATTAAACGGCCAAGCAGTCTTGGCCTAATTCTGCTCCAATATCCTATGATGTTATGGTCCATCCGTGTACTTGTTGAACTGTCTATGAAATATTGTTAATGCACCTGTGTCAACCACTTCCTCTGGAGGCGCTACGACCGTGCAGGTTATCATTGCTTCATCAATCTACTGGCCTTGACATTGACAGAGAGCCAAGGTGGGAGCAGAGCAGGTAATGGTAGGGACTGTTTCCTTCAAACCCTGCTGAATTTCGTGGCAAGATCAACGACACGTTATTTTGTCTGCCTTCCGCCTGGCAGGTGGATTAGGAGGCCAGGTGGCTGGACCGGAGGCGAGAAGAAGGATGAGTTAGAAAGGCCTTGGGTTGGAGCAATGGGAGGCCAGCATTGAGGGAGATCAGCGGTGGGGTTAAGAGATAACTTGGTAACTAGTGCTGGATTATTATTACCACATGTATCGAGATACAGTGAAAAGCTCCTGTTTGCATCCCATCCAGACAAATCATTCAAACATCAACACAAAAGATTTTGCAGATGCTGGACATCCAGATTAACCACAAAAATGCTCTATAAACTCAACAGGTCAACCGGCATCTGTGGAGAGGAACAAACAGTCAACATTTCGAGCTGAGATCCTTCGTCAGGACTCTCGTCCTGAAATGTTGACGGTTTATTCCTTTCCATAGATGCTGCCTGACATGCTGAGTTCCTCCAGCCTTCTGTGCGTGGTAATCATTCCATACATCAGTACATTGAGGCAGTACAAAAGGAAAACAGAATGCAGAAAATAGTGTTACAGAGAAAGTGCTGGTGATAAATAAAGTGCAAGGTCTACAACAAGGCCCATCAACACCACAATTCATCTTTAGTACATAAGAGGTCCACCCAAGATCTAACAACATCGGGGTAAAATCTGACCTTGAGCCTTGTGGCACATGCTCTCCAGCTTTTGTATATCTTGCCAAATTGGGAGAGGGGGAGAAGAGAAATATCTAGGATGGGAGGAGTTCTTGATTATATTGGTTGTTTTCCTGAGGCAGTGGGATGTGTAGATGGAGTCCACAGAGAGAAGACTGCTTTGTATGCTGGGCTGGGCTTTGTCCAGAACCCTCTGTGATTCCTTGCAGTCACGGGCAGAGCAGTTGCCGTACCAAGTTGTGATGCATCCAGATAGGATGCTTTCTATGGTGCACCTGTAAAAGTTGGTGAGGGTCATCAGGGACATACTGAATTTTTTCAGCATTCGGAGGAAGTGGAAGTGATGATTAGCTTTCTTGGCCATAGCATTTACATGGATGGACCAGGATAAGTTGTTGGTGATAGTTACACCTGGGACCTTGAAGTTCCCAACCATCTCCACGTCAGCCCCATTGATACAGATACATTGATACATTGGTACTCCAGCCCACTTCCTGAAGGAAGGAAGGTTTGGGAAGATACTGATAGAAAAAAGGGCTAGATTGTTAGATCAGAAAGCTTGGGATGAAGAGGATACATGCGGTTTGGGGAGAGTGGGACTGTGTGAATGACCAACAGCCGGGGGAAGCAGTCCTGATCCTCCAATCCCATGGGCAGTGGTGGGAGGGAACTTTCCCACTGGAATCAGCACTCCTCAGCTCCCTTCAACTGGCCCAGGAAATTCGATCATCCAGTTAAACCTAACGAGGAGCAGAAATGTGAGGCAGGCAGCCTTATTATAATATTCAAATGAACTTCAACATCCAACAAGTGGATTGGTTACCCCGATACTCCATCCCTTCCTGCATCCCAGTTCCATCAAAATCAGAGTTGGGCTAGCAAAGATGTAGGAAGGTGGAGCATGGAACCAAGTATGGGAGGATGGGAGGTGTGGAGGGCAGATAGGAACGGTGGGGGGAGGGACTCAGTGGGAAGGGTGTGTGGATGATGGATAGTTGAAATGGATGGAGGGGAAAGGAACGGGATGAAGGAGGTGGGATGGGTATAGAAGGAACTGGGTAGATCAGGAGGAGAGGGAAAAGGGACAGAGAGGAAGCAGGTTACTTGAAGTTGGAGAATTTAATGTTCCTGCCGTTGGGCTGTAGACCACCCGGGTGGAAAGGAGGAGCTGTTCCTCTAGTTCGTGTTCAACCTCACCCTGGCAGTGGAGAGGCCGAGGACAGACAGGTTGGTGTGGGAATGGGGGGAGGGGATTTACAATGGCTGGCAACAGCAAATCCAAACAGCTCAGTGAGTCGGGTTTCACCGATGAAGCCAATACTCTCATGTTGGCTTAGCACTGGTGACCAAGCACGATTATCTACCCTTTGCTCTGTCATGGACAACAAAACCATTACACAATGGGCATCCAGGTTCAAAAGTGGCAAAATACTGGATGTGAGCTTTAGATGTTCAGCATAGTTGCCTGCTTCACCGTCAGGAAAACAGGAACAAGAGCACAAACATTACCTCAACTGTGGCAATGCCTGGGGTACCAGCCAAGATATATGGGAACGAAACACACAAAATGCTGGAGGAACCCAGCAGGTCAGCTAGCACCTATGGAGGGAAATAGATAGTTGGATGTGTCTTTTACTTGGTCTGCTGAGTTACTCCAGCTCCAGATCCCAGCATCTCACAGTTTCTGCTGCCAAGGATACTTGTGTCACCAAATTACATGAGAACATTGAGACAGGAGAAGACATTCAGTCCTTCAGACCACCTCTAGCACTCAAAGAGAACAGGCCTGAATTGCAACCATAACCCTAAATCCACTCATGAAGTAAACCTATCAATCTCAGTTGTCAACAGGCCCCCAATGTGAGAGATCTTTGCAGGAAGAAGTTCTCCTCCACCTTTTGTGTGAAAGTTTGTTTCACAATCTCTGATTTCCCTCACCCTCAATTCTTACACATTGATCGCATGAGCAAAACATCATGCTTAGCAGACATCAGGGGAACACTGGAACCCTCTTTTGGTCAGATTTGAAGCATCAAATCACCTTCAATAGTTAAAAATATTTACCTAGGTCTTTTAATGGAGAAACATATTCCTACTTCACATGAGGCACAGGGAGAAGAAAGCAAGTGCTGAAATAGGTTTAAGGATTTCAGCAACTCAAATCAAGAGCTGTACGAGGTTGTGGGGCGGAGGTGGGTGGTCTCTGGGATGGAAAGGGGTCGGAAACTCAGCTGGGGACCACTATGTTGAATTCTTGGCTCTGACATGCTGGTTTACTGTTAATATTAGAGCTTCAAGCCCAACAATCCTCTTCAAACCAATGTGCAAGAACTGTCCAGGTCTTCCTTGAACTCATCCAAAGGCAACAGTCTCTCTGAATGATAATTATTCCCAAATTAATCAAAAAGCACAGTTATTTCTGTAATGTCTTTCACAATCTAAACCATCCCCTCCCTTCAGCACCACACAGTGACTGCAGAGTGCATCGTCTACAAAATGCACCGCAGTTATTCACCCACGCTACTCCGACAGCACCTTCTACACTTGCAGTTTCTGCTACCAAGGACACTGGTGGCAGATGCACGGAAACACCCCTTCAAATTCCACACCATCCTGACTTGGAAACATATCCCCGTTCTGTCACCATTGCTGGGTCTGAATCCTGGAACTCCCTCTCCGAGAGCACCACAGGAGCACCTTCACCAGAAGTACTGCGGTGGTTCATCACCACCGCTACTCAAGGGCAACAAGAGATGGCCTTGCCGGCAACAACTACATGCAACAAAAAAAGGAAAACAGAAAAGCCTCAAGCTCCATAGCTCAGGGGTATGAGCTCTCTCTAGAATTTGAGAAGTTTGGATAGGTACATGGATGGGAAGGGTACGGAGGGCTACGGTTTAGGTGCAGGTCAATGGGACCAGGCAGAATAATAGCTCGGCATGGACTTGATGGGCTGAAGGGCCTGTTTCTGTGCTGTAGTACTCTACGACTCTATGATAATCCAAGCATTCTACAGAACTTTTGAAGTGCCTTTTATGCAGTTTTTGAAGTGCCTTTTTAAAGAAGACCTTCAAAGAAGAAGCTGGGAACTATAGGTCAGTAAACTTAATTAACCTCTGGTAGCTAAATTACTGGAGAGGGTTTCCAGGGATAGGATATCAACATATTTGGAAAGGCAGGAGATGATTAGGAATATTGAATACAGCTTTGTGCATGCAAGATCATATGTCACAAATTTGACTGCATTTTTTTGAAGAAGTAACCAAGAAGATTGATGAGGGCAGGTAATTGGACGTGGTCTATATGGACTTCAGTAAGGCCTCTGATAAGGTTATGCATGGTAGGTTGCAATACAAAGTTAGATCACATGGGATCTAGAGAGAGCTAGCTAACTGCAGAGGGTTGAAGGTTACTTTTAGGACCAGAGGCCTTTGACTAATGGTGTTCCCCAGGGTTTGGTGCTGAGCCCACTGCTCTTTGTCATTTATATCAAAGACTTGGATGGGATTGTACAAGGCATGATTAGTAGGTTTGTAGATGGACCCCTTATCTCAGAAAAGATGAGCTGGCAGTGATCCTGAGAAAGAAAAGGGTTAATATATGAGGAGTATTTGATGGCTCTGGGCCTGTATTCACTGGAGTTTAGAAGAATGAGGGGAGATGTCGTCGAAACCTATTGAATATTGAAAGGTCTAGATAGAGTGGATGTGGAGAAGATGTTTCCTATAGTGGGTGAGTCTGGGACCAGAGGGCACAGCCTCAGAATAGAAGGACGTCCCTTTAGAGCAGAAATGAAGAAGAATTTCTTTAACCCAAGGGTGGTGAATCTGTGGAATTGCCACAGGTGGCCGTGAAAGCCAATCCATTGGGTATATTTAAAGTGGAGGTTGATAGTTTCTTGATTCGTAAGGGCGTCAAAGGTTTCAGGGAGAAGGCAGGAGAATGGGGTTGAGATAGATAATAAATTAGCCATGATGGAATGGTGGGCAGACTTGATGGGCCGATTGGCCTAATTCTGCTCCTATGTCTTATGATCTAAAATAGGAGGCATTGCAGAAATGTCAAATAGAGTTTGAGTGTTGAATTTTTGGGAGGACTTTCACAGTGAACAGTACTGCCCAGGGGAGTGCTGTAGGACAGAGACTGAGGAGTGAGTACAAGTACATTGTTCTGTGAAAGTAGCATTGAGGGCAGGCAGGGTAGTGAAGAAGGCTTTTGGTACGCTGGTCTTTGTCAGTCAGTGTATTGCGTATAGAAGTTGAGATGTTATGTTGCAGTTGTAGAAGATGTTGGGGAGGCTGCATTTGGAATACTGTGTTCTGTTTTGGTTACCCTGCTATAGGGAAGAAGCCATTAGGCTGGAAAGAGTTCAGAGGAGATTTATGACCATGGTCTGGAACTCGAGGGAATGAAGTTATGGAGAGAGGTTTAGCAGGTTGGGGCTTTATTCCTAGGAGAATGAGAGATGATCTTACAGAAGTGTAAAAATCATGAGAGGCACAGATAGTGTAAATGTGCTCAGTCCTTTTCCCCAGGGTTGGAGAATCAAGAACTAAAGGGCACAGGTTTAAGGTGAGAGGAAAGAGATTTAATAAGGACCCAAGGGGCTACACTTTCACCCAGAGGGTGATCTGTATATGGAACGAGCTGCCAGAGGAAGTAGTTGAGGCAGGTACATTAACAACATTTAAAAGGCACTTGGACAGGTGCATGTTAGAGGCACATGGGCCAAATGTGGGCAAAATAGACTAGCTTAGATGGGCATGCACCACTGGGCCCGAAGGGTCTGTTTCCATGCTATATGACTCTATATAACAGAGGGGGGCACTGCCTTTGAGACAGTGAGACCTCCTCAGCTATCTGAAGCGGATATAGGTAAAACAACCCCATGTCACTGCATCAAAGGTGATCAAGGGAGAATTCTGTAGGAATATAGGGAGCAGAGCAACCAATTTATGTACATTAAGCTCCACAGCAAAGTGATAATGACTAGAGACTCTCTTTCAAAGTCAAAGTAAGTTTATTATCAAAGTACGTGTATGTCACCATATCCTACCTTGAGATTCATTTTCTTGCAGGCATTTACAGGAAACTAAAGAAAAGTTGTGCATAAGGAAAGACTTCCAAATAACCAATGTGCAAAAGAAGACAAACTGTGCAAATAATTTTTAAAAATAAATAAATAGTACTGAGTTGTAGAGTCCTTGAAAGTGAGTCGATAGGTTGTAAAATCAGTTCAGAGTTGAGGTGAGTGAAGTTATCCACATCGCTTCAAGAGCCTGATGGTTGAGGGGTAGTAACTGTTCCTGAGCCTGGTGGTGTGAGACCTGAGGCTCCTGTACCTTCTTCCTCATGGCAACAACGAGAAGAGAGCATGGCCTGGATGATGGGTTTGAATGGCACCCATTGAGTAACAAATGTTAGCCAAGACCCCATAGATCTCATTCCCAATCCCAACATTGCCTCACCTAAATGGCAGCAACTCTGAAAACACAGCGCCCCTCAACATTCCCTGCAAAGCATTAACTTTTTGTGTTGTAGTTTTGTGGAGCAGTTGAAATGGATTATTGACAGCACTCAAGAAGTGTGTAGATGAACACACAAATCGTCTTAGTATAGAAGGCTGTGCTGAGAAATGGGATTAACACAGAAAGATGCCCAATGGTCAGCACAGATGAATTTGGCCAAATGGCCGGCCGGTTTCTATGTCGTATAATTCTATCATTCTAAAAGTGGGACTTGAACCCACAATACCCTCACTCAAAAACAAGGTTGCTTCCAATTGAGCCACAACTAACACCAGCACTTAAAGCAAGCTGGTTTTCATTGAAAAGTGCTGTGCTTTGCTGTTATGGGTGATGAATAATTCAACGTGGAGACAAATTTGACAAATCAGCCATTTTATTTGCAACCTCCAGAAACCCTGCTCCAACTGGAGGCTCGGTCAAAAGAGGAAAATTCCGTGGCAGGCAAATTAGCAATTGAATCTAGCCCAGGCGCTTGGCTTGCAGTTTTAACACATGCTGTGTTCTTCTGCCAAAGACAAAGAGGAAAGAAACATTGTCAAGATATAGATTCTGTTTAATATTCCATTTCTGAATCTCATTGTGGGTCTTGGCAAGGAAACAGTTGCAGACTTCAAAGCACCTCCCACAGCCATGGAACAGTTACGGGACAGCGTGAAGCTGCCCAAACTATCAGACCAGGACGCTGTTACATGTGCAACAGCTCGCTCTCCATATTGTACAGCCCAGGCTTGTGTATCTAGACAGCTAGGACACAACATCCATGGTCAATCCTGACTGACAGAAACCTCAATATATCCCCCTATACTTTCCTCCAATCACCTTAAAATTATGCCCTCTCGTATTAGACATTGCCACCCTGGGAAAAGGTGCTGGCTGTCCACTCAATCTATGCTTCTTGTCATTTTCTGCACCTCTTATCAAGCTATATAGATCATTTGGCAATATGGGCAAAGAAATGGCAAATGGAGTTTAGTCTGGGTAGGTGTGAGGTGTTGCACTGTAGGAGGTCAATATACAGCTGATGATGTGAGCCTGTACCACTTGGGCAGGAGGTACAGAAGCCTGAGGTCCCACACCACAAGGTTCAGGACCAGTTACTTTCCTACAGCCATCAGGTACTTGAACCAACCTGCACAATCCTAATCCTACCTCGGCAATGGAACACTATGGACCACCCCTTTGCCCTGCCAGGGACTTGTCACTGATTGTGTTTTATTTTCTGCACTAATATCTTTGTGCACACAGTGATTTTCCTCACTGTTTTGTATAATTTATGTATAACTTATATCCTGTGTGTTATATGTACAGTACATAGGAGGCACCTAATAAAGGGGCCACTGAGTTTATGTGCATGTGATGGTACTGTAAGCAAGCTTTTCATTGTACCTCACTGCAGTTGTGCACAGGACAATACAGTTGACTTAAAGATTTTCTAAATGTCCTGTTACTAATTCCTTCACAGGGGATTCTCTAAATCTTTCTTCCCAGATGCTGACTGACCTGCTGAGCTTTTCCTTGCAGTTTCAGTTGTTTTCACACTGATAAATGAAGGGTTCATCCCCATGGCAACTAAAAGAACTGTCTTAGGCAAGCAGGCCTTCAGATAAACCTGAGATTCAAATGGAACTACAAGCTCAATGCAGGACCTCCAGACATATAAAGCAAGGGAGTTCCCAGACAGGCATTGTGTGTACTGACAGAACCCTACTTTGATTTGGGCTCTGGATGCATCATCTCATCAATCATTTAAGACTTTGAAAATGGACACATTTTCTTTCATTATTAATTTCCTTCATTATTGATGTCTTTGTAATGAGACAAGGGACTGTAGTCTCTCTCTAAGAAGACACTTATTTCCAAGCAATGCACACAAAATGCTGGAGGAACTCAGCAGGCCAGGCAGCAACCAAGGAAAAGAGTACAGTCGATGTTTCGGGCCGAGACCCCTCAGCAGGACTCAGTGTTTCGAGAGGCTCGTCATGAGACGCATCAAGACCCTGCTGCCCCCCTCACTGGACACCCTGCAGTTCACGTTCCGTCCCAACCGTTCAACAGACGACGCCATTGCCATCACCCTCCACCTGGCCCTAACCCACCTGGACAAAAAAGACATGTACGTTTGAATGCTGTTCATAGACTTCAATTCAGCATTCGACACAATTATTCCTCAGCACCTAATTGGAAAGCTGAGCCTACTGGGCCTGAACACCTCCCTCTGCAACTGGATCCTAGACTTCCTGACTGGGAGACCTCAGTCAGTCCGGATTGGAAGCAGCATCTCCAACACCATCACACTGAGCACGGGGGACCCCCAGGGCTGTGTGCTCAGTCCACTGCTGTTCACTCTGCTGACCCATGACTGTGCTGCAACACACAGCTCAAACCACATCATCAAGTTCGCTGATGACACGACCGTGGTGGGTCTCATCAGCAAGAACGATGAGTCAGCATACAGAGAGGAGGTGCAGCGGCTAACAGACCGGTGCAGAGCCAACAACCTGTCTCTGAATGTTGACTTCAGGAGGACACGGAGCAACCACTCTCCACTGAATATCAACATCTCCTCCGTAGAGATCGTTAAGGGCACCTAATTTCTTGGTGTTCACCTGGCAGAGAATCTCACCTGGTCCCTCAACAGCAGCTCCATAGCAAAGAAAGCCCAGCAGCGTCTCTACTTTCTGCGAATGCTGAGAAAAGTCCATCTCCCACCCCCCATCCTCACCACATTCTACAGAGGTTGTATTGAGAGCATCCTGAGCAGCTGCATCACTGCCTGGTTTGGGAATTGCACTGTCTCGGATCACAAGACACTGCAGCGGATAGTGAGGTCAGCTGAGAAGATCATCGGGGTCTCTCTTCCCGCCATTACAGACATTTACAACACACGCTGCATCCGTAAAGCAAACAGCATTGTGAAGGGCCCCACGCACCCCTCATACAAACTCTTCTCCCTCCTGCCATCTGGCAAAAGGCACCCAAAGTATTCGGGCTCTCACGCCCAGACTATGTAACAGTTTCTTCCCCCAAGCTATCAGACTCCTTAATACTGAGAGTCTAGACTGACATCTACATCATTTATTATTAGATTGTAATTTATCCTCTACTGTGCTTATTGTCTTGTTTATTATTTATTGTACTGCCCTGCACTGTTTTTTGCACTTTATGTAGTCCTGTGTAGGTCTGTAGTGTAGTTTTTGTGTTATTTTACGTAGTCTAGTGTAGCCTTGTGCTGTCTCACTTAGTCTAGTGTAGTTTTGTGTTGTTTCATGTAGCACCAGGGTCCTGGAGGAACGTTGTTTCGTTTTTACCAGCAGCTTATGATCGAAATGACAATAAAAAGCGACTTGACTTGACTTGACTTGAGAAACTTATTTCCCACAGGATTGTATTCCTAAGGAGGTATTCTGTTGGGAAGTGACACATTTTAAGCTGTGGTCTAGGGCTACTGAACTCACACTAGCAGTGGAATAACAATGAGTAGAGAAATACAAACATCCCACATTCAAAGTTCAAATTAAATTTATTATTAAAGTACGTATACAGTATGTCACCATATACTACCCTGAGATTCATTTTTCTGCACAGGCATTCAGAGTAAATACAAAGAAATATGATAGAGTCATTGAAAAACTACACACAAAGTCTGACAAACAACCAATGTGAAAAAGACAAACTGTGCAAATACAAAAAATAATATTAATAAAAAATTATGTAAATCTCCAGAAAACCACAATACCAAACACTACTAGGTTTTGATTGCGATCCATACAGATCATTTCATCACATTATTGCATTGAGATAGAACGAGGGAAAATAGTAACAGAATGCAGAGTCAAGTGTAACGGTTATAGAGAAACTGCAGTGCAGGCAGACAGTAAGTTTCAAGGTCATGAAAGGTAGATTTGTGAGGCCAAGCATCCACCTTATTGTACTGGGAGACAATTCAATAGTCTTAACACAGCGGGGCAGAAGTTACTTTTGAGCCCGGAGGTATGCGATTTTAGGCTTTTGTCTCTTCTACCCAATTGGAAAGGGAGAGGAAAATGTTCAGGGTGGGAGTGATATTTGGTTAGGTCGGCTGTTTTACCGACCCACTGGGAAGTGTAGACCAGAAGGAAGGTGTGACGCTGAGGTACAAGGATTGAGCATGTTCTATGTAGGGGCCCCAGCCTTTGACCTTGTCTAACAGGTGCAAGGTGCTCCCTGACTGTATGGATGTTAGCAAAGACTATAGGGGCAATGGCAGCCTGGGACAGGAGACCTTTAAGGAACATGTTAGTGTAGAGTTGGGAGAATAGTTACTGCTTTCTGCAGCTGTGACTTGGGATCCCATAGACTGAAAACTCTGCCCTATGCCAACGTGAAGGGGGTTGAGGGGAATGGAATGGAGGTTAGGGCGAGAGGATGGGGTGTAGGGAAGGAGATAGAAACATAGAAACATAGAAAATAGGTGCAGGAGTAGGCCATTCGGCCCTTCGAGCCTGCACCGCCATTTATTATGATCATGGCTGATCATCCAACTCAGAACCCAGCCTTCCCTCCATACCCCCTGACCCCTGTAGCCACAAGGGCCATATCTAACTTCCTTTTAAACATAGCTAATGAACTGGCCTCAACAGTTTGCTGTGGCAGAGAATTCCACAGATTCACCACTCTCTGTGTGAAGAAGTTTTTCCTAACCTCGGTCCTAAAAGGCTTCCCCTCTATCCTCAAACTGTGACCCCTCGTTCTAGACCTCCCCAACATCGGGAACAATCTTCCCGCATCTAGCCTGTCCAATCCCTTTAGGATCTTATACGTTTCAATCAGATCCCCCCTCAATCTTCTAAATTCCAACGAGTACAAGCCCAGTTCATCCAGTCTTTCTTCATATGAAAGACCTGCCATCCCAGGAATCAATCTGGTGAACCTTCTTTGTACTCCCTCTATGGCAAAGATGTCTTTCCTCAGATTAGGGGACCAAAACTGCACACAATACTCCAGGTGTGGTCTCACCAAGGCCTTGTACAACTGCAGTAGTACCTCCCTGCTCCTGTACTCGAATCCTCTCGCTATAAATGCCAGCATACCGTTCGCCTTTTTCACCGCCTGCTGTACCTGCATGCCCACTTTCAATGACTGGTCTATAATGACACCCAGGTCTCGTTGCACCTCCCCTTTTCCTAATCGGCCACCATTCAGATAATAATCTGTTTTCCTATTTTTGCCACCAAAGTGGATAACTTCACATTTATCCACATTAAATTGCATCTGCCATGAGTTTGCCCACTCACCCAACCTATCCAAGTCACCCTGCATCCTCTTAGCATCCTCCTCACTGCTAACACTGCCACCCAGCTTTGTGTCATCCGCAAACTTGGAGATGCTGCATTTAATTCCCTCATCCAAGTCATTAATATATATTGTAAACAACTGGGGTCCCAGCACTGAGCCTTGCGGTACCCCACTAGTCACCGCCTGCCATTCTGAAAAGGTCCCGTTTATTCCCACTCTTTGCTTCCTGTCTGCTAACCAATTCTCCACCCACACCAATACCTTACCCCCAATACCGTGTGCTTTAAGTTTGCACACTAATCTCCTATGTGGGACCTTGTCAAAAGCCTTTTGAAAATCCAAATATACCACATCCACTGGTTCTCCCCTATCCACTCTACTAGTTACATCCTCAAAAAATTCTATGAGATTCGTCAGACATGATTTTCCTTTCACAAATCCATGCTGACTTTGTCCGATCATTTCACCGCTTTCCAAATGTGCTGTTATCACATCCTTGATAACTGACTCCAGCAGTTTCCCCACCACCGACGTTAGGCTAACCGGCCTATAATTCCCCGGTTTCTCTCTCCCTCCTTTTTTAAAAAGTGGGGTTACATTAGCCACCCTCCAATCCTCAGGAACTAGTCCAGAATCTAACGAGTTTTGAAAAATTATCACTAATGCATCCACTATTTCTTGGGCCACTTCCTTAAGCACTCTGGGATGCAGACCATCTGGCCCCGGGGATTTATCTGCCTTCAATCCCTTCAATTTACCTAACACCACTTCCCTACTAACATGTATTTCGCTCAGTTCCTCCATCTCACTGGACCCTCTGTCCCTTACTATTTCTGGAAGATTATTTATGTCCTCCTTAGTGAAGACAGAACCAAAGTAATTATTCAATTGGTCTGCCATGTCCTTGCTCCCCATAATCAATTCACCTGTTTCTGTTTGCAGGGGACCTACATTTGTCTTTATCAGTCTTTTCCTTTTTACATATCTATAAAAGCTTTTACAGTCCGTTTTTATGTTCTCTGCCAGTTTTCTCTCATAATCTTTTTTCCCCTTCCTAATTAAGCCCTTTGTCCTCCTCTGCTGAACTCTGAATTTCTCCCAGTCCTCAGGTGAGCCACTTTCTCTGGCTAATTTGTATGCTACTTCTTTGGAATTGATACTATCCCTAATTTCTCTTGTCAGCCACGGGTGCACTACCTTCCTTGATTTATTCTTTTGCCAAACTGGGATGAACAATTGTTGTAGTTCATCCATGCAACCTTTAAATGCCTGCCATTGCATATCCACCGTCAATCCTTGAAGTGTCATTTGCCAGTCTATCTTAGCTAATTCACGTCTCATACCTTCAAAGTTACCCCTCTTTAAGTTCAGAACCTTTGTTTCTGAATTAACTACGTCACTCTCCATGTTAATGAAGAATTCCACCATATTATGGTCACTCTTACCCAAGGGGCCTCTCACAACAAGATCGCTAATTAACCCTTCCTCATTGCTCAAAACCCAGTCCAGAATAGCCTGCTCTCTAGTCGGTTCCTCGACATGTTGGTTCAAAAAACCATCCCGCATACATTCCAAGAAATCCTCTTCCTCAGCACCTTTACCAAGATGTAGATCTTGGGGTGCAAGTCCATAGCTCCCTGAAAGTGGCAATGCCATTGGTAAAGAGATGTATGACATGCATGCCTTATTGCTCAGGGGATTGAATATAAAAACTGGGAAGTCACGTTGCAACTGTATAAAACTTTGAGAGGCCACATTTGGAGTATTGTGTGAGGCTCTGGTCACCCCGTTACAGGACAGGTCTGGAGGCTTTGGAAAGGGTGCAGAAGAGATCCAAAGGGATGCTGCCTGGATTAGTGAGGATAGAAGGGGAGTTTGGACAAACTTGGGTTGTTTCCTCTGGAGTGCTGAAGGCTGACTGGTAACCCAATAGAAGTTCACAAAATTATGAGAGGCATAGATGGGGTAGATAGTCAGAATCTTTCCCCCACAGTAGGAATGTCAAATACCAGAGAGCATTAGTTTAAGATGAGAGGAGGAAAGTTTAAAGGGGATGTGTGAGGCAATTATTTTTACACGGAGAGTGGTAGATGCTTAGATGCTCAGGGGAAATGGTGGGGGCAGATACAATCACAACTTTTAAGAGGTATTTAGACACACATGTGAAGAAGCAGGGATTGGAAGGATATGCAGCCAAATTGAATTTGTTTTCCTTGGCACAACACTGCAGGCCAAAGGGACTGTTCCTGTGCTGTGCTCTTCTAGTTGCCATAGCCTAACAATGTAGGTGGAACTAATAAAGACAGCCAGCAAAGGCAGTATGTGAAACCAGGTCCAAATGAACAAGTCAAACCACCCTTTAGATTACTACATGAACATTGTGTAAAGTGGCCCAGCACAGAGGGCGGTGTTGGGGGAGGGGGTTCCACTGGCGTGGATGTCACATGAACTGAACTGGATCCTATATGAATCAGAGAACTGGAATTGCTGATGTGACTTTCATCTAAAAAAGTTTAAAGCTAGATCTACAATCCTGAGCGGGTGCAAGGTCCTGAAGTGGGACAAGGTTATAAATTTAAAGGGAAAAGTAAAATAAAAAGCAACATGGTTAATCATCAGCATGAAACAGGAAGGAGCAGAGTTTAATGGTCATAATGTCTTCATAAACAAAGTAAATTCAAAGGGAATTAGTAAAAAGTTAAAATTTAAGATGGTGTATCTGATTACACAAATCTTTCAGAACAGAAGTGATGAACTAATGGCACAAATAAAGAGAAATGGTTTTAACTTGTCAGCTACTACTAAGGCATGGTTGCATGGCAACCAAGATTGGCCATTAATTATTCCAGGGAGCCTAATATTTTAAAAGGAGAAAGGAGAGGGCTAATCATGGGTACATAAGGGCAATGGGGAGGATTGATCTTGGTCCGGTGGAATAGTACAGGGGGTTCAATATGAATTGAAATATGACATAACAGCAACAACATAACAGGAGAGAGGATTACAGTGAGTGAGTGGGCCAGTGAAGGAGGGGAGCTTTGAGGCTTTGACTCAAGAGGCTTCAGTGAGAAGAGGACGAGCTTGCTCGCAGTTAGTCTGTACAATGCCTCCTGAGACGGTGATGTGCCTCTCATGTGAGATGTGGCAGTCTTAGGGGAACGCCCCTCTCCCGCAGAGTCACATCTGCCAGAAGTGCATACGGCTGGGCGATCTGGAAGACCGTGTAAGGAATCTGGAGCAGCAGCTGGATGGCAATCGACTCATAAGGGAGAATGAGGCAGTCATAGATGAGAGCTACAGGGAGGTAGTCACACCTGCGCTGTCGGAAGCAGGTCATTGGGTGACAGTCAGAGGGGCAAAAGCGAAGGTGAGCAGACAGGTAGTGCAGAGCACCCCTGTAGCCATTCCCCTGAATAATAAGTTTACCGTCCTGGATACTGTTGGCAGGGATGACCGACCAGGGGTGAACCACGGTGGCAGGACCTCCGGCACTCAGTCTGACCCGGCGGTGCAGAGGGGTGGGACAGAGAAGAGAAGAGCTTTCGTCATTGGAGACTCTATAGTCAGGGGAGCAGACAGGAGACTTTGTGGACATGAGGACATCCGCATGGTTTGTTGCCTCCCAGGTGCCAGGGTCCGGGATGTCTCTGACCGGGTGCACGACATCCTGGTACGAGAGGGAAAGCAACCAGAAGTCGTGATACATGTTGGTACCAATGACACAGGCGGGAAGAGGGATGAGGTCCTGAAGTGTGAGTTTCGGGAACTAGGCAGAAGACTGAAGAACAGGACCTCAAGGCTGGCGTTCTCAGGATTGCGGCCAGTGCTACGTGATGGTGATGGTAAGAACTGGAGGAGATGGCAGTTGAATGCGTGGCTGAGGAGTTGGTGCAGGGAACAGGGTTTTAGATTTTTAGATCATTGGGATCTCTTCTGGAGAAGGTGGGACCTGTACAGATTGGATGGGTTGCACCTGAACTCGAGGGAGAGCAATATCCTTGCAGGTAGGTTTGCTGGCATGGTTCGGGAGGGTTTAAACTAATTTGCAAGGGGGATGGGACCCAGAGCGATAGAGCAGTGAAAGAAGTGCATGGAGTAAAGCCAGACCTAACATATAGAGAGGCTTTGAGGAAAGAGAAGCAGAATAAACGGTGTAAAGGAGTAAGGCAGAAGGGCTGAAGTGTGTGTACCTCAATGCAAGAAGCATCAGGAACAAAGGTGATGAACTGAGAGCTTGGATACATACATGGAATTATGATGTAGTGGCCATTACAGAGACTTGGCTGGCACCAGGGCAGGAATGCATTCTCAATATTCCTGGATTTCAGTGCTTTAAAAGGGATAGAGAGGGGGCAAAAGGGGGAGGAGGGGTGGCATTACTGGTCAGGGATACTATTACAGCTACAGAAAGGGTGGGTAATGTAGCAGGATCCCCTTTTGAGTCAGTATGGGTGGAAGTCAGGAACAGGAAGGGAGCAGTTACTCTATTGGGAGTATTCTATAGGCCTCCTGGTAGCAGCAGAGATACAGAGGAGCAGATTGGGAGGCAGATTTTGGAAAGGTGCAAAAATAACAGGGTTGTTATCATGGGTGACTTTAACTTCCCTAATATTGATTGGCACCGGATTAGTTCCAAGGGTTTAGATGGGGCAGAGTTTGTTAAGTGTGTCCAGGACGGATTCCTGTCACAGTATGTGGACAGGCCGACCAGGGGGAATGCCATACTAGATCTAGTACTAGGTAATGAACCGGGTCAGGTCACAGATCTCTCAGTGGGTGAGCATCTGGGGGACAGTGACCACCGCTCCCTGGCCTTTAGCATTATCATGGAAAAGGATAGAATCAGAGAGGACAGGAAAATTTTTAATTGGGGAAGGGCAAATTATGAGGCTATAAGGCTAGAAGTTGCGGGTGTGAATTGGGATGATGTTTTTGCAGGGAAATGTACTATGGACATATGGTCAATGTTTAGAGATCTCTTGCAGGATGTTAGGGATAAATTTGTCCCGGTGAGGAAGATAAAGAATGGTAGGGTGAAGGAACCATGGGTGACAAGTGAGGTGGAAAATCTAGTCAGGTGGAAGAAGGCAGCATACATGAGGTTTAGGAAGCAAGGATCACATGGGTCTATTGAGGAATATAGGGAAGCAAGAAAGGAGCTTAAGAAGGGGCTGAGAAGAGCAAGAAGGGGGCATGAGAAGGCCTTGGCAAGTAGGGTAAAGGAAAACCCCAAGGCATTCTTCAATTATGTGAAGAAAAAAAGGATGACAGGAGTGAAGGTAGGACCGATTAGAGATAAAGGTGGGAAGATGTGCCTGGAGGCTGTGGAAGTGAGCGAGGTCCTCAATGAATACTTCTCTTCGGTGTTCACCAATGAGAGGGAACTTGATGATGGTGAGGACAATATGAGTGAAGTTGATGTTCTGGAGCATGTTGATATTAAGGGAGAGGAGGTGTTGGAGTTGTTAAAATACATTAGGACGGATAAGTCCCCGGGGCCTGACGGAATATTCCCCAGGCTGCTCCACAAGGCGAGGGAAGAGATTGCTGAGCCTCTGGCTAGGATCTTTATGTCCTCGTTGTCCACGGGAATGGTACCGGAGGATTGGAGGGAGGCCAATGTTGTCCCCTTGTTCAAAAAAGGTAGAAGGGATAGTCTGGGTAATTATAGACCATTGAGCCTTACGTCCATGGTGGGAAAGCTGTTGGAAAAGATTCTTAGAGATAGGATCTCTGGGCATTTAGAGAATCATGGTCTGATCAGGGACAGTCAGCATGGCTTTGTGAAGGGCACATCATGTCTAACAAGCCTGATAGAGTTCTTTGAGGAGGTGCCCAGGCATATAGATGAGGGTGGTGCATTGGATGTGATCTACATGGACTTTAGTAAGGCATTTGACAAGGTTCCACACGGTAGGCTTATTCAGAAAGTCAGAAGGCATGGGATCCAGGGAAGTTTGGCCAGGTGGATTCAGAATTGGCTTGCCTGCAGAAGGCAGAGGGTCGTGGTGGAGGGGGTACATTCAGATTGGAGGATTGTGACTAGTGGTGTCCCACAAAGATCTGGGACCTCTACTTTTCGTGATTTTCATTCACGACCTCGACGTGGGGGTAGAAGGGTGGGTTGGCAAGTTTGCAGACGACACAAAGGTTGGTGGTGTTGTAGATAGTGTAGAGGATTGTCAAAGATTGCAGAGAGACATTGATAGGATGCAGAAGTGGGCTGAGAAGTAGCAGATGGAGTTCAACCCGGAGAAGTGTGAGGTGGTACACTTTGGAAGGACAAACTCCAAGGCAGAGTACAAAGTAAATGGCAGGATATTTGGTAGTGTGGAGGAGCAGGGGGATCTGGAGGTACATGTCCACAGATCCCTGAAAGTTGCTTCACAGGTGGATAGGGTAGTTAAGAAAGCTTATGGGGTGTTAGCTTTCATAAGTCGAGGGATAGAGTTTAAGAGTCACGATGTAATGAGGCAGCTCTATAAAACTCTGGTTAGGCCACACTTGGAGTACTGTGTCCATTTCTGGTCGCCTCATTATAGGAAGGATGTGGAAGCATTGGAAAGGGTACAGAGGAGATTCACCAGGATGCTGCCTGGTTTAGAGAGCATGCATTATGATCAGAGATTAAGGGAGCTAGGGCTTTACTCTTTGGAGAGAAGAAGGATGAGAGGAGACATGATAGAGGTGTACAAGATAATAAGAGGAATAGATAGAGTGGATAGCCAGCGCCTCTTCCCCAGGGCACCACTGCTCAATACAAGAGGACATGGCTTTAAGGTAAGGGGGTGGGAAGTTCAAGAGGGATATTAGAGGAAGGTTTTTTACTCAGAGAGTGGTTGGTGTGTGGAATGCACTGCCTGAGTCAGTGGTGGAGGCAGATACACTAGTGAAGTTTAAGAGATTACTACACAGGTATATGGAGGAACTTAAGGTGGGGGGTTATATGGGAGGCAGGGTTTGAGGGTCGGCACAACATTGTGGGCCGAAGGGCCTGTACAGTGCTGTACTATTCTATGTTTATGTCTATTAGTTAACAAATGAGAAGAACTTGCAATGCAGGTATCAAAAATTGTAGGGGTATTTATATAGCCTCTAACAACCAAGTCTAGCTCTTGGCCTTTATGTGTGGCTTAGCTACTAAGCCCATGGAACTATTTCTACTGACAGGACAAGGAGCAAAGGCAGGTTACTGGCACCTTGAAACCAGTTGCTTTGGGCAGATGGGGCTCGTCAACTGTGTTTGGCAGCTTATCTAGGAGAAGGAAAACTCTGAACTCAAGCCTTCGCTGCCTTGCGGTTATACCCACTCATGGGGAAGGTTTGGGAGTAAACCCTGAGGGAAAATCCAGAGCTGCAGTTCTATGTTAAGTTCAACATTGACTGGCAACTCTTGTGATACCGCTGGTGCCAAACTATACTGGTCTCTGCCGTTCCTTTGGATTCATCAGATGTGTGGAGAAGGGGAGCCTGCTACAGGGGCAACAGCTTGCTCTCCGTATCCTACTGCCCAGGCGTGTGTATCACGTAGACTGCTGGGAAGCAACATCTATTATCAAACACAACCAACAAAGATGGATTTAATCTTAGAGGGGGATTTAATCTTCAATAGGTCCTGGGACAAAGAAATGGATTGGTTCAGAGAACTGATTGGGGCAGCTTTTAGAATAACACATAATGGCACCAGTTAGGCAACATATTGTCTTTGAGCTTATTTTATGCAACGATACCAGATTAATCAGTAAACTTGGGGAAGGTTCAAATGAGGACATAAGGAATATGACCAGTGGCATGCTCACTGATCCTCACAAACATGACTGTCAACGTGATTTTATGAAGGGGACACAGTGTGGACAAACAGAGGAGATTTTTGAGGACACTGCAGGAAGCAGGAGTTATAGGGACTGGGGAAAGGAGGGCTGGGAGAGATTGGGAACAAGTCACAAGATCAACTGTGATCTTTATTGAACATCGTAGGAGATTCCAGACGTTGGACTACTCTTGCAGCCATTTCTAATATTCTTCCTTGAGCTCTTCAGAAACCATGTATGATCAACACCATTGTGCACTTTAACCCTGCCATCAATTTGATAATCACTCTGGTGCTATCTGTCTGTATGGAGTTTGCACGTTCTCCCTGTGACTGTGTGGGTTTCCTCTCACACCCCAGAGGCGTTCATTGGCCGCTGTAAGTTGCCCTCAGAGTGTGGCTGAGGGGTAGAAATGGCGGTGGAGCAGGGGGAGTTGATGGGAATGTGGGGAGAATAGTTCACAGGAAAATAGAAGATCAAATGGAATTGATGGACTTAGGCGCTATTGGCCACCTCGCTATGTTGTAAAGAAATAGTTGAAATTTTATAGAACTCTGGCCAGGCCACATCTGGAAAACTACATTCAGTTCTGGTCACCCCATTACAGGAGGGCCTGAATTGGAGGACATGTGCTATAAGGAGAGGGTGGATAGACGCAAGTTGTTTTCTTTGGAGCAACTGGCGTTGAGGGAAGACCTGATAGAAGTTTATAAGAGTATAAGAGGTAATAATAGGCAGCTGGTATCTTTTTCATAGGGTGGAAATGCCTAATACTGGAAAGCATGTATTTAACATGGCGGGGGGTGGGGGGTAATTTCAACGAGGATGTGCGGGGCAAGTGTTTCTGTTTATACAGAGAGTGATGGGTGCCTAGAACACGAAGCTACCAATGGTGGTGGAGGTAGATACATGTGTTTAAGTGGCTTTTAGACAGTCACATGAATATGCAGAGGATGCTGGGATATGGAGATTGTGCAGTCACAAAGCTTTAGTTTAGTTGGGCATTCAACAACTAGGTTAATTAACTAGTATAACAGCCTTTTCCATGCTGTATAACTTTATGACTCTATTATGCTTAAAACAAAGTTTCATCATGTTAGGTCTTGTCATTATTGTGATACTATTAACTATCTTCTGACTCAGAGACATGAAGCCTTAAGACGGGGTAAACTGAAACTTATGCAAAGGGGGAGTGGCTTCAGACGAAGTGTGGTAGGGTTGAATCTCACAGTGGAGTCTCACCTGGTTGGGGGCTGCTGATGACTGCGTCATCCACTGTCCCCACTTCTCCCTGTCCCAGTGAACTTCAGGCTTGCTTCTCTCGCCAAGCCCAGGACTGGCCTTTATAGCCACGAGCTTCGGGCAAACTTTTACTAATGTTCTCTGCTGCAACGCATGCATTCCCTTGCAGACTGGTGACATAGCTATTGTACTGTAATACTGGCACTGACCCAGTTCATCAAGAAGATTAGCAGGGATCAATAATCTATCAATGTCCTGTTCTGAGAAAAACACACACTCTCTTTTCCTGGAAAATAAGACAACATTCTGGCAAGACTAAAAGTGCAAGGGTGGCAAAATACTGCAAAGAATAGTTATTAATTTCCTGTTCTAGACAATAAACTCAACACAAACCTTTTATTCTATCTTCTTGGAAAAAGTTATTGAGATTGAATGAAGCAGAGTTGTGTTAATAACCACTCTAATCATTAATTTAGTTCTCTCTGGGATTAAAGGGCACAGTCTCAATTTAACCAATGGATTTCTGGGAAATGAGTTTGCTCTTGGCATCGAAGAGTCTGGCTCAGATTATTTCTATGCAATTAGTCACAGACAAACTTCTAAGAACATTGACTTGGAAGGATATGTCCACTGTGCACCAGGCAAAAGAAAGCTTGTGAGACAGCAAGTTACATTTAACCCCGTGCGCTATTCTGGAAGAAAGCTAGGATGCAGACTTTAAGTGGGAAGGTCCAACATGCAACGAGGATGGTGCAGTTGTGGGCCCTTCTTCTTGAGAGAGTCATAGATCACTACAGCACAAAAACAGGACCTTCAGCCCATCTTGTCCATGCTGAACTGTTATTCTGCCAACTCCCATTGCCCTCCATACCCTCCCATCCATGTACTTATCCAAATTTCTCTTAAGTTTTGAAATTGAACTCGCATCCATCACTTTTTCACACTCTCTCCACCCTCATGGTCCCCTTAAACAGTTCACCTTTCACCCTTAACCCGTGATTTCTAGTTCACCTAGCCTCAGTGGGAAAAGCCTGCTTACATTTACCCTATCTCTACCCTTCATTATTTTGTATCCCTCTATCAAATCTCTCCTCATTCTAAAATGCTCCAGGGAATGAAGTCCTAGCCGATTCAATCCTTCCCTATAACTCAAGTTCTCAAGTCCTGTCAACATCCTTGTAAGTTCTCTCTGTACTCTTTCAATCTTATCAACAGCAATATCAGAGTCACTGTGTGGGTGAGGCTTTCACGAAAAGGGAGAAGGAAGAGTCAAGACCACCTGAGTTGCTTGACAGTCAACTTCCCAAGCATGAATGCTGTTGTAAATTGGGAAGATTTGAGGCCAATTTGTGCACAGCAAAATCTCACAAAGTAATAGCAAACAGATAATGTGTTTTAGTGATGTTAATTGAAAGCCACATGCTGGCCAGGAGACAGAGAGACATATAGCATAGAAAGAGGTTTCTTCAAACTACTATGACTGCACTCAATGGCCACTTTATTAGGTACACCTGTACACCTGCTTGTTAATGCAAATATCTAAACAACCAATCATGTTGCAGCAACTCAATGCATAAAAACACACAGACATGGTCAAGACACTCAACTTTTGATCAGACCAAACATTAGAATGGGGAATAAATGTGATCTAAATGACTTTGACCGTGGAATGATTGTTGGTGCCACACAGGGTGATTTGAGTATCACAGAAACTGCTGGTCTCCTGGGATTTTCTTGCACAACAGTCTCTAGAGTTTACAGAGAATGGTGCGAAAAACAAAAGAAAATCCCGTGAGTGGCTGTTCTCTGGGCAAAAACACTTTGTCATTGAGAGAGGTCAGGGGAGAGTGGCCAGACTGGTTGAAGCTGACAGGAAGGTGACAGTGACTCGAATAACCACGTGTTACAAGTGGTGTGCAGAAGAGTGTTTCTGAACGCACATCATGTCAAATCTTGAAGTGGATGAGCTACAGCAACAGAAGCCCATGAACATCTACTCGGTGGCTACTTTATTAGGTAGAAGAGGTACAGTATTCTATAAAGTGGCCATGGAGTGCACAGCACAGAAACATGTTCCTTCAACCTACCATGTTGATGCTACCATTGTAACTATCTATAGTAATCTCAGTTGCCTCCATTCAGTCCATAGCCTTCGGTGCATTGGGCAGAATACAAACCTAACTCCCCGTTACTGCCCAACCCTGCTGTTCACTAAAATAACATCACAGTATTCTGAGGCAGTAGATGGGGCCGCATTTTATCTACTTACTGAATAATGTAGCCTCCAACACCACAGCAGTCCCTCACCACTGCACCAGAGCACCAGTCTAGAGCTGTGGAGGGGTCTTGAACCTACCACGTTCTGGAGCAGAGCTCTGTCTTCCTTTCCCTCGCCAATCTGAATTCTTCAGCAGATTGTCATATCGCAGAGGGCACTACTTGCAGTGGCCAGTTAACCCGCCGACGCGCACACGTCATTGGACGTGGGAGGAAACCAGAGCACCCAGGAGAAACCAGACGGTCACGGTGGAAAGTGCTCACTTGAAGTAAAAAAGAAATCCCGGAAATGTACAACAGAAAAAGTAGCGGGAGAATTTGAATTAAATCTGAGCAGAAATCCACTGGCTTGTACCTGATTAGTGCTCTACCTCAGAGGCACCTCAGCAGCGCGGCCGGTAGAACCGCTGCCTCACAGGTCCAGAGATCCAGATTTGATCTTGACCTCAGGTGCTGTCTGTGTGGAGTTTGCACGTTCTTCCCTGGACTTCCCCCAGTTGCTCCGCTTTCCTCCCCACGTCCCAGAAACATGGGGGTTGTCAGGTTAATTGGCTGCTGTTAAGTCGCTCCCTGTGGGTAGGTGACGGTTAGAATGCAGGCAGATTGACATGGGATCAGGAGCATTCCCCAAGCACCCCCAGCCGGTTCTGTCCACGCTCCCAGTGACTGAACACTTTAAACATTCCATGTTGCATGGTCGTGCATGCACGATCCTTCCAACGAGTGAGATATCCTGCAATTGGGAATCAGCTCTGGAACGCTGAAAGCTCAGGGATATTTGGGCGGCCACCACGAATGTCCCAGTGCACACTCGGAAAAACTGAAGCAAGTCCTGGATCACCCTGAGAGGTGCAACTAACTAAGGCATTGCTCCATTTTGCCCTTTTCTGCAGCGACGGATTGCAAACCAGCCACAAAATGCGAGGAGAAATGAACAGATCAGGGCACAGATTCACAGCTGCAGAAACTGGGGAGCTCAAACATTGAGAGGAAAGGCCAGTGAACCGTATCTATCAGGCCACTTGACCTCAGCACCGCTGGCATTACAGCCACTGCTACCAAAAAGCAACAAATTTCAAAACTTATGTCAATGATCCCGCCACTGCCTGGAAGGAGTTTGTACATTCTCCCTGTGACTGCATGGGTTTCCTCCGGGCTCTCCTGTTTCTTCCCACAGTTCAAAGACGTTTAGGTTAGTAGGTTAATCAGTCATTGTAAATTGTCCCGTAATTAGGTGAGGGTTAAATCAGGAGCTGCAGCGTGGCCTGTTCTGCGCTGTACCTGAATAAATAAATAAACCTAATTCTGATTCAGAGTCAGCAGGATGATTGCAGTACCATCGCGCAGAAGGAACACTGACATTCACAATTTTTATGCATTGAGGTCACAAGCCAATTGTAAACTTGGCAGCTGAATTTCCCATCACCTTTTAAGTCTCTGTTTATGCTAACTTTCAATTACTGTGCTTTTTTCCATTGAAAGGTCAGCTTGAACGACTTGACATTTGAAGGGGAGTGCAGCAGAACTGTTTGAATTCCTTTTAATGAAGGTCAACCTGCTGATTATCCCGAGTTTGAGTCGATACAACTTCCCCTCATTCCTGGGTTAGGATGACAGGTCGCGGATCCCTTTCTCAACCCACAATAATACGGATGGCTGGCGAAATGACCACCTGGGCGACAGGTGTCACTCTTCCAGCTATCTTGCTAAGTGTGAATCTGAACAAAGGTGCCAGTGCTTCATATGGGTCTGTGCCTGTAAATGTTGGCAGTAGATCAGTCGGTGGGCAAAGCTTGCGGTGTGGGGGGGGGGGGGTCAATCAGTTAGGATGATAAGTGGCCAGTGGATATTGACCTTAAAGAGGATCTATGTCAGTTGGTGTCTGAGTGCTTGGTTTGTGGGTTGGGACCCTCACTCTAACCCTGTAATGGGAATCCAGTCTTCGGAGATCCTGCGCTTAACGTGAGCTGGTCACCCCTCCAGAGGAAGACAGCAGAGAGGAAAAGGACTGGGGCATTACAGACCCAGTTGCCAAATGGTCTAAACCTAAAGATAGAGACCCACTCCAAAAAACTAAACAGAAGCGATTTAGAAAAAGGGCCACAAATATCAAATACCACCTTCCCTGTGCTAGGAGCCTCTCTGGATTGTTTTGGGCAACACACTAAAAGTGCTGGAGGAACTCAGCAGGTCAGGCAGCATCTCTGGAGAGGAATACACGTTTCAGGACGAGGGTCCTGATGAAAGGTCTCAGCCCGAAACGTCAACTGTTTGTTCCTCTCCACAGGTTCTGCGTGACCTGCTGAGTTCCTCCAGCGTTTTGGGTGTGTTGCTCTGGATTTCCAGTATTTGCAGAAGCTCCTCTGTTTAGAGCAACCTGTTGTTGCTGTCCTTTCTCCTTCCTCAATTTCATTATGTGTGGAATGGTCTGCATGGATGCCAAAGTTTTT
Organism: Mobula hypostoma; assembly: GCF_963921235.1. Taxonomy (NCBI): domain Eukaryota; kingdom Metazoa; phylum Chordata; class Chondrichthyes; order Myliobatiformes; family Myliobatidae; genus Mobula; species Mobula hypostoma. The sequence goes on from NC_086128.1 coordinate 23,982,648, forward strand.
CACTGTATCTCCGTACATGTGACAATAATAAACCAATGCCTATTACCAATAAGATCACATAAACTATCACAAAGTACCTTGACAGGACGACCACCTACCACCAGTAGAAACTTCTCCCTTAAGTTCAAGCCCTCCAGTATAATCAGGCATAGATTTTCCCCCAGGCACATAGAACCCTCAAACATCCCCTTCATGAGCCAAATCCGAGCATCCCAGGGCAGGAGACGGCCCTCTCTGCACCTCAACAGCATACTTCCGACCCTCAGCCACCAGAGAAGCACTTCCATGCACTCACACCTCACAAGCACCCTAATCCATACACACACAGACACACGCATGCACGCACGGTAGCATAACGCTTTACAGCGCCAGTGACCCAGGTAAGGAGTTTGTACGTTCTGTCCGTGACCACGTGGGTTTCCTCCGGTTGCTCTGGTTTCCTCCTACATCCCACAAGGTGTATGGGTTAGTAGGCTAATTGGTCACATGGGTGGAATTGGGTTGAGTGGGCTCGCTGGGTTGGAAAGGTCTGTTGCTATGCTGTTTCTCTAAATAAAATAAATACAATACTTGGGTCTCCCATCTGTGACCCCCTCCCCACTCCTAATAAAAATAAACAGTCCCAATTGCTGGCATTTTGCCCCATAACCTTCTAAATCTTTCCAATTCATGTACCTGTCCAACTATCTTTTACAAGTTGTTATTGCACCTGCTTCAATTACTTCCTCTGGCAGCTCATTCCACATACAGACCATTATTTGTGTAAAAAAGTTACCCCCCCAGGTTCCTGGTATCACTTTCCCCTGCACCCTCTGCTTCTTGATTCCCCAAGCCTGGGAGAGAGACTTGGTACATTCACCTTATCGACAGTATGTTCCTAACTCACCTCTCCCCAAATAGATCCCTTACTCCAGTTGAAGGGAGGTCAGTGAGCCTCTGGTGGGCAAAGGAAATGTTTCAAAGATGACATCAAAATTAGCCTGAACAAATTCAACATTACATCTATAAACTGGGAAGGCATTGCACTCGATGGACCTGGAGGAAATCTGCTCAAGAGGGAGCTGCACTACATGAGAACGACCTCCGCTGTGCCACAGAGAATTAGTGGCAGCTGTGAGAGGAGAGAATGAACAATCAAAAGACCCAACAACTCACCACAACCAGCACCTACTCTTGCCCACACTGCACCAGAATATGTGGATCCCGGATCTGCCTCTACAACCACCAACAGACAACCCCTTAGGAGAGCATCTCATTCAACTCCAGTGACTGCACTACTATTTCCTGCAAACGGACCCGCTAACCCTTTAAACAATGCTATGCAGTCAATGTAAAAACACTATAAAACACTCTTTTGCAAACTTTTGGGAATACGTAACAGAATTGGGAATTGATACCGAATTATTGAGACATAAAATTATTACGACTACAAACCCTTGTGTACTTGGTGTTGGGCACTAGCATTAAACTGGACATAATGGTGCCATTAACTCTCTCAGTGGGTCTATCACTCGGTAAGATTTTGTTAGTCTCTTCTTTTGGTTTCAATCTCTTGGGAGCCCCACTCTGTCAATCAGTATTTAGTTTCTTGGTCTGTTTCATTCTAACCTCTGACGGAGTTCCTCAGTTAGGTCAATCTCTTTCTCAGTGCCTTATTGACTTTTGTGTTGCCTTGATTTCTCTTAAGCGAGTGCCGTCAAAACAATTGCATATAAACAGGCCAATAATTGTGGAATAAGTGGACCAGAATCCTATGTTTTCATGGACAGTATCTCTCAACATCTTCATAAAAGCTGAATAATGTTGACAGTATGTCCTTCCCTACCTTGTAAAACTAGATCGTATATCTTGCTTTTCTTAGAAAAACTTCAAATGTGTCTCTCTGTGCCTCAGGAACCTGCAGCATCAATACTCAGTGGCTACTTTACTAAGTACTTTCTATGCCTAATAAAGTGGCCACTGAGTGTATGTTCATGGTCTTCTGCTGCTGTAGCCCATCCACTTCAAGGTTTGATGTGTTGTGTGTTCAGAGATGCTCTTCTGCACACCACTGTTGTAACGTGTGGTTATTTGAGTTACTGTCACCTTCCTGTCAGCTTGAACCAGTCTGGCCATTCTCCTCTGACCTCTCTCGTTAACAAGGTGTTTTCACCCACAGAACTGCTGCTCACTGGATGTGTTTTTTGTCTTTCACACCATTCTCTGTGAACTCTAGTGACTTGTGTGTGAAAATCCCAGAAAATCAGCAGTTTTTGATATACTCAAACCACTCCTTCTGGTGCTAACAATCATTCCATGGCCAAAGTGCCTTCGATCACGTTTCTTCCCCAGTCTGATGTTTGATCTGAACAACAACTGAATCTCTTAACTGTGTCGGCATGCTTTTATGCATTGAATTGCTGCCACACAATTGACTGATTCTCTGCCCAGGGAGGCAGTTGAGGCTTCCTCACTAAATATATTTAAGAAACAGTTAGATAGGTTTTTACATAGTAGGGGAATTAAGGGTTATGGGGAAAAGGCAGGTAGATGGAGCTGAGTTTACGGACAGATCAGCCATGATCTTATTGAATGGTGGGGCAGGCTCGATGGGCCAGATGGCCAACTCCTGCTCCTATTTCTTATGTTCTTATGCTCTTATATTACTGAGCAGGTAACATAGTGGCCACTGAGTATATAATCCAATGCTTCATGTCCTTCCAAATTGATAGTAATGAAGAACAGCTCAAACCTTTTTAATTGGAAGCTTGTTGGCTGATATACAATTTTCATGAGGGCATGAAGAAAATGGATCTGAACTTTATATCAATTTGGATGATTGATATTATATCTGCTGTTAATCTGGTTGGTTTTATCTTGTCTATTTTAGTAATCTGAATCACCAACAGAGTTCTGTGACAAAGTCACAGTTTCTTAAACAGGCTGTTCAGCCCATTGAGTCTGTGCTGACCATCAACCATCCAATTACACTTATCCTATTCAAACTTATTTTATTCACCCAACATTCACACTGACTCCAGCCAGAGTTCGTGGGATGTGGGAGGAAACTGGATCACCCAGGGGAAACCCACATGGTCACAGGGAGAATGTACAGACCCCACACAGATAGCACCAAAGGAGGGGATTGAGCCTGGGTCACTGGGCCGTGAGGCAGTGGCTCTACCAGCTACAACACTGTACTGCCCTTCTTGCTATTTTATCTAAGCGTGACTTTACCCTCTGCATTTCTACTAATGTTTGATTGATCTTACTGGATGGATATTCTCCACAACTATTATCTCAACCAAATGCTTTATGAGAAATGTCTCTGTTTGTGTGTATATTTTTCAGAGCAAACCAAGGCAGGAAGAAAAGGAGATGGAAATTACATCCACAACTTACTGCAGTATCCTGTTCTTCTACCTCTTTCTTCGGCTCTTCGCAAAGAACTGGAGGTGCCTCTGGAATTACTTCTGTTATCCGTTCATCTCTGGATGATCTGCGGCTACCTGGCCCATCCTTCCATCCCTTCTGTGAAGATCAACAAGAATTGGATTGCTTTATTAGTGAATCAGTGGGGCTGGTCACCAAAGGCTGCCCACATGAACCGGATGTCGAAGCCTGGAGACTATAGGCTGGAGGCCCAGAGGCCAACCCTGGATCTGGAGGACTGTTCATGTGCGTGGGTGGGTAGGACGGAGGAAAGGGGTTTGTTTTTCTGTTGTTTTATCACTTGTTGTGTTCCGTTTTGGTTTATTCTGCATTCTGCTGAGCATTGCAGGCATCTTATGTTGGCACCGGAATGGATGGCAACTTCTTGTTACTATCATCAAGGAGGAGGTACAGGAGCCTCAATTCTTCAGAACAGCTTCTTCCCTAACTGTCCATGAACCAATGAACACAACCTAATTATCCTTTATTTTTGCACTATTTATTAACCATATAACCATATATATAACCATATAACAATTACAGCACGGAAACAGGCCATCTCGGCCCTTTTAGTCTGTGCCGAACACTTACTCTCACCTAGTCCCACCGACCTGCACTCAGCCCATAACCCTCCATTCCTTTCCCGTCCATATATCTATCCAATTTAACTTTAAACGACAACATCGAATCAGGCTCAACCACTTCTGCTGGAAGCTCGTTCCACACAGCTACCACTCTCTGAGTAAAGAAGTTCCCTCTCATGTTACCCCTAAACTTTTGCCCTTTAACTCTCAACTCATGTCCTCTTGTTTGAATCTCCCCTACTCTCAATGGAAAAAGCCTATCCACGTCAACTCTATCTATCCCCCTCATAATTTTAAATACCTCTATCACGTCCCCCCTCAACCTTCTATGCTCCAAAGAATAAAGACCCAACCTGTTCAACCTTTCTCTGTAACTTAGGTGATGAAACCCAGGTAACATTCTAGTAAATCTTCTCTGTACTCTCTCCCTATTTTGTTGACATCTTTCCTATAATTCGGTGACCAGAACTGTACACAATACTCCAAACTTGGCCTTACCAATGCCTTGTACAATTTCAACATTACATCCCAACTCCTATACTCAATACTCTGATTTATAAAGGCCAGCATACCAAAAGCTTTCTTCACCACCCTATCCACATGAGATTCCACCTTCAGGGAACTATGCACCATTATTCCTAGATCCCTCTGTTCTACTGCATTCTTCAATGCACTACCATTTACCATGTATGTCCTATTTTGATCAGTCCTACCAAAATGTAGCACCTCACATTTATCAGCATTAAACTCCATCTGCCATCTTTCAGCCCACTCTTCTAACTGGCCCAAATCTCTCTGCAAGCTTTGAAAACCTACTTCATTATCCACAACTCCACCTATCTTAGTATCATCTGCATACTTTCTAATCTAATTTACCACCACATCATCCAGATCATTAATGTATATGACAAACAATATTGGACCCAGTACAGATCCCTGAGGCACACCTCTAGTCACCGGCCTCCAATCTGACGAACAGTTATCCACCACTACTCTCTGGAGTCTCCCATCCAGCCACTGCTGAATTCAATTTTACTACAAACGTTTGTACTTCAATATTAATACCTAATGATTGAACCTTCCTAACTAACCTTCTGTGTGGAACCTTGTCAAAGGCCTTACTGAAGTCCTTATAGGCAACATCCACTGCTTTACCCTCGTCAACTTTCCGAGTAACCTCTTAAAAATATTCAATAAGATTTGTCAAACATGACCTTTCACACACAAATCCATGTTGACTGTTTCTAATCAGACCCTGTCTATCCAGATAATTATATATACCATCTCTAAGAATACTTTCCATCAATTCACCCACCACTGACGTCAAACTCACAGGCCGATAATTGCTAGGTTTACTCTTAGAACCCTTTATAAACAATAGAACCACATGAGCTATCCGCCAATACTCCAGCACCATCCCCGTTTCTAATGACATTTGAAATATTTCCATCAGAGCCCCTGCTATTTCCACACTAACTTCCCTCAAGGTCCTAGGGAATATCCTGTCAGGACCCGGAGACTTATCCATTTTTATATTCCTTAAAAGCGCCAGTACTTCCTCTTCTTTAATCATCATAGTTTCCATAACTTCCCTACCTGTTTCCCTTACCTTACACAATTCAATATCCTTCTCCTCAGTGAATACTGTAGAAAAGAAATTGTTCAGAATCTCCCCCCATCTCTTTTGGCTCCACACACAGCCATCCACTCTGATTCTCTAAGGGACCAATTTTATCCCTCACTATCCTTTTGCTATTAATATATCTGTAGAAACCCTTTGGATTTATTTTCACCTTACTTGCCAAAGCAACCTCGTATCTTCTTTTAGCTTTTCTAATTTCTTTCTTAAGATTCTTTTTACATTCTTTATATTCCTCAAGCACCTCATTTCCTCCATGCTGCCCATATTTATTGTAGATATCTCTCTTTTTCCGAACCAAGTTTCCAATATCCCTTGAAAACCATGGCTCTCTCAAACTTTTAACCTTTCCTTTCAAACTAAAAGGAACATAAAGATTCTGTACCCTCAAAATTTCACCTTTAAATGACCTCTATTTCTCTATTATACCCTTCCCATAAAACAAATTGTCCCAATCCACTCCTTCTAAATCCTTTCACATCTCCTCAAAGTTAGCCTTTCTCCAATCAAAAATTTCAACCCTGGGTCCAGACCTATTCTTCTCCATAATTATATTGAAACTAATGGCATTGTGATCACTGGACCCAAAGTGCTCCCCAACACATACCTCCATCACCTGCCCTATCTCATTCTCTAACAGGAGATCCAACACTGCCCCTTCTCTAGTTGGTACCTCTATGTATTGCTGCAAAAAACTATCCTGCACACATTTTACAAACTCCAAACCATCCGGCCCTTTTACAGTATGGGCTTCCCAGTCTATGTGTGGAAAATTAAAATCTCCCACAATCATAACCTTGTGCCTACTACAAATATCTGCTATCTCCTTACAAATTTGTTCCTCCAATTCTTGCTCCCCATTTGGTGGTCTATAATACACCCCTATAAGTGTTACTACACCTTTCCCATTCCTCAATTCCACCCAAATAGCCTTCCTAGACGAGCCCTCTAATCTATCCTGCTAGAGCACCGCTGTAATATTTTCTCTGACAAGCAATGCAACACCTCCCCCTCTTGTCCCTTTTTCTTTCACACCTGAAGCAATGAAATCCAGGAATATTTAGTTGCCAATCACACCCCTCCTGTAACCATGTTTCACTAATAGCTACCACATCATACTTCCAGGTATCAATCCATGCTTTAAGCTCATCCACCTTTCTTACAATGCTCCTAGCATTAAAATAAATGCATTTAAGAAATTTTCCACCTCTTACTCTCTGTTTATCACTGACGGTGCAAACAACTTTACTATTTTCTTTTTCTTCCTTCTCCCCTACATCTGTTCCTACACTCTGGTTCCCCTTGTATCTAGTTTAAACTTCTATAATTTATAGATTTTTATGGCTTTGCGCTGTAGCGCTGCCACAAAATAGCAAATTTTGCATCATGTAAATCAATGATAATCTGATTCTGAGGATGTACAGTTGAGCTAGCTGTAGGAATGTGAGGGACTGTAAAATATATTATTGGATATTTTATCCCCTGAAATGGAGTCAGAGGGACTCAAAAAGGGAAGGGTCCGAGATGGGCGATGTAAAGGGAAATCATGGTGGAAGTTGGCAGCTAAAGGGATAAAATTTTGAGTTCTATCAGGGTGGTCCTCAACTCCCACTGGACCAGACTAATGTACTATGACTAATGTTCTAATGTATTAGAACACAGAACAGTACAGCACAATACAGGCCCTTTGGCCCACAATGTTGTGTTGACTTTTTAAACTTCTCCAAAGTCAATCTAACACTTCTCTCCTCCATTTTTCTATCATCCATGTGCCTATCTAAAAATTTCTTAAATGCCCTTAATGTATCTGCCTCTACCACCATCCCTGGCCCACCATGCACTCACCTCTCTGTAAAAAAACTTACCTCTGACATATCCCCCCATATTTTTCTCCAATCACTTTAAAATTATGCCCCTCATGTTAGCCATTTCCACTCTGGCAATCCATTTGATTTATGCCTCTTATCATCCTGCACACCTTTATCAAATCACCTCTCATCCTCCTTCATTCCAAAGTGAAAAGCCCCAGCTTGCTCAACCTATCCTCATAAGACATGCTCTGTAATCCAGGCAGCATCCTGGTAAATCTCCTCTGCACCCTCTCTAAAGCTTCCACATCTTTCGTATAATGAGGCAACCAGAACTGAACACAATATGCCAAGTGTGGTCTGACCAGGGTATTAACCTCACGATTCCCACCATCTACAACGTGACCCTGCCAGCAGTCGCATCTCCCCACTCCTCCCCCGAATGCACTTTTCAGGGAGTGACCTCTTTGTGACTCCCTGCTGCACTCTTTCATCCCCACCCCCCGTTCCCACAGCACCTTTCCATGTGACCAGAGGAGATTGCAAACTCTTCCCATCCCACCCTCCAGGAGCCCAAACAATCATTTGCAGGACATTATTAAATGGATTGCTGTCCCTGTTCCTTGAAAAACACACCGCTGGCTCATAGAGTTCGAAGCGCCAGCGGTGTGTTTTTCAAGCCAACCATATGGTTAAAATGTAAGTTGCCTGAAATATAATTTGTAAACCACTGGCCCACAGGTTGTCTGTGTTGAACCCACAACCTCATGACTCAGATCTGAAGCTAATGTTAACTGGCTCAATTGGAAAAGGCAGAAAATTATAGCTTAGTTTGTTAGAGCTCAGTTGTCGGTAACTAGTACTGTTTGAAAGGGTGAAATTACTGCATTTAGGGACACATTAATCAGGCCAATCAGTGCAGACTTCAGAAACATAAGTCAGGAGAGGAAAGAAGCACAGAAAGTTAAAAGATAAGAAACCTATCGAATATTGAAAGGCCAAGATAGAGTGGATGTGGAGAGGATGTTTCCTACAGTGGGGGAGTCCAGGACCAGAGGGCACAGCCTCTAAGTAGAAGGTTATTCCTTTAGAACAGAAATGAGGAGGATTCTTGTAGCCAGAGGGTGGTGAATCTGTGGAATTTATTACCATAGAAGGCTGTGGAGGCCACGTCATTGGGTATATTTTAAGTGGAGGTTGATAGGTTCTTGATTAGTCAGGGTGTCAAAGGTTATGGTGAGAAGTCAGGAGAATGGAGTTGAGAGGGATAATAAATCAGCCATGATGCAATGATGAAGCAGACTCGATGAGCTGAACAGCTTAATTCTGCTCCCATATCTAATGGTCTTAAATAACAGCAGTGGTTAGCCTTTCAAGCTTGCCCTGCTTTTCAATGTGATCATGGTTGACCCTCTGTATACAGTTGTTGTGGTCTCAAGGGCAATGAAGAAGGTTATCTGAGGTAACAAGGGGATACTGATCAACTTGGGAAATGGCCCAAGAAATTAGAGATGGAATTTAACATGGGCTAGTGTGAGATGTTTCACTTCGGGAAGTTAAAAATCAGGGCAGGACTTGCATAGTGAAACATACGAACTGCTGAAGGAACTCAGCAGGTCAGGCAGCATCTATGGAGGGGAATAAACAGTAATTAGGCCTTTCATCAAGTCTCATCCCGAAACAGCAACTGTTCACTCCCCTCCATCGATACTGCCTGACCTGCTGAGTTCCTCCAGCATTTTGTGTGTGTCACTTAAGATTTCCACAATTTGCAGAATCTCATGTTTGGGATTTACGCCGTGAACGGTAGTGTCTGAGGAGTGTTGCAGAACAGTGAGAATGAGGGGTAAAGTAAATGGTTCCTGAAAGTGGGAAGAAAGGCAGACAGGGTGGTGGAGAAGGTGTTTGCATTCTGGCCCTCACCAGTCAGGATACTGAGTACTGGAGTTGGGATGTCATGTTACAGCCGTACAAGACAATGAATCAGAATCAGGTTTATTATCACTGGCATGTGACGTGAAATTTGTTAACTTAGCAGCAGCAGTTCAATGCAATACATAATCTAGCAGAGAGAGAGAAAAATAATAATAATAAATAAAATAAAACATAATAAATAAACAAGTAAATCAATTACATATATTGAATAATTATTTTTTAAAATGTGCAAAAACAGAAATACTGCAGATTAAAAAAGTGAGATAGTGTCCAAAGCTTCAAAGTCCATTTGGGAATTGAATGGCAGAGGGGAGGAAGCTGTTCCTGAGTCGCTGAGTGTGTGCCTTCAAGCTTCTGTACCTCCTACCTGATGGTAACAGTGAGAAAAGGGCATGCCCTGGGTGCTGGAGGTCTTTAATAATGGACGCTGCCTTTCTGAGACACCGCTTCCTAAAGCTGTCCGGGATACTTTGTAGGCTAGTGCCCAAGATGGAGCTGACTAGATTTACAACCTTGTAAATGATGAGACTGCACTAGCAGTATTGTGTACAGTTCTAGTTTCCCAGTTATAGGAAGGATGTAATGAAGCTGGAAAGTGTGAAGGAAAGATTCACAAGGGTTTTACTGGATCTGGAAGGGTTGACCTATAGGGAGAGACTGGATAGGCTGGCACTTTTCCCCCTGGAGCACAAGAGGCTGGAGGTGATCGTATAAGGGAAGGGGAATTAGATCCTCCTCCCTTATTCTTCCAAACTCAAGTGAAAGCAGATCTAACCTCTCCTTATACAGCAGGGTAGGTCATCAAGAAACAGTATGCGGTGAATACGGATAAAAGAACTGCACAAAGCCTGCAGTGATAGATAGCCTCTGTTTGGTGATCACACAGGAACAGCAAAGAACAAGGTTAATCCTAAAGTAATAATTCAAGGGCCTCCCAAATAAAAATGTGATTTGCACAGAGGGTGGGATTGTCTTCCAGTAACTGTTGTTGAATCTTTTCTTTTGAGGGTGAATTGAGCTTTTGCATCAGTAGGAAGGATGTGAAGCAGGTCTGTGAGTTACTGATGATTCAAACAGCCTCGTCTGTAACACAGCACAAACTCCTTCCCTAAACAAGTGACATTATTAGATTTTACCGTGTCTGTTTGACTGTCATTGAGTTCAAGTTTCGTAAAGATTGTCATTACTGCTCAGTCGATCTCATTTTCCCTTCAAGTTTTTCTTAACCTGAGGGGAAGTCCTGCACAAACATGGAAACAGATCTTTTATTCAAGATGCTGATACGCAGGCTCCAGGTCACTAATCCTCCCATTTACCAAGAGTAATTTAGCAACATACCTTACCTTTCTCTCCCCAATGTGATCTGAAGGCAGTGGTGGTGATGGTTTTGGAGAGGGGAAAGTTGGTGGGAGGGGAAGCAAGGGGAAAGGGATGCAAAAGCAAGAAAGCAAAAGGCAAGAAAATGAAGAAGCCAGAAATCTGAAATAAAATCATAAAATGTTGGAAACACACAACAGGCCAGGCAGCATCTGTGGAGAGAGAACATGTTAAGTGATGACTTTTCATCAAAGAGTCCAACAAATGATATTGGTATCGGCCAAATTCAGGTAATGAATGAATTCTGACCTTACAGATACCCATAAGTTAATTTTGTCCATAAGTTGGAAAGAAAAAAAAACATTTGGTATTGTAACCACACCTCCACAGTGTTGTATGAATGCTGTCAAACACACATCTGATTGCAAGCAAGATTTTCAATGTTCCTGTACCTCACCATCTACGTGTATGTGAGAATGCACTTGTCTTTAACTTTTGAACACAACTTTAAACTTGCTTGCAGCTTTATTTCCAGGAAAATGAAAGGGCTCTTACCACATCTTGAGCTTCGCTGCCTTTGTTGACAATGCCCAAGTCGATACTCTTCCTGTGCTCCGTTTTCTTGGGCTTACACTCCAGCTTCTTCACTCGCCTGTTGACCTTGCTGCTGCTCAACTTGCGCACCGGGCTGGTCAGCCACTTCTTCAGCGTGCTCACCGAGTGCTTGGAGCTGGGCGAGCTGGGGGCCGAGCTGGTGGACGGCTGAGGCTGGATGGAGGCCACGGAGGTGGAGATGCTGCCATCACTGCCCGTCACGGAGTACGACTCTGCAAAGAGAGTGGCAGGGCCTTTCAGAGCAACCTTGGCTATCCCCTGCGTTCACCTTCACCTCGCCCTTCTGCTTCCAGATAATTAAGGTCAAACCCTTGGCATGAAATGATGGCAGAGCTGAGAGGTTGCATTTGTTATATTTTCTTACAACGTCGGGGGACATTCAGGCCATTGAGTCTACACTGGCTTACACAACAATCCCATCCATCTCAACCTCCACTTAGTTCCCTGTAAACCAATCTCCTTAACCTGACAGAGACAAGAAGAGAGTGCAGATGCTGGAATCTGGAGCAACACACGAAATGCTGGAGAAAGTCAGCCGGTCAGGCAGCATCTGTGGGGGGAAATGTTCAGCTGATGTTTCAAGTCAAGCGCCTTCATCTGGGACAAAACCCTGATGTAGGGGACTAAAGCAGAGAAGGGTTGCCCATAAGACCATAAGACATACTGTAGGAGCAGAATTAAACCATTCGGTCCATCGAGTCTACTCTGCCATTCCGACAGGACTGATTTATTATCCCTTTCAACCCTATTTTCCTGCCTTCTCCCCATAAACTTTGATGCCCATACGAGCCGAGAACCTATCAACCTCCGCTTTAAATATACCCAATGACTTGGCCATTGGTTGAAGGAGGAACTGGACAACCACAAATAGCAGAAAGGACTGGAAGGGTATATTATTGCAGTGTGGTGAATCGGAGGCTGGGAGGTGATCTGATTAAAATGTATAAAAATTTAAGAGACATAGACAGGGGAGGTAGTCGTCTTTCAGTGCAGATCAAAGGTCACGACCTGAAACGTCAACTGTCCTTTTCCCTCCACAGAGGGTGGCAAAACTACCCAAGAGGGTTGCAGGGGCTCAGTCACTGAGCAGATAAGAGCCCAAAATTAATAGTTTTTTTTTAGCTGTTAAAGGAATTGAGGGATGCAGGGCTGATACGGTAAAGTGGCGCTGAGGTGGAAGATCATATTGAAATGGGGGAGCATGAAGAAAGAGTTGAAAGGCCTACTTCAGCTTCTCGGAATTGCAGCGAGCCAGCAAGACTGAATAGGCTGAATGGCCTCCTTTTATGTCATAAGGAAAGATGGAAATATGATTTTGTGACTCACATTGCGGTGGATCAAGTCAGACCAGGGTTCAATGTAAGACAAAGAAGATCACCCTGAGAAATACTTCGTGCACAGTTTGTTTCTAATATTTATTCACCGAGATTGAGCAAAAGAATCCTGGGCATTAAATAATGTAAAAGAAAGCTTAGTTTCAAGATAACTACTGCATAGTATGTTTCTTCATTTGATAAAACTTCCACAGTTTAGGGGAAATATGAGTTGTTCCTCCCTAGTTGGAATGCTTTGGTGTTTCTCTGGACCTGTCACACATACCAGATAGAAAATAATCTCCCCCACCATGACAATGAACCTTATCCTGACATTCACTGGAATAAATGAAACCGTTACAGTGCCCACAAGAAGTCCAGAAGACAGAGATGCTGGGTATGTCACCATTGCCTATTAGAGTCTCTCTACTACACATTGGTGGGTGGAAACTTTGCTGAGGGATATTAGCAATGAACCAGAAGGTCTTTTGTCCATGCCTTTAACAAAGAAATACATTTACTGTACTTTGACTTTTGTCAATGACATCATTCAGCTTGATTTCAATATTTTACATTTGGCGGTGGTGAGGACCATACCAGAGGACATCCTTTTAAAGTGCTTGGAGGAAAGTTCAGGGGAATATCAGAGTTAGGTTATTTACACGGAGGGTGATGGGTGCCTGGAACACACTGCCAGGGGTGGTAATAGGGGCCGATACACTGAGTTCAAAGTTCAAAGTAAATTTATTATCAAAGTATATTTATGTTACCGTATCCTACCCTGAGACTGGGGAAATCTAAGAGACTCTTAGGTAGGCACATGGATGTAAGAAAAATGGAGGTCTATGTGCTTTGTAGGAGCGGAGGGTTAGATCGATCTTAGAGTAGGGCTAACAACAGGAATTCTGCAGATGCTGGAAATTCAAGCAACACACATAAAAGTTGCTGGTGAATGCAGCAGGCCAGGTAGCATCTCTAGGAAGAGGTGCAGTCGACGTTTCAGGCCGAGACCCTTTGTCAGGAAGGGTCTTCGTCCTGACGAAGGGTCTCGGCCTGAAACGTCGACTGCACCTCTTCCTAGAGATGCTGCCTGGCCTGCTGCGTTCACCAGCAACTTTTATGTGTGTTGTTAGAGTAGGGCTATAAAGGTTGGCACAACATAGGGAGTCAAAGAGCCCATATGTTATATGCTGTATGTTATATGCTCTGTTATATGCTGTATGTTATATGCTCTATGTTATATGGTCTGTTAAATGCTGTATGTTATATGCGGAGTGTATGGGGTGTCAGGGAGGGGTAGCACCTCTGGTGGGGGAACATGTCGCGTCCTTTTCAAGGCGGTTAGTCCACCTTTGGTCCCCACCTGGCACTCAGCTCTCACCTGTGGCTCCCCGTAGCTGTTTGCATGCGATAGCGGCCACAACCCGAGCAACGGCTTCGACAAGCCGGCTAAACGTGAGATGGGGAGTTATCTATCCCAGCATGTGAAGACAGACTCCAGCGGACTGAGCAGATGAAACCAATGGAAGGTCCAACAGTCGAGAAGGCGGTCTCTGCAAGTGTCGTGGAACGTGTAGAGCAGGACAAGACACAGAAGACATCCCGGTCATCCACTGCACCTAGTCCCATCTCCAGCCGTCTCGACTCTGTCTTGCCACTGGATCCAGATGGGAATTGGGAAGAGAGAGTGAGGCTGACGCTGCGCAACTCCCCCTCACTTAAATCCAAATCAAGCACTAGGCTTGGCACCATCAAGCCGGCTGGTGGCGCAGTGACATCAGCGCCGGACTCCGGAGCAAAGGTTCCCGAGTTCGAATCCAGTCGGGCCACTCCCAGGCACGCTTTCTATCCGTGCCGGGTTGAGTGTTGAGCTCGCAACTCGGCATCATAAAAAAAAGTACTAATGGTGTCAAGGTCTTCCTCGATGACGATGGACAAACCTTATGTTATATACTCTATGTTATATGGTCTGTTATATGCTGTATGTTATATGCTCTGTTACTGTATCTTAACAATTTACTATGTAAATTCAGTTATAAATATTAAAGTAAATAAAGTAAGGATGGAATGGGTTCAGCTATATCACTTAAATGCCATAGTTCAATAGACACAATTCCATTCTCTCTCCTCCTGATCTCCCCAGCTCCTTCCACTTGCCCTTTGGCCTATGATGTTGTGCTGGCCTTTTAACCTACTCTAAGATCAACCTAACCCTTCTCTCCTACATAGTCCCCCACGTTTTATCATCCATGTGTCTATCTAAGAGTTTCTTAAATGCCTCTGATGTATTTGCCTCTGCCACCACCTTATGCACCCACCACTCTCTGTCTAGAAAGGAGTTCTCCCAGCTTTTTGTGTGCAGGCATTAGTAAACATTGTGTACCAATGTGCATCGCAGGAAAGCATGGGATTCTCCAACAGGCTTGTAGGCTGAAGAACAACAACATATCGAGTAACTTTCATAGATGTGAGACTGGTATTGACCAAACCCACTGGAGCCAATCTGACCACTGTCCTGCGCAGGTTTCAACTGAGGCACCAGATGCAAACAGACACAAAATGGTGGAGGAACTCAGCAAATCAAACAGCATCTATGGAGGCGAATAAGCAATTGACATTTCAGGGTGAGACTCTTCATGAGGACTGGAAAGGAAGGGGGCAGAAGCTAGAATAAGAATGCAGGGGAGGCTGATAGGCGCCAGGTGATAGGTGACACCATAAACACAAAAAGTTCTGAAGCATCCACAACAAGCAGGATTTCCCAGTGGCCAGCCATTTTAATTCCAGTCCCCATTCCCATTCCGTCATGTTGGTCCACGGCCTCCTTTACTGCCATGATGAGGCCACACTCAGGTCGGAGGAGTAACACCTCATATTCCATCTGGGGTCACCTCCAATCCGATGACATGAACATTGTTTTCTCCAACTTCCGGTGAACTTATCCCTCTCCCCTTCCGTCTTCTTTCATTCTCCACTCTGACCCCCCCTTACCTCTTCTCTTCTCCTAACCTGCCTTTCACCTACCCCTGGTGCCCCTCCTCCTTCCCTTTCTCCCATGGTCCATTCTCTTCTTCTATCAGATTCCTTCTTCTTCAGCCCTTTACCTTTTCCACCAATCACCTCCCAGCTTCTCACTCCATCTTCCCTCTCATGCCCACCTGGCTTCATCTATCACCTTCTGGCTTGTCCACCTTCTCCTACCCCCACCCTCTTATTTTGGCATCTTCTCCCTTTCTTTCCAGTCCTGATGAAGGGTCTTGGTTCAAAATGTCAACTGTTTATTCCTTTCTGTAGATACCACCTGACCTGCTAGCTCCTCCAGCATTTTGTATGAGATTGGTGAGGCCAGGTGGGTGGCCAGTATCCAGTGGGGAATGGAAGGGATACCTCCACTGGTATCAGTATTGACAGAGCGCACACTGGTGATGTGACTTTGTTTGATTTTGGCACTTTGGCTTTGCCATGTGCTGCTACTATAGTGTAAATGAGTGAACCTTACATACTGAAATAATACTGAAACCCACCCACATTGCCACAGATTAGTCACGATGCTCCATGAGGGTTGACCTATGAGCAACTGGCCTGTCAAATAAGTGGGAAAAAGATAACAGCAGGGTAATTGAGGGCATTCTTGTTTCGTAGCTGTCAGTGAAGAGTACAAATTTCAGATTGTATACTATATGCATTCTCTGATATTAAAAGAACCTTTGGAATTCTTTTGAATTATTCACTAGGCATACTTGGCCCCATGGGATGATTATGTGCTTATTTCTTCTTGACAAGGACCTTGCCACAGCCACAGCACAATGTAACCGCTTCGCTAGGACCCTGTACCTACTGAGCGGCACGGTAGCATTACGGTTAGCGCTGCGCTCCACAACAACCAGCTGTAAGATCAGGGTCAGTGAGGCATGGGCATGTTATGCTGCTACAGGAAGCATGGCCACACTTACGAAATGCCCCCAGCATGATCTTTGCCGATATGATTGACGTCAAACGACACATTTCACTGTTTGTTCCAATGCACTTGTGACAAATAAAGCTAATCTCTACTAATGCACAACATTATGACTCGATCCCCTGGCTTAAATCAAGATATTTATACCTTAGGAAATGATGATGTGATTCAGTTGGAAGAAAGTGTCTGATGAAAAGATTGTGCAGGTGCTGTTGCTGAAGGAAGTGTCTGTCTGTCAGAATGGATTGGTAATGAAAATAAGTGCATCCATCAGTGTGGCAATGGATTTGGTTGCCAGGTTGGTGCCCTGGCAGTCTGAAGTACCTGTCTTCCAAATGTCACAAGTGTTGCAATATTGTACGAGAAGTGGTCCATTTGCTTCTGAGGGCACTTAAGCAATAGAATAAGCTTTTAATCGATGTTTGCTACAGCATCCTTCAAACAAGCGCCACAGCTGCTGTGAACCTGATGACTTGCCAGCTCTGCTGCCTGACTAACAGGCATGTTTTCTCCCAGGCACAAAGCAGTAACACAGGCAAATTCACCTGAGCTGTGTTACACCAGTGACTGTGTTGCTACAGGACTGGTAATTCACCTGAGGGTATCCTGACATTTTTCCCAGTGTCAGTCATAACCCTAACAACATCACTCTTTACACATTACACATTCCTGCCCCTTGCAGTGCAGATTCGGTGCAACCTATGACCTACGTTCAACACTCACTAGATTAGTAGCAGATTTCACTGAGGTCACTCGCGAGGCATGAATTAAGGTGGCCACAGCTTGACATTATCTGTTAGCTGTTGTGGTCGATGGGCAGATTTTACGTTCAGTGTGTCCTTCTTGCTTCTTTCACAGATGGTCGCCTATTCATTCACAACCTTTGACCCCTTCAGCACAATGACAATAGCACGGTGTATTGGTTAGTGCGACACTTTACCAGAGTTTTATAGAGCTGCAACATTATCTCATGACTCTTGAACTTAATCCCCCGAGCAATGAAGGCCAACGCACCATACACCTTCTTATCCACTTGTGCAGCAACTCTGAGGGATCTGTGGACATGGACCCCCAAGATCCCTCTGCTGAGAATCCTGCCACTAACCCTGTCTTCTGCCTTCAAATTTGACATTCCAAAGTGAATCACTTCACATGTTTCCAGATTGAATTCCATCTGGCACTTCTCAGCCCAGCTCTGCATCCTCTCTATATTCTTTTGTAACCTATGACAACCTTCTACACTGTCCGCAACACCATCGGCCTTCATATCATCTGCAAACTTACTAATGGATCCTTCCACCTCGTCATCCAAGTCATTTATAAAAATCAGAAACAGCAGGGATGCCAGAAGAGATCCCTGTGGAACACCACTGGTCTCTGACCTCCAAGCAGACATTTAAAACAAGGCACAGCATTGATTTAATTCTGCATTGCAACAACGACCAGGGTCAGCTCGTTATAAAGCTCTCTGGGATATATAATACCAGGCCTTCCTACCACTTGTATATATATTTATATTTGATGCTGTAGCGCTGTGATTATCATGGCACTATTACAGCTCAGAGCGTCAGAGTTCAGAGTTCAATCCCAGCATCCTTTGTAAGGAGTCTTCTGTACGTCTTCCCTGTGGAATGTGTAGGTTTTCTCTGCTTGCTCTGGTTTCCTCTCACAATCCAAAGATGTAATGGGTAGATTAATTGATCAATGTAAATTGTCCCTTGATTAGGTTAGGGTTAATCGGGGTTATCGGGGGTTACTGGGCGACGCGGCTCGAAGGGTCAGAAGGGCCTGTTCTGCACTGTATCTCTAAACAGATAAACTAAATCTATATTGTCCTAGCAATGATAGGGCTTCTAGTGGTATAGATATCCTAGCTAGGTCACACAATGGACTATACCTAACATTTTAAAAACATTCACATTGGGTCAGACTTGATTATATCTCATTGTCAAAAAATGAAAAGAACTGGAAATCAGAATTAAAATCAAAAAATATTGAAGATACTCATGAACACAAAGATTCTACAGATGCTGGAAATCCTGAACACATACAAAATGCAGGAGGAACTCAGCAGGTCAGGCATTATCTTTGGAAGGGAATAAACATTTGATGTTTCCATAAGATCATAAGATATAGGAGCAGAGTTAGGCCATTTGGCCCATTATGTCTGCTCCGCCATTTCATCATGGCTGATCCAATTTCCCTCTCAGTCCCAATCTCCTGCCTTCTCCCCATATCCCTTCATGCCCAGACCAAACATGTATCTATCAACCTCTGCCTTAAATATACACAAAGACTTCGCCTCCACAGCCGCTTGTGGCAAAGAATTCCTAAGATTTACCACTCTCTGGCTAAAGAAATTCCTCCTCATCTCTGTTTCGAGCCAACATCCTTAATCAGGACAAGAAAGGAGGGGGGAAGATGTTAGAATAAGCTTATTCTGTTTTCTTTCTTCTTGCTTTCCAGTCCTGATCAGGGTCTCTGCCTGAAACGTCAACCCCTGGAGATACTCAGCATCCGTGAAGAGAGAAACAGCCTGATGAAAGGGGTCCCAGGCCTGAATCAATCCTGTCTGCAGATGCTGCCTGATCTGATGAGTGTTTCCAGAACTGACCATTTCTGCTTGCTGGGGTGCCAGGTCATTTCATTAACAGTGCTCCCTGAAGAGCTGAAGACGACCTCTGACATGTGCAATCACCACAGGGGTATTCACCCTTCAGCCTCAATCAGCAATGCATCAAATATCCAGCTCAAACAACTGGATCGAAAGCAATGTGAGAAGAATATCTCCCTTTATGGAACCACAGAAGTTTTCAAACACTAATCGAGTATGAATTTCCCTTCTCTGAGGTTGTAGCAGCCCTTTGTAGCTTGGTCAAATCTCAACTTTGTGCATTGATTCAGTAATACAGAGATTTACTTAATTGTCACTGTGTAACACTGTATGTTACAATGATTAAACACCCAATTAGCATTACAATTGTTAAATAACAGTTCCTACTATAAAACTTGAAAATGAATATTATACACTTGTTTAAAACTTGATAGTCAACAAGAAAAAGGAAATGTCAGCGTGCACAGCAACAACCTGCTGGAGAAACTCAGCTGGTCGAGCAGCATCTATGGGAAGTCCTGGGTTTCAACCCAAAACATTAACAATTCCTCCCCCGCCCCACAGATGCTGCTCGACCTGCTGAGTTCTTTCAACAGATTGCTTGCTGCTCTAGATTCCAACAGCTGTGGTCTCCCGTACATCAATAATCTTTCAGTACCTTTCTCAGCTCTTTCCTTAACCGAAAAAAGGTTCATGGACTGTTCAAAAATCTGATGTTTGAGGGGAAGTAGCTGTTCCTAAAACACTGAGTGTGTGTCTTCAAACTCCCGTACCTCCTCCCCGATGGTAGTAATGAGAAGAGGGCAGGTCCTGGGCGATGGGAGTCTCTAATGATGGATGTCTCATTACAGATCTCCCTCTCTTTTCAGGTCTCCCTTATCGCTGTTTGTTGCAATATTTTTATTTCTCTTTTGATATAACTAGAAGTCTTTGTCTTAGCTTTCCTGTCTTGTTCCTTCTACCTTCCAAACGCTCCCTGTACCACCCGCCCCCGCACCGTGCTGAAGTTGGTTACATAGCTTCAAGCTCAAAAAGATCAGCCAAGTGCATTCTCTCACCTCCCTCACCCTTCCCTCCTCTTTCAGGCTTGTAAAACCCAAGTTAGTCACCCCTTCTTATTTATGGCTTTGCAACACTCCCAACTTTGGTGGGAGGTATCCCTGAAAGTTTCACTGTATGGCTTCCTCCATACACCCCAGCCTTGCTAAATCCTCCCACCACTAACCACTTAGCTATCCCTCCCCACTGCAACCAGAATGTGGGTCTGGCCTGGACGAGGGGTTCCTCTATTAGCTACAGACTTTTGCTTTTGCCACACCATATGTTTTATAACTAATACATAAAACTGTTCAAGGAAAATGAAACCCTTAACAACCCTGAAATATTTATTTGCACATCTCCTCTTTTTATTCCTTCATGGGGTTAAGTAAGGCATCTTCAAAAAGTGACGCTTCAAAAAGGCTACATCCATCATTAAGGACCTTTACCACCTAGGGCCTGCTCTCTTCTCATTACTATCATCAAGGAGGCGGTACAGGAATTTGAAGACACACACTCAACATTTTAGTAAGAGCTCCTTCCCCCCCACTGTCAGATTTCTGAACAGTCCAACAGGTCTAAATCCCGTACCTAATAAAGTGGCCATTGAGTGTATGTTTGTGGTCTTCTGCTGCCGTAGCCCATCCACTTCAAGGTTCGATGTGTTGTGCGTTCAGGGATGCTCTTCTGCACAGCACCGTTGCAAACCGTGGTTAGTTGAGTTACTGTCACCTTCCCGTCAGCTAGAACTGGTCTGGCAATTCTCCTCTGACCTCTCTCATTTTGCCCACAGAACTGCTGCTCACTGGATATGTTTTGTTTATCGCACCACTCTCTGTAAACTCTAGAGACTGTTGTGTGTTAAAATCCCAGTTTCTGAGATACTCAAACCACCCTGTCTGGCACCAACAATCTGCATTAGCAAGCAGGTGTACAGGTGTACCTAATAAAGTGGCCACTGGGTGTATATATATTTCTTATTGCAATGTAAGGTATATTCTATGTGTTCCACTGTACTGCTGCCACAAAACAACAAATTTAATGAAATATGTCAGTGACAATAAAGCTGATTCTGGCTGGCACGGCCTGCATTTATTTGTCCAGCCCTGAAAAACCGTATACAGTAGTTTTGGAGTCAGTACAAGGGGGATTCACCAAGATCGTTGCTGGGATGAGCAGTATGTCTGATCCAGAGAGGTTCTTTGGCGTTCAGGAGAATGAGAGTTGACCTTATTGAAACATGTAAGATCCTGGGGGGACGTGACAGGGTGGCTGTTGAGCTGTTTCCACTAGGGAGAGTCTCCAATGAGGTGACGTGGGGCCAGTCATTGAAAACTGAGGTGTGAAGGGACTTCACCTCTCGGAGGCTGTGGAAAAGATGGTGATAAGTCGCTTCCTGTGGTGACGGTGCTGTACGAGAAGAAATTGGTTAAGTGGTTTACTATTGTCACGTGTACCGAGATACAGTGAAAACTTTGTTCTGTCATACAGATAACTTCATCACATCAGGGCATCGAGGTACTACAAAAGGAAAAACAATAACAGAATGCGGAATAAAGTGTTGTAGTTACAGAGAAAGTGCCGTGCAGGCGGACAGTAATGTACAAGGTCACAGTGAGGTCAAGAGTCCTATTACACTAGGGAACCCCCATTACACTAGGGGCTCATTCTGACTCATTGTCTTATAACAGTGGGAGAGAAGTTGTCCTTGAGCTTGCTGGTACATGCTTTCAAGCTTTTGTATCTTCTGCCCGATGGGAGGGAGAAGAGAGAATGTCTGGGGTCGGTGGTGTCTTTGATTATTCTAGCTGCTCTACTGAGGCCAGAAGTATAGACGGAGTCCATGGAGGGGAGGCTGGTTTCTGAGATGTGCTGAGCTGTGTCCACAACTCTTGAAGACTCTTGTGGTTACAGGCGGAACTGTTGTCGTGTACCAGGCTATGGTGCACCCACATACGATGCTTTCTATGGTGCATCAAGAGAAATTGGTGAGGGCTGACAGGAACATGCCAAAGAGCTGGTGCTCCATTCACGGAGGTCTGAAGCTGATTGCTGCAATCACACTAATACTGAGCGATTTGAGAATAATGCTCACCAGCGATCAAAACCTGCAGCATGCTCATGGATTGACAGGGCCTGTTTTTTAAAGGGTGCATCTGTGCCATTTTGGGACATTTAGGCAGACTCTTGTTGTTGGGGAAATCCGTTCATTCACTCATTGGCTGAATGCTGCATTCATGGCCCTGAGATTTATTCAGCTTGTGCTGTTGCACGCCGAAATGCCCAAGAATGGAAAAGCCCACAGAAGGTAACGGACACAGCCCAGTCCGTCACGAGTAAAGCCCTCCCCATCACTGAATAAACTTGCAAGGAATGCTGACACTAGAAAAAAGCATCCATCATCAAGTTCCCCACCATCTAGGCCACACTCTCTTCTCACTGCTTCCATCGGGAAAGAGGTACAGGATCCTTAGGTCAAACACAACCGGGTTCAGGAACAGTCATTACCCCCCAGTCATCAGGCTCCTGAACCAGCGTGGGTAACTTCACTCACCTCAACACTGAACTGATTCCACAACCTATGGATTCACTTTCAAGGACTCGACATCTCACATTCTCAATATTATTTACTTATTTATTATTTGTTCTTTTGTAATTGCACAGTTTATTTTTCTTTGCACACCAGTTGGTTGCAAGTCTATATATGTGAGCGGGTTTTCATTGATTCCATTGTATTTCTTTGTTCTACTGTAGGAGTACCAGTATGAAAATGAACCTCAGAGTACTCTACGGTGATAAATACATACTTTGATAATAAATTGATTTTGAACTTTGAACTTTGAAGTGGATTTGCACTCAAGTCTCCTTCTATTAGCCACCAGAGGGCCTCAGTCTACTTTGGAAAGCCAAGCAACACACACAAAATGCTGGAGGATCTCAGCAGGTCAAGCAGCATCTATGGAAAAGAATAAACTGTCAGCTTTTCCAGCTGGGACTCCTCTTCAGTTAAGTGCTGAGTTTTGTCTGAAACAAGAGTTGTGAGGCCAAACAATCTGCACGTGTGCTCCCGTGAACTTTATTGTCACACCTTGTCCTGCTTGGGATTTACAGGTCGCAGTATTGTAACCATGGCCTGGCCTTCTTGTTCAAAAGATCCCACTGTGCTTGTGCGGAGAACAGAGACCTTCTCCGGGTGCTTGACCAACAGTTAAAAGCTTCAAGATACACCACCAAAGGCAGCTTACTACTTAAAAAAAAACATCTTGCAGCATGGCGGCATCAACACTGGCTGTAAGCCTGAAGGGACAACCTGCGGATGTGTAAGGTACTAGACAAAAGCAATCTTGCAGGCACAAGAAACTGCAGACGCTGGAATCTGCAGCAAAAAACTACCTGCTGCAGGAACTCTGCAGGCCCAGCAGCATCTATGGGAGGGAAGGAATTGTCGACGTTTCGGGTTGAAACCCTGTGTCAGGACTGCAAAGCTCGCAATGTTGCAAGTTCTTCCCAGCCAGTTATTCCCTTTGCAATGGTTGTGATGACACAGTTGTGAGAACTAATTGTTTACTTGCCCCTACCTTGCACCACACCTCAACCTTGCTGGGAAGGTTAGCAAGGTGTAACAGATACGTTCTATATGTGAGGAGTCTGCTTCAGCCCAGAGTGTATACTGAGCCTTCAACTTAATAATGGTATGTAAATATTCACCCAACATTAATAAGATTGGAACCTAAAACTGATATTTCGGCTTTTTAGAATGTCACTTAGAAGAACTGAGGAACCTTAGCAATAACTAATTCCAAAATTTCCTGACACCTGGGCAATGGGACAACTCAGCTGCTCACATTATGTGCTGGCAGAGTTGAGTTGAACAATTAATGTTCAGTGGGACAGGGGGATTTTCATTCTAACCCGTACCCTGGGAGTGTGTGATGGGACGGTGTGGAGGGAGATTCACTCTGTGCCTGACGCTGGGAGTGTGTGATGGGACAGTGTGGAGGAAGATTCACTCTGTGTCTGACCCCGGCAGTGAGTGATGGGAGGTGTGGAAAGAACATCACTCTGTGTCTGACCCCGGCAGTGAGTGATGGGAGGTGTGGAAAGAACATCACTCTGTGTCTGACCCTGGGAGTGTGTGATGGGACAGTGTGGAGGGAGGTTCACTCTGTGTCTGACCCTGGGAGTGTGTGATGGGACGGTTGGAGGGAGCCTCACTCTGTGTCTGACCCCGGGAGTGTGTGATGGGATGGTGTGGAGGAAGATTCACTCTGTGTCTGACCCTGGGAGTGTGTGATGGGACGGTTGGAGGGAGCCTCACTTTGTGTCTGACCCTGAGAGTGTGTGATGGGACGGTTGGAGGGAGGTTCACTCTGTGTCTGACCCTGGGAGTGTGTGATGGGACAGTTGGAGGGAGCCTCACTCTGTGTCTGACCCTGGGAGTGTGTGATGGGACGGTTGGAGGGAGCCTCACTCTGTGTCTGACCCTGAGAGTGTGTGATGGGACGGTTGGAGGGAGGTTCACTCTGTGTCTGACCCTGGGAGTGTGTAATGGGACAGTGTGGAGGAAGATTCACTCTGTGTCTGACCCTGGGAGTGTGTGATGGGACGGTGTGGAGGGAGCTTCACTCTGTGTCTGACCCTGGGAGTGTGTGATGGGACAGTGTGGAGGGAGATTCACTCTGTGTCTGACCCTGGGAGTGTGTGATGGGATGGTGTTGAGGGAGATTCACTCTGTGTCTGACCCTGGGAGTGTGTGATGGGACAGTTGGAGGGAGGTTCACTCTGTGTCTGACCCTGGGAGTGTGTGATGGGACAGTTGGAGGGAGCCTCACTCTGTGTCTGACCCTGGGAGTGTGTGATGGGACGGTTGGAGGGAGCCTCACTCTATGTCTGACCCCGGGACCTTTACTCTCTAGTTTTAGCCACCCCTGCCAAGAGAGACAGTCTCTGGCTGTCCACCCTATCTATTCCTGTCATAATCTTATCCACCTCTACCACATCAACCCTCAGCCTCCTTCACCACAGGGAAAAGGGACCCAGCCAGTCCAGTCTCTCCTGATAACTCCAATCCAGCCAGCAGCCCTTGTGAGTCTTCTGTGCATCTTCTCTGGGTTAAGCGTTTCCTTCCTGTAGTGTGATGACCAGAACTGCATTTTAAAATTAGGTTGGGATACAGTGAAAGATGAGAGTAGGGGTCTTTATACCTTGGAGTCAGCTGCGGCTGATGAAAATGTGCAGCACAGCCCATGGTACAATGGTCTGAACTTAAAAGTCGTTGTGGCTATGTGAATGCTGAGGCCTTATTATGCCCAGAACCCAGGCCCAGCCAGAGAAGGCAGAGATCTGAGAGAGTTAAAGCTGCCCTCTGAAATTTCACCAGCACAGTCTGACGGAAAGTTAAACAAAAGGCAAAATGTCTGAGTAAAAATAAAGGAAGCAGTGCTAAAAAAAACATTTGAGATTACAATATAAACAGAGTGAAGCAGGAAGTTAGGAGAGGGAAGGTCTTTCAACAAATTCCCTTTGGGAGAACGTGAGGCCCATGAAAATCCAGCAGAGGGCCTGACTTGTGTCTGCTTCCTGCAAAATTAGTTTAACTTTGGGAAAGTGCTCTTGCAGAACTCGATGTAAGTGGCAGAACTTCGCTTGAAGGAAAATGACTGCCTTTTGATCAGGCTGGCGGTGAGATTTACACCCTGAGCAATGAATCACACCGGCAGGTATGCAATTAGTCAGATTGGATGGGGCAGATTGGATGCCCCAAAGGATGGAGCTGGGAGGCTGGTGGTGATGGTAGGGGTGGTGAGTGGCAGTGAAGAGAGAACTAATCATTCCCCCCGCCTGTTCGTGGCCTGATTGCCAGCAGACAAAGAAGCACTTGGGTCTCGAGCTGATTGCATTATCGACTGCTGAGTCTAATTAATTGCTTCGAAGTGTTGACAATTTCTTTGTGGGACTGCACGGTGCTGACTCTTTTAAAAGTCCTTGAACTAGTTTGTACCATGGAGACACGCTTCTTGCACTGGTCTCAGTGATAAGCATTCCTCTCCCCAGTCACAAAGTTGTGGGTTCATGCCATACTTCGGTAAAGAAGTGTCATCACCCAGGACATGCCCTGGTCTCATTGCTACCATCAGGGAGGAGGTACAAGAGACTGAAGACCCACACTCAACACTTTAGGAACAGCTTCTTCCCCTCCACTGTCAGATTTCTGAACGGACAATGAACCCATGCACCCACCTCAATATTTTGCTCTATTTTTGCACTACTTATTTAATTCTCATATACCCTTATTGTAGCCTATAATAATTTTTTTATGTCTTGTTCTATACTGCTGCCAAAAACAACAAATTTCATGACAGACATCAGTGATATAAACCTGGTTCTAATCCTGAAACCCAGGCTAGCTGCCTGCTGCCGAGGGAGTGCTGCGCGATCAGAGGGCCTGAGTTCTCGAGAGAGTTCTGGTCAGCTGTGGCCTTTATTCCTAGGGGTATAGGAGACTGAGGGGTGACCTTCTCGAGGGGTATAAACCATGAGGGGCCTAGACAGGGTTTTACCCAGGATCAGGGAATCAAGAACCAACGGACATAGATTTAGGGTGAGAGGGGCTCAAAGACAGCTGCTATAAACCTATTGAACAGTCTCCTAAAACAATGTGGACTCCTGATCTCATAGTCCGCCACATTATGATCTTGCACCTTATTGTCCGCCTGCACTGCACCTTCTCTGTAGCTGTTATACTTCATTCTGCGTCCTGTTATTGCTGCACCTTGCACTACCTAATGTACTGTGTAATGAACTGATCTGTATGGACGGAATGCAAGACAAGCTTTTCACTGTACCTCAGTACACGTGACAATAATAAACCAATTTACCAATTTATTTTCAATAGCATACAAGTTGACCCATGCTCTGCTTCTACATGAACCAAAGATTGATCAGGGAAAGTTGGCTACAATTTGTGAGGATTTATTTAAACAGAATGAATCAACAAGGAAACTCCAACTCTCATAGTCCCGATAAAACCTCGCCACCTCTTCCCTTTAGCACTGCTCCTTAATACCTGCCTTTTTAGTCGAGATTTTGTCATCTTCGCTATTATCTCTCAATATGGCTCAATGCCAAATGTTTGCTTGGTAACGTTCCCACGAGGCACCATTAGACATTTCAGTATGTTAATGGCAATTTTTAAAAGCAAGTTGTTATTGCTGGCATGGCATATCTCAGCACATAAGAGGCAGCTGACCTTCTGGCCTCGACGGTCTTTTTTTCACAACACAGAAACAGGCCCTTCGGCCCAATATGATCATCAATTGTCATTTACACTCAATCTGTTTTGTTCTTGCCGCTTTCCCATCAATTCCCCCCAGTTTCTACCACTCACCGACACACTAGGAGCGACCTACAGTGGCCAAGTAATCCACCAACCTGCACGTCTTTGGGATGTGGGAGGAACCCAGGGGGGCAGGGGAACAAACTACACAGACACGAGGAGAACGTGCAAACTCCATAAGGACAGTGCCCAAGGTCAGTATTGAACCAGGATCACGACCTGCTGCATTTCTGGCCTGCCCCCCTTCCTTTTCTTTGCAGCCCTCTGCTCCCTCCTTATGTCCAAGCACCGTCCGGGCCATGCCATCTTCTCAAAACTACTGTCCTTGGAGTCACTCGAGGTTAAGGATAAGTTGCTTCCACCCTGGTTCTGTGGGTCCAAGGGTGACTTTTGAGGCCAATGTGGGACCCATAGACCCTTCAACAGATGGGGCAGAGGAGTAAGTTGTGAGGTGGTGAACTCGTTCCACCACTCACACAGGTTGTCCGTGTACTCCCGATGCATCGGCTCACGCTTCCCAATCCCATCCCAAATGATCCTTCCCCACACTGAGAGGTCGTGGGCCAGAGATTCTCCAGGAGTAGGGGGGATGGAGCATTTCTATAAGTAGGCACTGAGCATAGAACATAGAACATAGAATAGTACAGCACAGTACAGGCCCTTTGGCCCACAATGTTGTGCCGAACCTCAAACCCTGCCTCCCATATAACCCCCCACCTTAAATTCCTCCATATACCTGTCTAGTAGTCTCTTAAACTTCACTAGTGTATCTGCCTCCACCACTGACTCAGGCAGTGCATTCCACGCACCAACCACTCTCTGAGTAAAAAACCTTCCTCTAATATCCCCCTTGAACTTCCCATCCCTTACCTTAAAGCCATGTCCTCTTGTATTGAGCAGTGGTGCCCTGGGGAAGAGGCGCTGGCTATCCACTCTATCTATTCCTCTTATTATCTTGTACACCTCTATCATGTCTCCTCTCATCCTTCTTCTCTCCAAAGAGTAAAGCCCTAGCTCCTTTAATCTCTGATCATAATGCATACTCTCTAAACCAGGCAGCATCCTGGTAAATCTCCTCTGTACCCTTTCCAATGCTTCCACATCCTTCCTATAGTGTGGCGACCAGAACTGGACACAGTACTCCAAGTGTGGCCTAAACAGAGTTTTATAGAGCTGCCTCATTACATCGCAACTCTTAAACTCTATCCCTTGACTTATGAAAGCTAACACCCCATAAGCTTTCTTAACTACCCTATCCACCTGTGAGGCAACTTTCAGGGATCTGTGGACGTGTACCCCCAGATCCCCCTGCTCCTCCGCACTACCAAATATCCTGCCATTTACTTTGTACTCTACCTTGGAGTTTGTCCTTCCAATGTGTACCACCTCACACTTCTCTGGGTTAAACTCCATCTGCCACTTCTCAGCCCACTTCTGCATCCTATCAATGTCTCTCTGCAATTTTTGACAATCCTCTACACTATCTACAACACCACCAACCTTTGTGTCATCTGCAAACTTGCCAACCCACCCTTCTACCCCCACATCCAGGTTGTTAATAAAAATCACGAAAAGTACAGGTCCCAGAACAGATCCTTGTGGGACACCACTACTCACAATCCTCCAATCTGAATGTACTCTCTCCACCACGACCCTCTGCCCTCTGCAGGTAAGCCAATTCTGAATCCACCTAGCCAAACGTCCCTGGATCCCATGCCTTCTGACTTTCTGAATAAGCCTACCGTGTGGAACCTTGTCAAATGCCTTACTAAAATCCATATAGATCACATCCACTGCACTACCCTCATCTATATGCCTGGTCACCTCCTCAAAGAACTCTATCAGGCTTGTTAGACATGATCTTCCCTTCACAAAGCCATGCTGACTGTCCCTGATCAGACCATGATTCTCTAAATGCCCAGAGATCCTATCTCTAAGAATCTTTTCCAACAGCTTTCCCACCACAGACGTAAGGCTCAATGGTCTATAATTACCCAGACTATCCCTACTACCTTTTTTGAACAAGGGGACAACATTCGCCTCCCTCCAATCCTCCTGTACCATTCCCGTGGACAACGAGGACATAAAGACCCTAGCCAGAGGCTCAGCAATCTCTTCCCTCACCTCGTGGAGCAGCCTGGGGAATATTCCGTCAGGCCCCGGGGACTTATCCTTCCTAAAGTATTTTAACAACTCCAACACCTCCTCTCCCTTAATATCAACATGCTCCAGCACATCAACCTCACTCATATTGTCCTCACCATCATCAAGTTCCCTCTCATTGGTGAATACCGAAGAGAAGTATTCATTGAGGACCTCGCTCACTTCCACAGCCTCCAGGCACATCTTCCCACCTTTATCTCTAATCGGTCCCACCTTCACTCCTGTCATCCTTTTTTTCTTCACATAATTGAAGAATGCCTTGGGGTTTTCCTTTACCCTACTCGCCAAGGCCTTCTCATGCCCCCTTCTTGCTCTTCTCAGCCCCTTCTTAAGCTCCTTTCTAGCTTCCCTATATTCCTCAATAGACTCATCTGATCCTTGCTTCCTAAACCTCATGTATGCTGCCTTCTTCCACCTGACTAGATTGTCCACCTCACTTGTCACCCATGGTTCCTTCACCCTACCACTCTTTATCTTCCTCACCGGGACAAATTTATCCCTAACATCCTGCAAGAGATCTCTAAACATCGACCACATGTCCATAGTATATTTCCCTGCAAAAACATCATTCCAGTTCACACCCGCAAGTTCTAGCCTTATAGCCTCATAATTTGCCCTTCCCCAATTAAACATTTTCCTGCCCTCTCTGATTCTATCCTTTTCCATGATAATGCTAAAGACCAGAGAGCGGTGGTCACTGTCCCCCAGACGCTCACCCACTGAGAGATCTGTGACCTGACCCGGTTCATTACCTAGTACTGGATCTAGTATGGCATTCCCCCTAGTCGGCCTGTCCACATACTGTGACAGGAATCCGTCCTGGACACACTTAACAAACTCTGCCCCATCCCTGAATCTTTCCCTCTGTCCACCTCGTGAGCTGTTCCTTTCACCAAGCTCAGGACAGAGAGCTGTCGTGCTGGGGATGTTCATCTGGGAGAAAACAATGGGGTCAACTCATACATCCTTTCAACCAATTTGAAGGAATATATGGAAACTTGAGGTGCTTACTGGAGGTGAATCGGAGTCGAAATTGGATTATTATTGTCACATGTACGGAGATAACAGTGAAAAGCTTGTCTTGCATTCTGTTCATGCAGATCAGATCATTACACAGTGCATTGAGGTAGAACAAGGTAAAACAATTAAGTGTAACAGCTACAGAGAAAATGTAGCGCGGGTAAACAAGGAATTATAAGATCACAACAAGGTAGATGATGACGTCAAGAGTCCAAGTAATTATACTAAGGAACCAGTTGATAAAATCAGAATCAGAATCAGGTTTAATAACACCGGCATATGTTGTGAAATTTGTTAACTTTGCGGCAACAGTACAATGCAGTACATGATAATAGAGAGAAAAAACTGTGAATTGCAGTAAGTATATATATAGTAGTTAAATTAAATAAGTAGTGCAAAAATAGGAAATTAAAAAGTACTGAGGTATGCTCACAGGTTCAATCTCCATTCAGAAATCAAATGGCAGAGGGGAAGAAGCTGTTCCTGAATCGCTGAGTGTGTGCCTTCAGGCTTCTGTACCTCCTTCCTGATGGTAGCAATGAGAAGAGGGCATGTCCTGGGTAATGGGGGTCCTTAATGATAGATGCCACCTTTCTGGGGCACTGCTCCTTGAAGATGTCCTGGATACGATGGAAGCTCGTGCCCATGGTGGAGCTGACAAAGTTTACAACTCTCTGCTGTTTACTTCGATCTTGTGCAGTCGCACCCCCCCCACCACTCACCCGTACCAGACGGTGATGCAGCCAGTCCGAATACTCTGCACGGTTCATCTGTGGAAATTTGCAAGTGTCTTTGACGACATACCAAATCTCCTCAAACTCCTAATGAAATAAGTCTTGTAACAGCAGGGATT